>NC_135810.1:664620-978116 GCF_964213995.1 Mustelus asterias | reverse complement strand
CTCTGTGTGACAGCACTATTCACAATTATACAGCAAGGAGATTGTTTAGCCTGGGAGGAACAGCGTGTTTAAAAGCTGCCTTTCTGAAACTATTATTCAAGTGGATGACCACCTGTCTCTTACCCTGCCTTGTCTCATGGCTGTGCTTGTTATAGGTAACATCCTCATTACTTGAGCTTCTAGCAGGAGTTTGGCACAGAAATTCCAGACCACACATCAAGAGACTGATGGCTGTAACGTAATTTAAAAAGTAATTCTCCTAAAGAAAGAGCAAGTGTGAAGGGTAGGCCCAACTCCTGCTTTATTACCGAGTAAATTGCCTGCCCAGCCCTCCCGCTAACAGGGCTATTTTCTTCCCAACTGCAGGGGGTCTAAGGCGGAAGCTGATTGAAGTACATTGCATCTTCTGAGCGGAGACTGGTTGTTACTTTGATGGACATCCCCTATACAGTGTCTAAGATGCAATAATAAATGATACTGTCACTCACTCTTGGATGTGACAGAGCAGGGAACAGCTCTGTGCCTAAGTATCAATCTGGTGCAGGAATATACATTCCAAATACAAACATAGAAATTGCTGGGGAAAGTAAGGTGTAACTACACTCCTACCAAATCACTGAACACAACTTTATCAGTGTTGCCTGGACTCAGCATAGTTTCACACAGGTCAGAGATACTCTGGTACACCATTCAGTGACTATATCAAGAATACCTGACCAGAATGACTGCCCGAAACAAACAGGTTATTCATATTTATGTTTTGTACTTTACACAACCATGAATTTTGACACTCAAAGATCAAATATACGCTGGCAATTCCAGCACATAATAGGGACTGACACTCCCAGTGCAGCACTGAGGGAGTGCCGCACTGTCAGAGGGTCAGTACTGAGGGAGTGCCACACTGTCAGAGGGTCAGTACTGAGGGAGTGCTGCAGTATTAAAGGGTCAGCACTGAGGGAGTGCCGCACTGTCAGAGGGTCAGTAGCGAGGGAACGCCGCACTGTCAGAGGGTCAGTACTGAGGGAGTGCTGCACTGTCAGTGTGTCAGTACTGAGGAATGTTTCACCGTCAGAGGGTCAGTACTTTGGGAGTGCCGCACTGTTAGAGGGTCAGTACTGAGGGAGTGCCGCACTGTTAGAGGGTCAGTACTGAGGGAGTGCCGCACTGTTAGAGGGTCAGTACTGAGGGAGTGCTGCACTGTCAGAGAGTCAGTACTGAGGCAGTGCCGCACTGTCAGAGGGTCAGTACCGAGGGAGTGCTGCACTGTCAGAGAGTCAGCACTGAGGGAATGCCGCACTTTCAGAGGGTCAGTACTGAGGGAGTGCCGCACTGTCAGAGGGTCAGTAGTGAGGGAGTGCCGCACTGTCAGAGGATCAGTACTGAGGGAATGCTGCACTGTCAGAGGGTCAGTAGTGAGGAAGTGCCACACTGTCAGAGGGTCAGCACTGAGGGAGTGCCGCACTGTTAGAGGGTCAGTACTAAGGGAGTGCCGCACTGTTAGAGGGTCAGTACTGAGGGAGTGCCGCACTGTTAGAGGGTCAGTACTGAGGGAGTGCCGCACTGTCAGAGGGTCAGTACTGAGGGAGTGCTGCACTGTCAGAGGGTCAGTGCTGAGGGAATGCTGCACTGTCAGAGGGTCAGTAGTGAGGGAGTGCCGCACTGTCAGAGGATCAGTACTGAGGGAGTGCCGCACTGTCAGAGGGTCAGTACTGAGGGAGTGCTGCACTGTCAGAGGGTCAGTGCTGAGGGAATGCTGCACTGTCAGAGGGTCAGTAGTGAGGAAGTGCCACACTGCCAGAGGGTCAGCACTGAGGGAGTGCCGCACTGTTAGAGGGTCAGTACTAAGGGAGTGCCGCACTGTTAGAGGGTCAGTACTGAGGGAGTGCCGCACTGTCAGAGGGTCAGTACTGAGGGAGTGCCGCACTGTCAGAGGGTCAGTACCGAGGGAATGTCGCACTGTCAGAGGGTCAGTACTGAGGGAGTGCCGCACTGTCAGAGGGTCAGTACTGAGGGAGTGCCGCACTGTCAGAGGGTCAGTAGAGAAGGTCAGTGCTGATGGAATGTCACACTGAGGTTGCTGTCTGTCCTCTCAGATCCATAATAATGATCCCATTCCACTATTTGATGATTGGAAGGGGATCTTCCCAGTGTTCTCTCCATCTCATCCAATAATTAAATTCTGGTCCTTACTGCAGTTTTGTTTCTGGGAGTGTTCTGTGTTCTGTGTTCTTTCCCATATTACAATAATTCAAAGGTAGTTCATTGGCTGTACAGGGCTTTGAGATGTTTTGAGTTTTTCGGAGTCTGATATAAATTTTTTCTGTGCCATGAAATCATCTTTGGGCCAATAACGATATTTCAATAATTTTATTCTCTGTCTGAAACTATGTTCGCATTAACATCCAACAACATCCAACAACAAAATCACAAATGGAAGGGTAGAGTGTGGTGGAAATAATCTTTTGAGGTGTGTCTATTTCAATGCCAGGAGTATTGTGGGGAAGGCAGATGAGCTGAAGGCGTGGATAGACACATGGAAATATGACATTATAGCCATTAGTGAAACTTGGCTACAGGAGGGGCAGGACTGGCAGCTCAATGTTCCAGGGTTCCAATTTTTCAGGCGGGATAGAGGCAGAGGGATAAAAGGTGGGGGGGGTGGCATTGTTGGTCAGGGAAAATGTTACAGCGGTACTCAGGCAGGATGGATTAGGGAGCTTGTCTACAGAGGCCCTATGGGTGGAGCTGAGAAACAGGAAAGGTATGACCACATTAATGGGGTTGTATTATAGACCACCCAATAGTCAGCGAGAATTGGAGGAGCAAATCAGTGGAGAGATAGCTGACAACTGCAAGAAACACAAAGTTGTGATAGTAGGGGATTTTAATTTTCCACATATAGATTGGGACTCGCATACTGTTAAAGGTTTAGACGGGGTAGAGTTTGTAAAATGTGTTCAGGAGAATTTTCTACATCAGTATATAGAGGTGCCAACTAGAGAGGATGCGATATTGGATCTCCTATTGGGAAATGAGTTAGGGCAGGTGATGGATGTGAGTGTGAGGGAACACTTTGGATCCAGTGATCATAATGCCATTAGTTTCAACCTGATCATGGATAAGGATAGATCTGGCCCTTGGGTTGAAGTTCTGAACTGGAAAAAGGCCAAATTTGATGAAATGAGAAGGGATCTGGGAAGTGTGGATTGGCACAGGCTGTTCTCTGGTAAGGATGTAAATGGAAAGTGGGAGGCCTTCAAAGGAGAAATTTTGAGAATGCAGAGTTTGTATGTTCCTGTCAGGATTAAAGGCAAAGTAAATAGGAATAAGGAACCTTGGTTCTCGAGGGAGATTGTAACACTGATTAAGAGGAAGAGAGAGTTGTATGAAATGTACAGGCAACAAGGAACAGATCAGATGCTCGAGGAGTATAAAAATTGCAAGAAGCTACTTAAGAGGGAAATCAGGAGGGCTAAAAGAAGACATGAGGTTGCTTTGGCAGACAGAGTGAAGGAAAATCCAAAGAGCTTCTACAGGTATGTTAGGAGCAAAAGGATAGTGAGGGATAAAATTGGTCCTCTTGAAGACCAGAGTGGTAGACTGTGTATGGAACCAAAAGAGATGGGGGAGATACTAAATGGTTTTTTTGCATCTGTATTTACTGAGGAAACGGGCATGGAGTCTACGGAAATAGGGCAAACAGGTAGGGAGGTCATGGAACCTTTACAGATTAAAGGGGAGGAGGTGCTCACTGTCTTGAGGCAAATCAGAGTGGATAAATCCCCAGGACCAGACGGGGTATTCCCACGGGCTTTGAGGGAAGCTAGTGTTGAACTTGCAGGGGCCCTGGCAGACATATTTAAAATGTCAGTATTCACGGGGGAGGTGCCAGATGATTGGAGGGTGGCTCATGTTGTTCCGTTGTTTAAAAAAGGTTCCAAAAGAAATGCGGGAAATTATAGGCCAGTAAGTTTGACGTCGGTGGTGGGCAAGTTATTGGAAGGTGTGATAAGGGGTAGGATCTACAAATATTTGGATAGACAGGGACTTATTAGGGAGAGTCAACATGGCTTTGTGCGTGGTAGGTCATGTTTGACCAATCTATTAGAGTTTTTCGAGGAGGTTACCAGGAAAGTGGATGAAGGGAAGGCGGTGGATGTTGTCTACCTGGATTTCAGCAAGGCCTTTGACAAGATCCCTCATGGGAGGTTAGTTAGGAAGGTTCAGTCGCTAGGTATACATGGGGAGGTAGTAAATTGGATTAGACACTGGCTCAATGGAAGAAGCCAGAGAGTGGTTGTGGAGGATTGCTTCTCTGAGTGGAGGCCTGTGACTAGTGGTGTGGCGCAGGGATCGGTGTTGGGTCCATTGTTGTTTGTCATCTATATCAATGATCTGGATGATAATTAGGAAACATAGGTTGGACTAGGAGATTACAGGGACTGGGAACGTCCGACATGTGGAGTTTTTTCAAGGAGCAGCTACTGCGAGTCTGTGATAGGTATGTCCCTGTCAGGCAAGGAGGAATTGGTAGGGCTAGGGAACCGTGGTGCACCAAAAAAGTTTCTTTGTTGGTTAAAAAGAAAAAGGAGGCTTATGTTCGGATGAGACGTGAGCACTCGGGTAGTGCACTAGAAAGCTTTAGATTGGCTAAGAGGGAGTTGAAGAGCGAGCTTAGAAGGGCTAAAAGGGGACATGAGAAGACTTTGGCGGATAGGGTTAAAGAGAATCCTAAGGCGTTCTATAGGTATGTCAAGAACAGAAGGTTGGTTAGGGCAAGTTTAGGGCCAGTTATAGATGGCAGAGGGAAGTTATGTGTGGAACCGGAGGAGATTGGTGAAGCATTGAACCAATATTTCTCTTCGGTGTTCACGCAAGGGGACATGAATATAGCTGAGGAGGACACTGGGTTGCAGGGGAGTAGAATAGACAGTATTACAGTTGATAAGGAGGATGTGCAGGATATTCTGGAGGGTCTGAAAATAGATAAATCCCCTGGTCCGGATGGGATTTATCCAAGGATTCTCTGGGAGGCAAGAGAAGTGATTGCAGAGCCTCTGGCTCTGATCTTCAGGTCGTCGTTGGCCTCTGGTATAGTACCAGAAGATTGGAGGTTAGCGAATGTTGTCCCATTGTTTAAGAAGGGGAACAGAGACTTCCCCGGGAATTATAGACCGGTGAGTCTCACTTCTGTTGTCGGCAAGATGTTGGAAAAAATTATAAGGGATAGGATTTATAGTTATTTGGAGAGTAATGAATTGATAGGTGATAGTCAGCATGGTTTTGTGGCAGGTAGGTCGTGCCTTACTAACCTTATTGAGTTTTTTGAGAAAGTGACCAAGGAGGTGGATGGGGGCAAGGCAGTGGACGTGGTATATATGGATTTTAGTAAGGCGTTTGATAAGGTTCACCATGGTAGGCTTCTGCAGAAAATGCAGATGTATGGGATTGGGGGTGATCTAGGAAATTGGATCAGGAATTGGCTAGCGGATAGGAAACAGAGGGTGGTGGTTGATAGTAAATATTCATCATGGAGTGCGGTTACAAGTGGTGTACCTCAGGGATCTGTTTTGGGGCCACTGCTGTTTGTAATATTTATTAATGATCTGGATGAGGGTATAGTTGGGTGGATTAGCAAATTTGCTGATGACACCAAAGTCGGTGGTGTGGTAGACAGTGAGGAAGGGTGTCGTAGTTTGCAGGAAGACTTAGACAGGTTGCAAAGTTGGGCCGAGAGGTGGCGGATGGAGTTTAATGCGGAGAAGTGTGAGGTAATTCACTTTGGTAGGAATAACAGATGTGTTGAGTATAGGGCTAACGGGAGGACTTTGAATAGTGTGGAGGAGCAGAGGGATCTAGGTGTATGTGTGCATAGATCCCTGAAAGTTGGGAATCAAGTAGATAAGGTTGTTAAGAAGGCATATGGTGTCTTGGCGTTTATTGGTAGGGGGATTGAATTTAGGAGTCGTAGCGTTATGTTGCAACTGTACACAACTCTGGTGCGGCCGCACTTGGAGTACTGTGTGCAGTTCTGGTCCCCACATTACAGGAAGGATGTGGAGGCTTTGGAGAGGGTGCAGAGGAGGTTTACCAGGATGTTGCCTGGTATGGAGGGGAGATCCTATGAGGAGAGGCTGAGGGATTTGGGATTGTTTTCGCTGGAAAGGCGGCGGCTAAGAGGGGATCTTATTGAAACATATAAGATGATTAGAGGTTTAGATAGGGTGGATAGTGATAGCCTTTTTCCTCTGATGGAGAAATCCAGCACGAGGGGGCATGGCTTTAAATTGAGGGGGGGTAGTTATAGAACCGATGTCAGGGGTAGGTTCTTTACCCAGAGGGTGGTGAGGGATTGGAATGCCCTGCCAGCATCAGTTGTAAATGCGCCTAGTTTGGGGGCGTTTAAGAGATCCGTAGATAGGTTCATGGACGAAAAGAAATTGGTTTAGGTTGGAGGGTCACAGTTTTTTTTTAACTGGTCGGTGCAACATCGTGGGCCGAAGGGCCTGTTCTGCGCTGTAATGTTCTATGTTCTATGTTCTATGATAATGTGGTAAATTGGATCAGCAGGTTTGCTGATAATACAAAGATTGGAGGTGTAGTGGACAGTGAGGAAGGTTTTCAAAGCTTGCAGAGGGATTTGGACCAACTAGAAAAATGGGCTGAAAAATGGCAAATGGAATTTAACGCAGACAAGTGTGAGATATTGCACATTGGAAGGGCAAACCAAAGTAGAACGTACAGGGTAAATGGTAGAACTCTGAAGAGTGCAGTTGAACAGAGGGATCTGGGAATACACATACAGAATTCCCTAAAAGTGACGTCACAGGTGGATAGGGTCGTAAAGAGTGCCTTTGGTACATTGGCCTTTATAAATCGGAGTATCGAGTATAAAAGTTGGAGTGTTATGGTGAGGTTATATAAGGCATTGGTGAGGCCGAATTTGGAGTATTGTGTACAGTTTTGGTCACCTAGTTACAGGAAGGATGTAAATAAGGTTGAAAGAGTGCAGAGAAGGTTCACAAGGATGTTGCCGGGACTTGAGAAGCTGAGTTACAGAGAGAGATTGAATAGGTTGGGACTTTATTCCCTGGAGCGTAGAAGATTGAGGGAGATTTGATAGAGGTGTATAAGATTTTGATGGGTATAGATAGAGTGAATGCAAGCAGGCTTTTTCCCCTGAGGCTCGGGGAGAAAAAAACCAGAGGGCATGGGTTAAGGGTGAAAGGAGAAAAGTTTAAAGGGAATATTAGGGGGGGCTTCTTCACGCAGAGAGTGGTGGGAGTGTGGAATGAGCTGCCGGATAAAGTGGTAAATGTGGGGTCACTTTTAACATTTAAGAAAAACTTGGACGGGTTCATGGATGAGAGGGGTTTGGAGGGATATGGTCCAAGTGCAGGTTAGTGGGACTAGGCAAAAAATGGTTTGGCACAGACAAGAAGGGCCAAAGGCCTGTTTCTGAGCTGTAGTTTTCTATGGTTCTAACTCCAAGCTGCCTTGCTTTCAGAGAATTGTGACTGTGAAAAATCTGGTGAAAATTTGCAGAAACAAGTTTGACTTTCAGTTGCATGGTGCAGAATTGATTTTCATGGGGGACAAAGCCCATGATCTGGAGAGTGAGTGGAAATTTAAAACCAGTGACGTTAACAGTGCATTGCCATGTCAGCTCCTACCTGTCAACTTTGACATGTTAAGGCTCCCTCTGTGCAACTACCTTGGGAGAGAGAATTACCATCTGATAATCACTTTGTTAGAACACAATTTTAACAACCTTTGATTAAATCAACAGGTTTCCTGGATTTCAAGACTTTCAGTAATTTGGGGAAGTGAGTACCTAACAATTGAGGGGCAATGGCGCCTCCTTCTTGCAGTTTGGCTACTATCAACATGACTGTAGATTGGATCTCAGATCGATGCCCATGCCATCACAAGCATCCGCTGTTCACAAACCTGTAGCTGCGCAGTGAGAGAGGAGTAACTCTCACGCGGCACTGCCCATCGAATAGACAGAGGCTGAGCTCGCTAGAATTGCTAGAATTCTTTACAAAGAAATATACACAGAAACTAGAAGCAGGAGGAGGCCATTTGGCACTTCAAGCCTGCTCCGCCATTCATTTTGATCATGGCTGATCATCAAATTCAATAAAAGCAAATTATTGCAGATGCTGGAATCTGAAACCAAAAGAGAAAATGCTGGAAAATCTCAGCAAGTCTGGCAGCATCTGTAAGGAGAGAAAAGAGTCCAGATGACTCTTTGTCAAAGCTAAAAGGCAGAGAAAGTGGGAGATATTTATACTGCAGGGTGAGGGAATGAAAGAGGAGTCAAAGCCACAAAAACAAGGGGAGAGGCTAAGAGGCACTAATGGCAGTCCATAGAGAGAATAGAAGGTGCGAATGGCCAAATGGCAGAGAAGCTGAAATCAGAGGGTAAGGTGTGACTGGTGAAGATATGGGGGGAGGGGGAGATGGGTGGGAGAGAGTTAAAATTGAGAAAAAGGGGAAAAAGGGAAGCAAGGGGGAGGGGAGATAAGAAAAGGGGGGATACAAAAGGGTGAAAGAGTGGGGGGGGGAAGAAAAATAAATAAAGACAATAAAGAAATAAAAGGTAGAGAACAGTTAAAAATTCAATAAAATGAAAACAAAGGGGTGGAGGTGGGGTGGAGCCAATCATCTGAAGTTGTTGAATTTGATGTTGAGACCGGAAGGCTGTAAAGTGCCGAGCCGGAAGATGAGATGCTGTTCCTCCAGTTTGCGTTGAGCTTCTCTGGAACATTGCAGCAGGCCAAGGACAGACATGTGGACATGGGAGCAGGATCGTGTGTTAAAATGGCAGCAGCCGGAAGGTCAGGGTCCTGATTGCACACAGACCGAAGGTGCTCAGCAAAGCGATCACCCAGTCTACGCTTGGTCTCTCCGATATAGAGGAGACCACATTGGGAGCAGCGAATGCAATAGACCAAATTGAAAGAGGTGCCAGTGAAACGCTGCTTAACCTGGAATGAGTGTTTTGGACCTTGGATGGTGAGCATGGAAGAGGTGAAGGGACAGGTGTTACACCATCTGCGATTGCATGGGAAGGTGCCGTGAGTGACGGGAGAGGTGTTGGGTATAATGGAGGAATGGACTAGGTTATCCTGGAGGGAATGTTCTCTACAGAATACTGACAGAGGGAGTGAAGGGAAGATGTGTTTGGTGGTGGCATCACGCTGGAGTTGGCGAAAATGGCAGAGGATTATGTTTTGCATGTGGAGGCTGGCGGGGTGAAATGTGAGAACAAGGGGGACTGTATCCTTGTTCTGGGAGGGAAGGGTGTGCGAAGTGGACCGCATGCTGTTGAGGGCCCTGTTGACAACTGTCGGCGGAAATCCACAGTTGAGGAAGAAGGAGCCCATATTAGAAGCACCACTTTGGAAAGTGGCATCATCAGAACAAATGCGATGGAGGCGAAAGAGCTGAGAGAGAGGGATGGAGTCCTCCATTAGTTACATCTTCAAAGAATTCCAATGGAATTTTCAAGCATGATTTCCCTTTTGTAAATCAATGCTGACTTTTTGTCTGATTATACCACTGCTTTCTAAACACTGTGCTATGAAATCCTTGATACTAGACTCCAGCAACTTCCCCAGTACCGATGTTAGGCTCACTGGTCTATAGTTCCCATTTTTCTCCCTTTTTGAATAGTGGGCTTACATTAGCTACCCTCCAATTTGTAGGAACCATTCCAGAGTCCAAACAATTTTGGAAAATAGCTACCAATAGATCTCCTATTTCTAAGGTCACTTCCTTAAGTACTCTGGGATGAAGCTTATCAGGACCTGGAGATTTATCCACCTTCAATCCCATCGATTTCCCCAAAACCATTTCTCTACTAATGCTGATTTCCTTCAGCTCCTCACTAAAACATGTTTCTCTCAGCACTTCTGGTACATTATTCATGTCTTCCTTTGTGAAGACTGAAGCAAAGTATGAATTTAGTTCCTCAGCTATTTCTTTATTCCCCATTATGAATTCTCCCGTTTCTGACTGTAAGGGGCCTACATTCTTTTTTGTCAATCTTTTTCTCGTTACATACCTATAGAAACTTTTACAGTCAGTTTTTATGTTCCTCGCTAGCTTACTTTCATACTCTATCTTCCCCTTCTTAATCAATCCCTTGGTCCGCTTTTGCAGAATTTTAAACTGCTCCCAATCCTCAGGACTATTGCTTTTTCTTGCCAATGTGTGTGCTTCTTTTTTGAATCTGATACTATCTCTAATTTCCCATCTAAGCCATGGTTTAGCCACAATTCCCTTTCCACTTTTGCACCAAATAGGAATAAACAACTTTTGGAGTTCACCTATTCATTCCTTGAATGCTACCATTGCCTGTCCATTGTCTTTCCTTTCAGTAATGTTTCCCAATTCATCATAATTACCTTTATTGAGATTCAGGACCCTGGTCTCAGAAACAATGACGTCGCTATCCACCTTGATAAAGAATTCTATTATATTATGGTCACTTGTCCTCAAGGGTTCTCTCACAACTAGATTGCCAACAATCATTACCCATTGAACAATATCCAGTTCAAGATGGCCTGATCCCTTGTTGTTTCCTCAATGTATTAGTCCAGAAAACCATCCCGTATATGTCCAGAAATTCCTCCTCTATTGCACTGTGACTAATTTGACTCTCCCAATCTATATGCAGATTAAAGTCACCCATAATCACAGATTTCCTTTATCACACGCATCTCTGATATCCCAACATTACCCCTATAGTTTGGTGATCTGTAAACCACCCCCACAAATGTTTTTTGCTCCTTGTTATTTCGACCCACAGAGATTACACATCATCGACGCTAATATCTTTCCTCAATATCGTATAAATGTCTTCTTTAAAAAACAATGCAACTCCACCATCTTTTCTTTTATGTCTGTCCTTTAGAAATGCTGAATAGCCCTCAATGTTTAGTTCCGATATCTGGTCACCTTGGAGCCACGTCTCCATAATCCCAGCTGTATAATTCCCTTTACATCTATCTGCACAACTAATTCATCCATTTTGTTTCAAATGCTCTGAACGTTCAGCTACAAAACCTTCAGGCTAGTCATTTAATGTTCCTTGTCCTGTTCCTACCATATTTACCTCAGAGCGTGTCAATAGAAGTTGCTAGATTTCTGGATCTAATAACATCAGGTGATACGGGGATAGTGGAGAAATTAGAGTCGAGTAGAGCTCTTTTAATGACAGAGCAGGCTCAATGGACCGAATGGCCTACTCCTGCCGTTCCTAATTTTCTGCGCTTGACGGTTCTGAGTACCCAGTGCCTCAGGAAGTTCAGAGTCCATGTCACACGATGTCAGCTATCAGCAGCCTCCAGAAGGAAGACTGAATCCTTATTGGATTAGGTAAGCATTTATTACCAGTGATTTCAAATCGCCACCTACAACGCTTTAATCGTAATTCTCTGCATCCTTCCGGGATTTTGCTGGACACAGGTTCAGAATCTTCCACTTGGCAGGTCACAGGTCCATAAGACATGTCACAGCTGGCTTGTTTTCCTGGGCTGCACCTGGGACATTGATTAACCATCTTTTCTTTTTCCTTATCAATGCCCAGCCATCACACATAACTCCTGGATCGAGCTTTCATTATACTTTGTCCCAGATGGGAATTGTGCAGTTCTCGTAACAGGTGTCGTCTCCCCTGGGGTGAGACTATAGCTCCCCACAGCAACATCCCATCTTCACAGGTTACCTCCATTCTTCTGTGTTTGTAGAATTTCAGCAACTCTGAATTCTCATATTGCCTCCCTTGCATTACCATCCTTTTAACTTTTGACAATACAGGCTCTCTTTCTGTCCACACCTTTGTGTGTTTTGCTGAGACTGACAGGTTCTGTACCAGAGGTAGTGCCAGTACAATCTCTTGAGGAATGGGGAGGGATGATGCTACTGTTTGTAGCAAGGGCAACCAGCTGAGTGCATCTGTGTTTGATATCTGTGTCCCAGGCCGATGCTGAAATATTTAACTGTAAGTTGCGAATAGTAGAGGCCTGTTGCACCCGGGTGAAGCACACATAATTCCTGCATCGGCAAGCTTCTTGAGAGTGTTCTCCCCGACATCGCAAACAAGCTTCAGCCCTCACTGCTGTACTCCATCTCTTAGACTCTGCTATGCCCGTTCCTGGGCTGTTATTCAAAGAACAAAGATCAAAGAAAATTCAGCCCTCCAAGCCTGCACCGACCATGCTGCCCGACTGAACTAAAACCCCCTACCCTTCCGGGGACCATATCCCTCTATTCCCATCCTATTCATGTATTTGTCAAGATGCCTCTTAAAAGTCACTATCGTATCTGCTTCCACTACCTCCCCCGGCAGCGAGTTCCAGGCACCCACCACCCTCTATAAAAACTTGCCTTATACATCTCCTTTAAACCTTGCCCCTCGCACTTAAACCTATGCCCCCTAGTAATTGATTCTTGCACCCTGGGAAAAATCTTCTGACCTCCACTCTGTCCATGCCCCACATAATCTTGAGCACTTCCATCAGGCCCCCCCTCAGCCTCAGTCGTTCCAGTGAGAACAAACCAAGTTTCTCCAACCTCTCCTCATAGCTAATGCCCTCCATACCAGGCAACGTCCTGGTAAATCTTTTCTGTACCCTCTCCAAAGCCTCCACATCCTTCTGGTAGTGTGGCGACCAGAATTGAATACTATATTCCAAGTGCGGCCTAACTAAGATTCACAACAAGCGTTTGCCACCAGAAACAATTTATCTTGTTTGGCACACTTTGCAACTCACCTACGCTCTGCTCAGCAAAGTAAAGTTTATTTATTAGTCACAAGTAGGCTTACATTAACACTGCAATGAAGTTACTGTGAAAATCCCCTAGTCGCCACACTGTGGCGTCTGTTCGGGTACACGGAGGGAGAAATTAGCATGATCAATGCACCTAACCCGCACGTCCTTGGATTGTGGGAGGAAACCGGAGCACCCGGAGGAAACCCACGCAGACACGGGGAGAATGTGCAAAGTCCACACAGACAGTGACCCAAGCCAGGAATCGAACCAGGGTCCCTGGCGCTGTGAGGCAGCAGTGCTAACCACTGTGCCACCCAGATATTCAGTCAGCTGGGACAGTTCAACAGCTTTTTCTACAGAGATTCTGGTCTTGGCCAGTAACTTATTTTATGTGATTAGGCTGTTTATCCCACAGACCATCCGCTCACTTAACATTTCTTCCAAAGCTTGGCCGAACTCACAATGCTCTGCTAACCCACTAAGTCTGGCCATGAAGCCTGAGAGTGCCCCCTAGCTTTTGGACTGTCGAATTAAATTCGTGTCTCAGCTTAATGACTGAGAGACGGGGATTGAAATGTGTTTTCACCAACTCCATGATCTGTTTAAAAGTCTGTGTGTCGGGAGCATCTGCCCATGTTAAACTTCTAGCTGAACTGTAAGTCTGGGGGCAGAACAACCTTTTGCTTTTCTTCAGTTATCATTTCATTCGCTACAAACAATTAATGCAGCCTTTCAATTTACTGCCATCAGTTTTCCACTTCTGGGTCAAATTGTTCGATCTTTCCAATCAAAGGCATTTTAATGTGTGAACATGTCTTGTTTCTTCATATTCTCGATGCTCAAGTCTCCTTTCCCTTTAGCTGCACACTGCAATCTCCAACTATTTCAAAAGTCTGTCCTCATCGCCAGTGTAATAAATTGAGAGTGACTCGATGTGGCTCAAAGTAACAAAGGCTTTATTGCAAATGATAAATCAGTGTCTCTAACAGACGCTCAGACTGAATTAACTCAGACACAACACAGACTGAATTAACTCAGACACAACACTCCTCCCAGGCTCCAAATACGGGGCCTTCCCGACCGGGTACACATCCTCGCTCCTGATTGGCTCAGTTTCCTGCCTCGACAGCCCATCAGGTCCTGCCCAATCGCGTGGTCCTCAGGTAACGCCCCCTTAAAGGGGCCACGCTACCACAAGCCACAGCGCTGTTACACAAACACAAATAATTCTGAACATGACAGACACACATTTTAACAACATTTTAAAGGTTTTTACAAAAAAACCTGTAAATTTTGTACACTATTTTCTCACAAGTACAATGTCAATAAATAAGAATTTTTCTCCCAATCCTCAGCTCCCCAGTGGAGTTGCTGGTGGTGAGAATCAGTGGACCAGGGAACAATCCGTCTGTACTCCATTCTGACAGTTTCAGGTACCTGACTGTCAACATGAAACCCTTCCATAAGCTTGTTTCCAATGGCTCTTTAGATGTTGGAACTGAGATCAGGTTGTGCAAGTTTGCTTCATGCTGCTGCAACCTGATTGGATAGGAAACTAGGATCAAAGTGATAATGAGGGGTTTTATTGAGAAGCTACAGCGATGTGGTATAGGTGTGGGAGCGACTGTGTTTTCATGAGCTTTGACGCTATTCATCTTTTAAGATGATGCTGCCATTGTGATTGGAGTTGTGGACAGCGTTGGCTCCCCAGCACAGAGTATTGGTACTCATGTTGATGAACTGCGAGATCTCCCAACGGGAATGGATGATGTGGAGAAGAGAATCCTGCCTGTCGGGAGGACAGTTTCCTCAGCTGGAGTTCACCTGCAGTCCTTGGAAATCCTGCTGCATGGGAAGTCACGTGTCCTGGTTGTTTCAGCGAGGTGGAGCTGGAGGAAGAGTATCTGTGCACCCGGTCTCCTGAGGGGAGCTGAGGATGTATTCCCCACTGAATTTAAGAACTGGCTGCCATGCTTTCACAACCTCGATTTGAGGGCTGGCCGTTTTGAGTTCAATGAAGCACATTGTAAACGGTCGCAGTATTCTGGGTCATCAAAGACTCTGACCACTGGTCTTACATTGTGTTGTTCTCAGTGTTAGTTGAAAAGGGTTGGAAGTGTCTGAATGTGTTGTGTCTTTGCCGCCCGCTGGAGCCGGGGTTTCTCTTCACCGGGGCTTCAGGACGATAATATGGCGGAGGTTCAAAGGCTTCGACGAAATTCTGGATGGATTCGGGATGTTGCTCGACGATCACGCTCCATGGATAGTTATTTTATCCTGCAGTTCATCATTAATCCTGAACTTTGGTCCCTTGATTTTGTGATGTTGCCTTTTATCCTGAGAAGGGTGTATGATATCCAAGCACAGAGACATTTGTCGCTTGTTAGACTGTGAAAATCAGGATTGCCTCTTTTTTCTTGTTCCTGTCTATTGTGTAGTTGTGTCTCTGTTATCCTGTGGAGGAGGGTGTGCAGTCTGGGGCCATGTGCTGATGACTGTGTTCTGTTATCCTGAGATTCCCCAACTTGTCTTTGTATACTTTCTTTATCCATACGAGAGGAGACGTCAACTACAACAACTGCAATGATTGATAATCGGAATCAGTTGTGAGAATATTGGTTGGTCTCTTCTGTATGTTTATGTGGGATAACGATTACTTTGCACAGGGCTAGATTTTGGGAAATTGATGCATTGCATTGCAAATGATAAAAACATTTCAAGAAAAATATCTAAAAAAAAGACACTTACTTCCAGGTTTCGACCTGATATTAGGCACTGCCGACCCCAATCCCAATGTGTCACAAACTGAAAACCCAACACATACACAGCCTGTATCAGAGGTCAAAGTGAATGAGGGATAAAATGCATTGGGGCATTGATCAATTTGTGCAAAATAATAAAGCTTGGCTACAGTGAAATCCTTTCATTCCACTATTCATTGATGTACTGCCATGGGCACCCCCTCAGCACTGACCCCCTGACAGTGCGGCTCTCACTCAGCACTGACTCTCTGACAGTGCGGCACTCCCTCAGCACTGACTCTCTGACAGTGCGGCACTCCCTCAGTACTGACCCTCTGACAGTGCGGCACTCCCTCAGCACTGACTCTCTGACAGTGCGGCACTCACTCAGCACTGACCCTCTGACAGTGCGGCACTCCCTCAGTACTGACCCTCTGACAGTGTGGCACTCCCTCAGTACTGACCCTCTGACAGTGCGGCACTCCCTCAGTACTGACCCTCTGACAGTGTGGCACTCACTCAGCACTGACCCCCTGACAGTGCGGCACTCCCTCAGTACTGACCCCCTGACAGTGCGGCACTCCCTCAGTACTGACCCTCTGACAGTGCAGCATTCCCTCAGTACTGACCCCCTGACAGTGCGGCACTCCCTCAGTACTGACCCCCTGACAGTGCGGCACTCCCTCAGTACTGACCCCCTGACAGTGCGGCACTCCCTCAGTACTGACCCTCTGACAGTGCAGCACTCCCTCAGTACTGACCCTCTGACAGTGCGGCACTCCCTCAGCACTGACCCTCTGACAGTGCGGCACTCCCTCAGCATTGACCCTCTGACAGTGCGGCACTCCCTCAGCACTGACCCTCTGACAGTGCAGCTCTCCCTCAGTACTGACCCCCTGACAGTGCGGCACTCCCTCAGTACTGACCCTCTGACAGTGCGGCACTCCCTCAGTACTGACCCTCTGACAGTGCGGCACTCCCTCAGTACTGACCCTCTGACAGTGCGGCACTCCCACAGTACTGACCCTCTGACAGTGCGGCACTCCCTCAGCACTGACCCCCTGACAGTGCGGCACTCCCTCAGTACTGACCCTCTGACAGTGCGGCACTCCCTCAGCACTGACCCCCTGACAGTGTGGCACTCCCTCAGTACTGACCCCCTGACAGTGTGGCACTCCCTCAGTACTGACCCTCTGACAGTGCAGCATTCCCTCAGCACTGACCCTCTGACAGTGCAGCATTCCCTCAGCACTGACCCTCTGACAGTCGGCACTCCCTCAGCACTGACCCTCTGACAGTGCGGCACTCCCTCAGTACTGACCCTCTGACAGTGCGGCACTCCCTCAGTACTGACCCTCTGACAGTGCGGCACTCCCTCAGCACTGACCCCCTGACAGTGTGGCACTCCCTCAGTACTGACCCCCTGACAGTGTGGCACTCCCTCAGTACTGACCCTCTGACAGTGCGGCACTCCCTCAGCACTGACCCTCTGACAGTGCGGCACTCCCTCAGTACTGACCCTCTGACTGTGCGGCACTCCCTCAGTACTGACCCTCTGACAGTGCGCCACTCCCTCAGTACTGACCCTCTGACAGTGCGGCACTCCCTCAGCACTGACCCTCTGACAGTGCAGCACTCCCTCAGTACTGACCCCCTGACAGTGCGGCTCTCCCTCAGTACTGACCCTCTGACAGTGCAGCACTCCCTCAGTACTGACCCCCTGACAGTGCGGCACTCCCTCAGTACTGACCCCCTGACAGTGCGGCTCTCCCTCAGTACTGACCCCCTGACAGTGCGGCTCTCCCTCAGTACTGACCCTCTGACAGTGCGGCACTCCCTCAGCACTGACCCCCTGACAGTGCGGCTCTCCCTCAGTACTGACCCTCTGACAGTGCAGCACTCCCTCAGCACTGACCCCCTGACAGTGCGGCACTCCCTCAGCACTGACCCTCTGACAGTGCGGCACTCCCTCAGTACTGACCCTCTGACAGTGCAGCACTCCCTCAGCACTGACCCCCTGACAGTGCGGCACTCCCTCAGCACTGACCCTCTGACAGTGCGGCACTCCCTCAGTACTGACCCTCTGACAGTGCGGCACTCCCTCAGCACTGACCCCTCTGACAGTGCGGCACTCCCTCAGTACTGACCCTCTGACAGTGCAGCACTCCCTCAGCACTGACCCCCTGACAGTGCGGCTCTCACTCAGCACTGACCCCCTGACAGTGCGGCTCTCACTCAGCACTGACCCTCTGACAGTGCGGCTCTCCCTCAGTACTGACCCTCTGACAGTGCGGCACTCCCTCAGTACTGACCCTCTGACAGTGCGGCACTCCCTCAGTACTGACCCTCTGACAGTGCGGCACTCCCTCAACACTGACCCTCTGACAGTGCGGCACTCCCTCAGTACTGACCCTCTGACAGTGCGGCACTCCCTCAGTACTGACCCTCTGACAGTGCGGCACTCCCTCAGTACTGACCCTCTGACAGTGCGGCACTCCCTCAGTACTGACCCTCTGACAGTGCGGCACTCCCTCAGTACTGACCCCCTGGCAGTGCGGCTCTCACTCAGCACTGACCCCCTGACAGTGCGGCACTCCCTCAGCACTGACCCCCTGACAGTGCGGCACTCCCTCAGCACTGACCCCCTGACAGTGCGGCACTCCCTCAGCACTGACCCCCTGACAGTGCGGCACTCCCTCAGTACTGACCCCCTGACAGTGCGGCACTCCCTCAGTACTGACCCTCTGACAGTGCGGCACTCCCTCAGCACTGACCCCCTGACAGTGTGGCACTCCCTCAGCACTGACCCCCTGACAGTGCGGCTCTCACTCAGCACTGACCCCCTGACAGTGCGGCTCTCACTCAGCACTGACCCCCTGACAGTGCGGCTCTCCCTCAGCACTGACCCCCTGACAGTGCGGCTCTCACTCAGCACTGACCCCCTGACAGTGCGGCTCTCACTCAGCACTGACCCTCTGACAGTGCGGCTCTCCCTCAGCACTGACCCTCTGACAGTGCGGCACTCCCTCAGCACTGACCCCCTGACAGTGCGGCTCTCACTCAGCACTGACCCCCTGACAGTGCGGCTCTCCCTCAGCACTGACCCTCTGACAGTGCGGCTCTCCCTCAGCACTGACCCTCTGACAGTGCGGCACTCCCTCAGCACTGACCCTCTGACAGTGCGGCTCTCCCTCAGCACTGACCCTCTGACAGTGCGGCTCTCCCTCAGCACTGACCCTCTGACAGTGCGGCACTCCCTCAGTACTGACCCTCTGACAGTGCGGCACTCCCTCAGTACTGACCCCCTGACAGTGCGGCACTCCCTCAGTACTGACCCTCTGACAGTGCGGCTCTCCCTCAGCACTGACCCTCTGACAGTGCGGCACTCCCTCAGTACTGACCCTCTGACAGTGCGGCACTCCCTCAGTACTGACCCCCTGACAGTGCGGCACTCCCTCAGTACTGACCCTCTGACAGTGCGGCACTCCCTCAGTACTGACCCTCTGACAGTGCGGCACTCCCTCAGCACTGACCCTCTGACAGTGCGGCACTCCCTCAGTACTGACCCTCTGACAGTGCGGCACTCCCTCAGTACTGACCCTCTGACAATGCGGCTCTCCCTCAGCACTGACCCTCTGACAGTGCGGCACTCACTCAGCACTGACCCTCTGACAGTGCGGCATTCCCTCAGCACTGACCCCCTGACAGTGCGGCGTTCCCTCAGCACTGACCCCCTGACAGTGCGGCACTCCCTCAGTACTGACCCTCTGACAGTGCGGCACTCCCTCAGCACTGACCCCCTGACAGTGCGGCACTCCCTCAGTACTGACCCTCTGACAGTGCGGCACTCCCTCAGTACTGACCCCCTGACAGTGCAGCACTCCCTCAGTACTGACAGTCTGACAGTGCGGCACTCACTCAGCACTGACCCCCTGACAGTGCGGCACTCCCTCAGTACTGACCCCCTGACAGTGCAGCACTCCCTCAGTACTGACAGTCTGACAGTGCGGCACTCACTCAGTACTGACCCCCTGACAGTGCGGCACTCCCTCAGTACTGACAGTCTGACAGTGCGGCACTCCCTCAGTACTGACCCCCTGACAGTGTGGCACTCCCTCAGTACTGACAGTCTGACAGTGCGGCACTCACTCAGTACTGACCCCCTGACAGTGCGGCACTCCCTCAGTACTGACAGTCTGACAGTGCGGCACTCCCTCAGTACTGACAGTCTGACAGTGCGGCACTCCCTCAGTACTGACAGTCTGACAGTGCGGCACTCCCTCAGTACTGACAGTCTGACAGTGCGGCACTCCCTCAGTACTGACAGTCTGACAGTGCGGCACTCCCTCAGTACTGACAGTCTGACAGTGCGGCACTCCCTCAGTACTGACCCCCTGACAGTGTGGCACTCCCTCAGTACTGACAGTCTGACAGTGCGGCACTCCCTCAGTACTGACCCCCTGACAGTGCGGCACTCCCTCAGTACTGACAGTCTGACAGTGCAGCACTCCCTCAGTACTGACCCTCTGACAGTGCGGCACTCCCTCAGTACTGACCCTCTGACAGTGTGGCACTCCCTCAGTACTGACCCTCTGACAGTGCAGCATCCCTCAGTACTGACCCTCTGACAGTGTGGCACTCCCTCAGTACTGACCCCCTGACAGTGTGGCACTCCCTCAGTACTGACAGTCTGACAGTGCGGCACTCCCTCAGTACTGACCCTCTGACAGTGCTGCGCTCCCTCAGTACTGACCCTCTGACAGTGCGGCACTCACTCAGTACTGACCCTCTGACAGTGCTGCACTCCCTCAGTACTGACCCTCTGACAGTGCGGCACTCACTCAGTCCTGACCCTCTGACAGTGCGGCACTCCCTCAGTACTGACCCTCTGACAGTGCGGCACTCCCTCAGTACTGACCCCCTGACAGCGCAGCACTCCCTCAGTACTGACCACCTGAAAGTGCAGCACTCCCTCAGTACTGACCCCCTGACAGCGCAGCACTCCCTCAGTACTGACCCTCTGACAGTGCGGCACTTCCTCAGTACTGACCCTCTGACAGTGCTGCACTCCCTCAGTACTGACCCTCTGACAGTGCTGCACTCCCTCAGTACTGACCCTCTGACAGTGCTGCACTCCCTCAGTACTGACCCTCTGACAGTACGGCACTCCCTCACTACTGACGCTCTGACAATGCGGCGCTCCCTCAGTACTGACCCTCAGTCAGTGCGGCACTCCCTCAGTACTGACCCTCTGACAGTGCAGCACTCCCTCAGTACTGACCCTCTGACAGGGCGGCACTCCCTCAGTACTGACCCTCTGACAGCGTGGCACTCCCTCAGTACTGACCCTCTGAAAGTGTGGCACTCCCTCAGTACTGACCCTTTGACAGTGTGGCACTCCCTCAGTACTGACCCTCAGTCAGTGTGGCACTCCCTCAGTACTGACCCTCTGACAGTGCGGCACTCCCTCAGTACTGCCCCTCTGACAGTGAGGCACTCCGTCAGTACTGACCCTCTTACAGTGCAGCACTCCCTCAGCACTGACCCTCTGACAGTGCGGCACTCCCTCAGTACTGACCCTCTGACAGTGCGGCACTCCCTCAGTACTGACCCTCTGACAGTGCGGCACTCCCTCAGTACTGACCCTCTGACAGTGCGGCACTCCCTCAGTACTGACCGTCTAACAGTGCGGCACTCCCTCAGTACTGACCCTCTGACAGTGCGGCACTCCCTCAATACTGACCGTCTGACAGTGCAGCACTCCCTCAGGACTGCGCTGGGTGAGCAAACCTAGATATTTGTCTCCGGGGTGGAGATTAACTTCTAACTCAGAGGTGAGAATGTCCCCCACTTATTTGAACTAAAATCCTAATTGTTGCTTAGTGTGTCCGGACAGCAAGGCATTGAAATCTGTAAGCATTTCAGTGAAGTTTAGTGAATTGTGGGGCGTTGGAATGCAGCCAAGGTTCTGCTGGGGTCCTGGTTTTAGAATGGTATCCGGTTGCCTCTCACTGGCAGTGCAGAGATCGGGACAATTTCTGCTGCCTTATCTCCGGTGCCCAGGAAGCGAGTGAGTGTGAGGTGAGCAAGGATGTTTGCCAACTGATGCTCCCATCTCGGAACTCTGTTTGCCCCCCCACCCACCCACCCCCCATTACTGCTTTTGGGTGATAGGCAAAATCACAGCATTTTCTATTTCAGATTTATCATTCCTTTCCAGCAATAAACCCACACACAATCGCTGCCTGCCTCTGATAGGAACATCCCACCTCTGCTTTAGCCCAGGACCAGGAATTATAATTGAAATGACAATATCTTTCCTAATGAATTAATTAAGTAGGCTGGAAGTTTGTGCGTTCAATCCTTTTCTGAAAAGTGCTTCGATTGTAGCCGCCTCCTGAAATCATTCGGATAACATCATCCCCCCACTGATGGGTAAAGTTTTTACAATTTATTGGAGACCATTGTGAGCAGTTACTGTGCGATTTACTCACATCTTAAGCGCTGACCCTGAAACAAAGGGATACAACAGGAGCAATGCAGCCATGTTTCAGATATGCCATCAGAGCAGTGAATAACCTATTCAAGCCCCATCCGAATGAAGTTGGGAAGTAATTGCAGAGGCTGAACTGGCCACAGTTATAATTGGACATTGTAAATCTGGTGTAGAGAGTGACAGGTGGAACAAAGGCTAAAGCCGAGGCTGTTGCAGGACATCTCGGGCCTCACTACATCTTTACTTAAATGTGAATAAGATGTGAAAGGAACCATTTATATATTAGACCAAGAGATGGATTACAACTGGCTCTAAGATTGACTTGCTCCCACTGCCTAGTCTTGACCAGGAGATAGGAATAAAGAACAATCATGTGCCTTATCAGATTTTATACAGGGACAGATTCTGACCTCATCATTAACCTGGTGCTTTATCTGACTTTAGCGATTAGCACAAGATACATAAAACTGTACAAATGGCCGGCACTGCCTTTCAATGTGGATCTCAATTATTAGGGGCTGGGCTTTGCTGAGTTTGTGATATAATTGATAGCGTAACAATGCAGTGTTTAGGAATTGTTAATTAGTCATCTCATTCACGGGGGTGGGTCAGTGATGTGTTAGCAATGAGCGCTCTGTAAGATGGTGTCAATGAGACATAGCCTCTTTCATAGGTACCTGCTGGGGCTCACAGAACAGACCCACTTGTGGGTGGCACAGCACTTGCTGTGTGCGGCATTCTGAATTGTAGTAACCCATAGAAATGGAGAGAGAGCCTGACCGGATACAAGTATTAACGTTTTTCATGCTCACAGTTTCATTCTGCATTAAATAACCCAATTCACTCTGCGTCCAGAAAACTGCCACTTACAGCAAGGGAAACAGCATTTGCAAAGTGCTGGACTTTAAAACAGGAATCAGTTAATTGTGAAGATAAACTATACACTCTCATTCCAGCTCAGAACTGGAACAGTCGACCCTCAGTCTCTCCAAAGCACAAGGTGAATTAACATTTTGGAAACTTGGGCTGCAGAAAATAGAATTTATTTCCTTTTCGGGGGGTTATTCACTCACTGATGAATAGCTGTCGCCTATTCAGTGATATATTCGACCTTGCATTTTTCTGAGATTTGATGTCTGAACATTACCAAAGCACGATATAATAGAACAACTGATTATATAGAGTTGAATAATCTAATTGCAGCTGTATTCCCGCCTGGTTTACTGTATAATCCAGACAAATGCTCTCATATTCCTTGATACTGTAATGCTCCTGAGATGCTACATGAAATATCTGACATTTTACCCAGCAATAAATAATACCTTGCATTTAAATACTGCCTGAATATCAGAAAGGAAATGCAAACAGACTCAAACAAACTGATCTTAGGAGCAGTGCTGAAGATTGGGTTAGAGACCTGAGTTCTGCACTGTCAAAGGAGTTAAGATTCATAGAATCAGACAATTCCTACAGTGGTGAAGAGGCCATTCAGCCCATCGAATCTTCATTGTGTCTCCAACAGAGCATCTTACCCAGGCCCACCACATCCCTGTAGCCCTGCTAATCCCCCGAACCCACATATCTTTGGACACTAAGGGGCAATTGAGCATGGCCAATGCATCTCACCTGCACATCTTTGGAAGTGGGAAGAAATCGGAACAGCAGGAGGAAACCCACACAGACATGGGGAGAATGTGCAGACAGTCACCCAAGGCTGGAATTGAACCCGGGTCCCTGGCACTCTGAGGGAGCACTGCAGCATTCACTGTGCCACTATACCCACCCTGATTCCACACACTCTGGTCCAGATGAAGACAAAGGGTCAGTTGAGAGGGATGGAATTGGTGACAAGGGCACAGAATTGTAGCAGGAACTATCAGCAATGGGCCGAATTTTACCCCTGAGCCAGTGGGTGGGTTTGGAGTGAGTTAAAGTCTCACCAGTGTCTTTGGCCTCCCCAGTGCAGAGTTGGGGAATGACTGAATTGGTGGAAAGGATTGAGAGAGGTAATAAATAGAGAGACCAAGCTGGGTCTGGTCATTGTGTGTTCAGGAGTCCCCCCTGCCCAATATCTGTGAATGCTGCTGTGCTCTCGGGGTGTGTGACTCCCCCTCCTCCCCCCTCCCCCCTCCCCCCTCTCCCCCCCCCCCTCCCCTCTCCCTCCCTCTGCCCCCCCCCCCCCCTCCCGGGTTGAGGCAGAAGCTACGTCAACATTGAAGCTTAAATTGGAGAGCTGGTGGGTGGGTGGTGATGGGAAAAAAAACTTGAAGCGATGCAGAAACAAAGGAATTGAACATAATTCGAATTATTTCCACTTTTGGAGGGTAAATGTTAACGCAGAATTCTGAAGTGAATGGATATTTTCTGTGCTGAAGCTTACTTCTGTGCATTTTTCTTGGGCTACTGTACAAGGTGTCTGAATGCATTAGGACTTCAGAATGTAGCATTGATAGAGAATAGGAACATGGATAGGTACTCTAATTAGCAATATGTGGTGTTCTGCAGGGACCTGTGTTGTGACCATAACTATTTACTATATTTAGTAATGACTCTGATTGCAGAATAGAAAGTCACATATGCAAATTTGTCAATAACATAAAGATGTGTGGGTGCCACAAGCTAGACCAGCATTTATTGTCCATCCCTAATTGCCCTTGAGGAGGTGGTGGTGAGCTGCCTTCTTGAACCTCTGCAGTCTATGTAGATGCAACCACTGTGCTGTTAGGGAGGGAGTTCCAGGATTTTGATCCAGCGACACTGATGAATGGCGATATAGTTCCCGGTCAGGATGGTGAGTGACTTGGAGGGGAACATCCAGGTGGTGGTATTCCCAGGTACCTGCTGCTGTTGTCCTTCTAGATGGCAGTGGTCATGGGTTTGGAAGGTGCTGTCTAAGGAGCCTTGGTGAGTTGCTGCAGTGCATCTTATAGATGGTACACACGGCTGTCACTGTGCATCAGTGGCAGAGGGAGTGAATGTTTGTGAATGGGGTGTCAAACAAGCGGGGCTGCTTTGCCCTGAATAGTGTTGAGTTTCTTGATTGTTGTTGGAGCAGTGTAGATGGAAGAGATACTGATAGATTGAATGAGTGGGCGAAACTGCAGCAAATTAATTTCAATGTCGACAAATATGAGGCCATCGAGTTCGGACCTAAAAAGGGTACAAGAACTTTGTAAATGTTGAAAAGCCAGAAATCATGGATATCCAAATAGGCTTAAGGGTTCATATCAGGAATAGGTTTTAAAAATTCAAAAAGGTCCCTGGAGTGCTGGCCTTTCTATCGTGAGTATTAGGGTACAAGTGTATATAAGTCAGCTTCAACTGTACAAAACTCTGGTTAGAGTACACCTGGAGTTACTGTGACCAGGTCAGCACCTGAGGATGGGTATACTGGCCTTGGAGGACATAAGACCATAAGAACTAAGAGCAGGAGTAGGCCATCTGGCCCTTCGAGCTTCTTCTGCCATTCAATAAGATCATGGCTGATCTTTTTGTGGACTCAGCTCCACTTACCCGCCTGCTCACCATAACCCTTAATTCCTTTACTGTTCAAAAATCTATCTATCCTTGCCATAAAAACATTCAATGAGGTAGCCTCAACTGCTTCACAGGGCAGGGACTTCCACAGATTCACAACCATTTGGGTGAAGAAGCTTCTCTTCAACTCAGTCCTAAATCTGCTCCCCCTTATTTTGAGGCCATTCCCCCAAGTTCTAGTTTAACCCGCCAGTGGAAACAACTTTCCTGCTTCTATCTTATCTATTCCCTTCATAATTTTATATGTTTCTATAAGCTTTCACCTTATTCTTCTGAATTCCAATGAGTATAGCCCCAGTCTACTCAGTCTCTCCTCATAAGCCAACCCTCTCAACTCCGGAATCAACCTAGTGAATTTCCTCTGCACCCCCTCCAGTGACAATACATCCTTTCTCAAGTAAGGAGACCAAAACTGTACACAGTACTTAAGATGTGGCCTCACCAGCATCATATACAGCTGCAACATAACCTCGCTGTTCTTAAACTCCATCCCTCTAGCAATGAAGGACAAAATTCCATTTGCCTTCTTAATTACCTGCTGCACCTGCAAACCAACTTTTTGCGATTCATGCACAAGGACACCAAGGTCCCTCTGCACAGCAGCATGCTGCAATTTTTTACATAGAAACATAGAAACCCTACAGTACAGAAAGAGGCCATTCGACCCATCGAGTCTGCACCAACCACAATCCCACCCAGGCCCTACCCCCATATCCCTACATATTTACCCACTAATCCCTCTAACCTACGCATTTCAGGACACTAAGGGCAATTTTTAGCACGGCCAATCAACCTAACCCGCACATTTTTGGACTGTGGGAGGAAACCGGAGCACCCGGAGGAAACCCACGCAAACACGAGGAGAATGTGCAAACTCCACACAGACAGTGACCCAAGCCGGGAATCGAACCCAGGTCCCTGGAGCTGTGAAGCAGCAGTGCTAACCACTGTGCTACCGTGCTGCCCCACGATTTAAATAACACTCCATTTTACTGTTATTCCTACCAAAATGAATGACCTCACATTTATCAACATTGTACTCCATCTGCCAGACCCTTGCAGACTTTCAGGGTCCTCTGCACACTTTGCTCTGCCACTCATCTTGGTGTCACTTGGTCCAACTCCAAATCATCTATTTAAATTGTAAACAATTGCGATCCCAACACTGATCCCTGAGGCACACCACTAGTCACTGATCGCCAACCAGAAAAACACCCATTTACCCCCACTCTTTGCTTTCTGTTAGTTAACCAATCCTCTATCCATGCTAATACATTACCCGTAACACCGTGCACCTTTATCTTATGTAGCAGTCTTTTGTGCGGCACAGGCTGTGTAGGTTCACCTGAATGGTAGCTGGACAAAGGGTTAAATTGAGGAGAGATTACACAAACTAGGATTTTATTCTCTGGAATTTGGAAGATTAAGAAGTGATTTTGATGGACGTTTTCAAGATATTAAAGGGGTTGATAGAGAGAATCTATTACCCACCGATAGATAGAGATAATCTATTACTGACCGATAGATGTTTTGGGAGGGGTGGGGTGTGAGGGTCTTGGAGTTGGGACAGACCTTTTGAGAAAGAAATTAGGGACCACTTCACACAGAGTATTCAAAGTTTGGAACTTTCTTCCACAAGTGATAATTAAGACTAGATCATTTTTAAATGTTATATTGTAATATTGATAGATTTATGCTAACCAAAAGTATTGAAGGATATGGAGCAAAGGGCCCCTTCTCCACTCACTGCACTATACCCTACCCTCCACCCCACACCCTCAACCTCCTCCCCCTCCACAACGCCAAATCTTCTCAAATGGATGCTAAAACAAACAGTCTCTCTCACGTTGGTCTGAGAAACACATCACATATTGGTGCAGATCTCTCTGAGCAGGTGGAATTTTGTGATATTGGAAAAACTATAACATTAGCCCCTATTCTTTTTCCCATCCTGTGACAGGCAGTTACTTTTCTCACAGTGAATTAGTAATCTTGGACAAATCCTCCCTTGTTGTTACTGCATAGTCGATATAGGAAGGTGAATTAGCCATGAGCAACATTGAGAGGGAGGTAAGAAGATACTGAATCAATAATGCTTCTTGTATCCATCTGATAATTGGGACCATTGTGTTGGAGAGATCCTACTTCCCTGAATGACTTATCAATATATTGACTATCAGTTACTCATTCCTAATTACAGTAACCCTGGATTTCACTGAGCTCATTTCGAATCAAAGCTCACTAACTTTCTGTTAACAGTGGGAGCTCTCAGCCACATTTTAAAAATTGTTTCATCCAAAATGCTTTGTAGTAAAACAAATTGCTTAGTTTCAATGCCTGCTTTTAATTACTCCCCGTTGTGTGGGCATCGCTGGCAAGGTCAGAGTCTCAAGCCAGGACTGTTGGTAGGATTTCGCAAGCCCAGGCCAAATGGTGGGGGTTACACATAGTTGGCTCCTTGAGACAATTCACACCTCTTTAACCTGTCATCATCCCTCCCTTCACTCGCATTGTCTGTACCTGTAAAGACTTGATTACCTGTAAAGACACGCATTCCAACCATTATCTTCCGATTGAGTCTGTGTCTATATATGCCCTGTTTGTGAACCCAACTCTCCACTCACCTGATGAAAGAGCAGCGCTCCGAAAGCTCGTGATACCAAATAAACCTGTTGGACTGTAACCTGGTGTTGTGAGACTTCTTATTGAACCTTTTGGAAATTCAGGTATACTACATCTACTGGTTCCCCATCATCTATCTCACTAGTTACATCCTCAAAAAGCTGTAATAAATTTGTCAAACAAGATTCCCCTTTACTAAAACCACGTTGACTTGTTCTAATCATTAGGATAACCGATCTGTAGTTCACTGTTTTCTCTCTCCCTCCTTTCTTGAAAAGCAGTGTAACATTAACCAACTTCCAATCTGACGGAACTATTCCCAAATCCAATGAATTCTGGAAAATCAGAGCCAACGCATCCACTATTTCCCTTAGAACCTTAGGATGTAGTCATCAGATCCCGAGGATTTGTCGCATTTTATTCCCTTAAGTTTCTCCAATACTTTTTCTCTGTGATTGTTAATTTCCCTAATTTCCTCACTTTTTAGCCGCTGGGTTACCATAAGACCATAAGACATAGGAGCAGAATTAAGCCACTCGGCCCATTGAGTCTGCTCCGCCATTCAATCATGGCTGATATTTTTCTCATCCCCATTCTCCTGCCTTTTCCCCATAACACCTGATCCCCTTATTAATCAAGAACCTATCTATCTCTGTCTTAAAGACACTCAATGACCTGGCCTCCACAGCCTTCAGCGGCAAACAGAGTTCCACAGATTTACCACTCTTTGGCTGAAGAAATTCCTCCTCATCTCTGTTTTAAAGGATCATCCCTTTAGCCTGAGGTTGTGGCCTCTGGTTCTAGTTTTTCCTACTAGTGGAAACATCCTCTCCACATCCACTCTATCCAGGCCTTGCAGTATTCTGTAAGTTTCAATAAGACCCCCCCTCATCCTTCTAAACTCCAATGAGTGCAGACCCAGAATCCTCAGCTCTTATCATCTTTCACTGGAATGAAATTTGTGTCTTTTACTGTGAAGACAGACACAAAATATTTGACCAATGCCTCTGTCATTTCCTCACTTCCTTAAACAATCTGGGATGTAGATATCAGACCCTGGGGATTTATTGGTCTTCAATCTCACTGATTTCCCCAACACCATTTCCCTACTAATACTGACTTCCTTCAGTTCTTCCCTCTTGCTAAACCCTGTATTCCCCAACATTTCTGGTACATTATTTGTGTTCTCTTGTGTGAAGACAGAACCAGAATATGTATTTAGTTGGTCAGCCATTTCTTTGTTCCCCATTATAAATTCCCCTGTTTCTGACTGTAAGGGACAATTGTCTTCACTAATCTTTTTCTCTTCACATACCTACAGAACCTTTTATTGTCAGTTTTTATGTTCCTTGCAAGCTTACTGTCATATTCTATTTTCCCCATCTTAATTAATCTGTTTGCTCTCCTTTGCTGAATTCTAAACTGCTCCCAATCCTCGAGTCTGTTCTTTATTCTGGCCAATTTGTAGCTGTCTTCCTTGGATCTAATACTGTCTTTAATTTCCTTTGTAAGCTAAGATTTGGCCATCTTTCCAGTTTTACTTTTACGCCAGACATAAATAAAGAATTGTTGCAGTTCACCCATGTGCTCTGCGAATATTTGCCATCGTCTATCCATCGTCATCCCTTTAAGTAATGTTCCCCAATCCATCATAGCCAACCCGTGCCTCATACCATTGTAGTTTCCTTTATTAAGATTCAGGACCATAGTCTCAGAATCAACTATGTCACTCTCTATCTTGGTGAAGAATTCTATGATGTTTGGTCACTCATTCCCAAAGGACCACACGCAACCATGCCAATTATTTCTTTCTCATTACACAACACCCAGTCTAGAATGGCCTTACTTTGTTGGTTCCTCAATGCATTAGTCCAGAAAACCATCTGGCACACACTCCAGGAATTCATTCTTTATGGTATTGTTACTGAATTGATTTGCCCAATCTAAACGCAGATTAAATTCACCCATGATGCAAATGTTCCTTGAGCACATGCATCTCTAATTTGGGGTGGGGGGAGATCGGGACAGCCTGGGGGGAGGGGGAGGGAGGGCGTTGGGGAGATCAAGGATGGCAGGGGGGTTGGGAGGGGAGGTGACATCAGGGCTTGTCTGGAGAGGTCTGGGAAGCCAGCGTTTGGGGCATAGGGAATCGCAGGGCTGGCCAGTGATCGGGAGGCTGGCAGTGTGGGACCACTGCACATGTGTCGATCTCAGCGCTGACAGATTGGTGCATGTGCAGTGGCCCACTCAGCGCTATGCTGCCGGCCTCTCCAATGGGAATAGGCCCCACCCACTGATTCTTTGTGTGAATCACGCTATGGATCCCTGTGTTGCAGAGTGTGGGAGATTCATTTTGAAAATCCCGCTGAAAGAATCAGAGGGATTTACTCCAGTTTTTATGCAAATTCAACACTTAGAATTTTTTGGGAGAATCTTTCCTCACTATTGTGTCAATTTGCTCTTTAACCAGCAATGCTACCTCACCACCTTTTCCTTTTGTCTGTCCTTAAATACTGAATACTCTATACGTTCATCTCCCATCACTGGTCACCCTGCAGCCATGTCTCCATAATACGAATAATATCATACCCATTTACATCTATTTGCAGGATTAATTCATCCACTTTATTGCGAATGCTCTGTGCGCTAAGGCACAAATTCTTAAGTCTTGTCTTTTTAATATTATTGGTCCAATTCCCACTATTTTTCACTGTGACCCTGTTTGATTCTGGCCCTTGGTTTCTCTGCCTATCACTTTTCCTATTCCCCATTCTGTCTTTTGTGCTTGTCCTTCATTCCCCCTCCTCTGACTTCTTGCATAGGTTCCCACCCCCTGCCATTTTAGTTTAAACTTTCCTCAAACATCCTGGCCAATACTTCCCCTAGGATATCAGCCTAGGTCCTGCCCAGGTGTAACCTGTCCAGATGTATTATTCCACCTCCCCCAGAACTGGTCCCAATGTCCCAGGAATCTGAAACCCTCCCCCTCACATCATCCTTTCAGCCACGTATTCATCCTATGTATCCTGCTGCTTCTACTCTGACTAGCACATGGCACAGGTAGTAATCCTGGGATCATTATCTTTGAGATCCTACTTTTCAACTTGCTTCCTAACTCCCTATATTCTGCTTTTAGGACCTCATGCAATTTTTAAACTTATGTCGTTTATACCAATATGTACAATGACAACTGGCTGTTCACCACTCCACCCCTCGCCCCACTCCCCAATGTCCTGCAACTGCTCCGAGACATCCTTGACCCAAGCACCATGGAGACAATGTACCGTCCATGAGTCTTGTTTGCAGCCACAGAAACACTTATGCATTTCCCTTACAACAGAGCTCTGATGAAGGGTCATCTAGACTCGAAACTTTGGCACTATTCTCTCTTCACAGATGCTGTCAGACCTGCTGAGATTTTCCAGCATTTTCTGTTTTTGTTTTGGATTCCAGCATCCGCAGTATTTTGCATTTATCTTAGATAACTCTCTGACCCTTCCCGTCCCACTCTACTTGTCTTTACCCCTGTTGCTATACTGTTCCAATACCTCGGCCTTCTCTCTCAGCTTAAATCCTTGTCCACAGCCCTGGTTATACAATTGGTGTGCATGTAGATGGTAAGCATGTAAACATATACAATTGGCCAGGACACTGGTCCCAGCTCGGTTTAAGTGGAGCTCATCCCAGTGGAATAGCTCACTCTTCCCTGAGTACTGATAGCAGTGCCCCAAGAATCAAAACCCCTTCTTCCCACGTCACTCCTTGAGCCTCATGTTTAATTCTCTAATCTGCTTGACTCAATCCAATTGTCATGTGGCTCAGGCCGCAAAGCAGAGGTAACTACCTTGAATATTCTGAGTTTTAATTTGGAATATAACTCCACAAATTCTCTTAGCAGAACATCACTCATAGTTCTACCTCTGTCATTGATTCCCATAAAGACCACGACAACCAGATCCTCCTCCTCCCACTGCAAATTCCTCTCCAACTGTGAGGAGGTATCCTTAACCCTGGCACTGGGCAGGCAACACAACCTTCTGATTTGGACAAAGTCATTAGTTGAAGTTCCTCCATCACTACTTGCTGATTATTCTTAGCTGCCTGACTCACAGTCACATCCTCTTGTCCCTAACCATTAACCAACTCTGAAGATTAGTCTAACCTAAATGACTTTTCACTAGTTGCAGCTTTCAACCAAAAAAATGACCTATTTGTCCCAACTCTCTGAATCACAGAATTGTTACAGTGCATAAGGAGGCCATTCAGCCCATCTACACTGCCTCTCCGAATGAGCGATTCTCTTATTGCCATTCTCCCACCTTCTCCCTGTAACCCTGCACGTTCTTCCTTTTCAGATAACACTCTAATTCCCTTTTGAATGTATCAATTAAATCTGCCTCCTCCACACTCTCCGGCAGCACATTCCAGACCTTAACTCGCTCCATGAACATTTTTTTCCTAATATCACTTTTACTTCTTTTGCAAATCATTTTAAATCTGTGCCTCTGGTTCTTGATCCTTTTCCGAGCAGGAACAGTTTCTCTCTGTTTACTCTGTCCAGCCCTCTCATGATTTTGAACATCTCTATCAAATCTCCTCTTAGCCTTCTTCTCTCCAAGGAGAACAGTCCCAACCTCTCCAATCCATCCTCAAAACTCTGAGTTCTGAAGAAGCAATATTGGACTCAAAAAGTTAATTCTGTTTCTCTCTCCACGGATGCTGTGTTTTTCTGATATTTTTTGTTTTAATTTATTTCTGATCACTCGTATCTGCAGTAGCCCGCTTACTGATTATACTGATTTATTGTTTTGACATTAATTAGATTAGAAAGATGTGGATTGATTAATTAAAAGGTCATTTATATATCCTTGATAATCTGCATAAATTTATATTTACATTGCTAAATACTTTATATCTTTGATTTATTTAAAACACTCCCTATTTGGGAGTGTGAGGGATGCTGGGAGATCTCTTGACTGTTTTTGTGATAGGACAAAAGCTCCTTTTTCAAGGGTGCAAGCTCTTGTCTATTCTGGAAAGAAGCTCAGGCAATTTTATTAGTTCTTCTACTGTTCTACAGCCTGACAGCCATCCCTGAGTCTCGGGACATCAATGAATTGCTATGTACATTTTGTATTATGCTAGTTTTCAGTGTCTGTTCCAAAGTGGTTTTGACAATAAACAGCAATTTCCTACATACACATCAGGCACCCACAGGCCCTGATCCTTCAAGGTGAGCAATGATTACACAAGCTATTATTGTCTCCTTCAAGGACACTAACCGAAACCAAAATGCCATTGTGCCAATTCAGATTAAAATCAGATGGAATTAGATGATGCAATAAAAGTGGAAATGTTGAAGCAGATTTGAAAGAAGCTGCCGAGAAATTATTCTCAGTAAATCTGACCAAGTTTGGTATCCATTGCAGTCTGCAGCCAGCAGATAGCAGTGATGTACCATGTACCTTAGCAACAATGGAACGCTTAGAGTGCAGGACGTCTGTACCAGCCAGCTATTATGCTAAAATATATTCCCAAATGACTTGATTATTCACGTTCTACATTTGGGGTAAGATTGACTTTAATTTCAAGTATGTTTATGATCTGAACAAATATAGTCTAATAAATCTTTTTGCACTTCTGATTAACTCAGGCAAAAATGTGAGCAAGACATTAAATTGTAAAATATTATAGCGTTCAGTCTATCGTACCTCTGCTATTCTTTGAAACAGCTATCCTGTTCTTTTCCCATAGACCCATCAAGTATTTAATCATTTTAATGGACCACCATCAGCTACTGATTTTTGTTTTAAATAGTTATTTACCGCATTAATTAAAATCTAGTGATGTGATAACATGAGCAGCTGTATGGGAGGGAGAGAAATTAGCAGATGTTTGATGTATAATGTTGCTGATGTGACACTTGTTCTGCAGGTCACTGTAGAACAATGGGACGGGCACCATATGCTCATCCTATTCAGGATCTGAGGTCATTGCTGTCGAAGTATGACAGATTAAGGAAGGATTTTGTGTAAAAATGTTGTTTAATAATGTTTATTCAAAGTACAGAGAAGCATGTAATAGTTTTTTCTCCAGTGATACAGAAATCATTACCCTCGCGCTGAGGTCATTCCAGGTGTAATTTGCTTGTTATTTTACAGAAGTGTGCAGAGAAAGTGTGAATTTTAAACTCTCAGCCTTGATATTTTTCCCATCAGAGAGAAAGAGGTTGGTTCTGGTGTTTTGATAATTTTGCTGAAATGGGGTGGAAAAAGTCAGTGATTGGTTTGACAGTGTATGACAGGTGATTATGTAGATTGGGAATGGGTGTAAACTCCTGTCACTGGGCTCCGAGTTCTGAGTGTGCTCTGTGAACCTAAGGTTACACAACGGGGCACAAGGGCGAGAGGATAGCACCTCGCCACCTGCAAGAAAGCAGGAAAGAAAAAGAATCAAATATTTGTCAGTGCTGCAAGGTTACTGTCGGGTTGACTCAATCTCTGAATGTTTCAAATATGCGAGAATCCACGAGAATTAATTCCAGTTACCAGTAAAATTATTCAACGATTCATAATTTGTTGCTGGGGAAAATGTATCTTTACTTCTGGGATGAAATGGGAGAAAATCTAAAAGCAGAATCTGCCTCTCTGTTTCCTGAATCTCTAGTCATGGAAGGAATTGTTCCTTGAACTAATGTTTTGTTGAAAATCTCAGTTTAGTTTTTTTTGATGAGGCATTTTAATGGCATTCAAAATGACAAAGAAATTTCTAATAAAGGAGAAATGGTTCCTTCGATAACCAAAATGTACAGATTGTAGATAATTGGTGACAGAACCAGAGGAGAAAATGTGGGGAATTTTCATTACGCAGCGAGTTGTTGTGATCTGGAAGGCGCTGCCTGAAAGGGCGGTGGAAGCAGGTTCAATAATAACTTTCAAAAGGGGGAATTGGAGAAGTAGTTGAAAAGGAAAAATTGCAAGTCTGTGGGGCAAGAACAGTGGAGTGGGACTCATTGGAAAAATCTTTCACAGAGCTGATACAGGCGTGATGGGCCGCATGGCCTCCTGGGCAGTATCATTCATTGAGTTTATGAAGCCACTCTCTGCCTCAGCTATACCTCTCTCTGAGGTCCATAGGTGAAACACACAGAACTCCAGGGAAAGTATGAAAAACCATGGCAGTGAATCCAGCCTTGGATTTAAATAATGTGAAATACACCAACTCATTCACCCTTACCCCCAATGCCAGGACGGACCAAATCCCAATTTGACAGCATTTCATATTCACCCACAAGAAGGTAACCTCACCATGACTTCTTTCTCCTATGAACTCTTGTTACAGAGCTGTGTGAAATAGACTTGTATGTGGTTCAATTACTACTTTCATTAGTGTTGATGTATTATTCAGGGGGATCTGTGTGTGTGTGTAGCAGATTCCGTTTCCTATTGTGAAAGGCTCCTTGCTTTCTGTGGGTATAAAGATGGAGTTCTGGTGGGTGACTTGCAGGAAAAACTTCACATTCTCTGAAATAGTTCATATCTGGATTAGTTGACAGAATGATACCAAGGCTAAAAGTATTATATTATGAAGACGGGTTGTAAATGCGATCATCCTCTCGAGTACAGAAGATTAAGAGGGTGATCTAATTAACACGTTTAAACTGAATAAAGGATTCAATAGCATTGATCAAGAAAAAACTATTCGCTCTGTCAGAGGGTCTAGAACAATGGCCGCTCAGGAAGTGATGTCAGGAATCATTCCCTCACACAAAAGATTGTGGAAATTTGGAACGCTCTCCCCAGGTTTACCGGGAGTGGAGCACGGGAGGGCCAATAAAAAATTTCAAAACTGAATTTGATCGATTTGTTTGGGAAGGGCTTTAAGGAATATGGAGCAAAGGTGGGTAGATGGAGTTAAGACAGAGGTCAGCCATGAGTGAACTGAATGGTGGAACAGGGGTTGAATGAATTTGTTCTGAGGCTCGTGGCATTATGTATGGGAAGGATGTGTCATGATCACAGTGTCCCTGGGGCCATCAGGGATAGGCAGTGGGCAGAGGTCAAAGTGTTTTACTAATAATAGTGAGTGTCAGAATGGACTGATTATTTGGGATATTGGGGGACTGAGTTTTTCCCCCATTGCCTACCTCTCTCTCTCACCAGCTCTGTGAGAATCTCATGGCATTATAGCCTGCCCTGAGGTTGGGGTTAGAGGATAATGAATTATTTCCTTGTCACTCCAAGAAAACCATTGGAGACCTAGAGGCCAGAGAAGTGTTTTAGCTGGGTAATGGGACACATTCTGATCTGAAATCACAGCTGAAATCTCTCTCTGCCTCCCCCCACCACCCTCCCACCCTCTCTCTGTTTTTAATCCACTAGTATAACATCCATGGCAAGTTGCCCTGTTTGCTATTGTTAAAGTTATTAATGAGAACAAACAGACTCATTAAGATAGGACAGCAGGAGTTTGGTTGAAATAATTGATTGGCGCTCCAGAAATAGCCTCAGGCCCTGAGGAGAACTTGGGCAAACAAAGAAAATTTGTTTTTAACAACTGAGAAAATTCAATGGACAAAAGACGTGAAGTCAGCTGGTAAAATCCACATGGGCTTTTACAACAGTGGTGAGCAACCAGCAACCTCGGGGCCACATGTGGCCCATCTGGGGTCTGAGTGCATCCCATGAGACACTTTATTGACCGTTGCCCATGCACAGGGTTGCCACATTCTGGTGATTTCCATCCATATAGCTTTTTTCCCACCAATATGGCTGAAGTGATTCGCCCGGAAAGAGCCAGTGAAGTGAGGTGCGTGCTGATTGCTCACAACATTGACTGAGAGAGCTGTGCGCTTCCTCTGTAAATATTTATTTTGTTTTTACCATTTTAAATTGATAGTTTATTAATATATAAATGATTAAACATTTTCTATAACTTGTTAAGAAATATTTGGTGTCTATTAAATATATTTAGTCTTATTCATGAGGCCATAGTTAGTGGACAAGCTCAATTTCAATCTTGAGGCCCACTCTGATGAAGGAGGGCCACTCATGTGAGCCACTCACTAGTCTACGTTACCCATCGCTGGTTCATAGGGTAAAAACAAAACCTACAGATGCTGGAAATGCTCAGCAGGTCAGGCAGCATCTGTGGAGAGAGAAACAGAGTTAACGTTTCAAGTCCACATGACTGTTCTTCATTGGAATTTTATTTGTTTTCAAAGTAAATTCAAAGAATCTGATCCCAAATGGTTTTAAGGTAAGGCTAAAGCACACAATTTTCAGCAAAGATGGTTCACATCCAGCTCAGGATTAACATTGACCCAGTGAGTCAGAATCATGAAATCTACTTGTGCTCCCAGGAGGTGCATTCTATTGTGTTCTGTACCAAGGGCAGCTCAGATTCCGCAGTGAACCTGTTCTGACAACCTACTGTTTGTATAGTTCCCAACAATAATAGAATGCAAAATTTAAAATAACCTGAACATTGAACACCTCCACCCACCACAACATTGTTTTGATAATTCACTTGACTCCTCTTAGCTCGCTATACGTCCACTTTCATAGGCCTCATATAACGCTGGCTTATCTCCCTCGAATGATGTTGGGAGTTACCATTGAAAGCATCCAGCGAGCATTCTCTCCCTAAGGACCTCTTGCTTATGTCTTTAGGTAATGTCATTGAAGTGCAGCATGTAGACGTGAAAAGGAAAGGGTCCAGGATAGAACTTTAGGGGATGTTTTGTCTTTGGGGTTGCAGAGTAACAATAATTGTGGCACCCTGGAGGTCCACTCACATAACAATGAATTTAACAATATGAAACGCCTCCATATCAATATAACATGTTCCAATCATGTTTTATATAGTATTTAAACAAAAGGTGATTAACAATTGACTTATAAATAAACTGAAAAACTTAAGAGTGACAGGTATCTTTCAGTTGTAGTGTGACAGACATGTCTCCTTCCATGCTACTTTGTTGAGTTTATTTTAACTCCTCTCATCTGACTCTGACCACTGGTACTCAACATTTTTTTTCATCAGCTCTTGTAGGTTTGCTGTGAGTTCTAGTGTGTGATGTATGAGAGAACTCACGCACTGGATGGAACCACAGAAAATTCTCAACTCTTTTGTTTATTGAAGCTTCCATCTCAAAGAGAGCTGTGACTTTTTCAGTTTGATTATGTCAGGTGTGTAAATCATTTGGAAGAACTGGCATTCTGTCACTTTCACAATGTATTTATTTCCCTTTAGCTTGTTCCCAGCTTTCGTCATTCTCTCCATGGCCTCATGTAGATGGAAATCATGAACTTCTCCATTCACCACTGTGAACACTTCTTGCTTCAGTGCCAAAGAATACTTAATGTAGTTTGCTTCAAGGTTATTATATTTAGAAAACTTCTGCAAATATCAGTGGGATACAAGACACTAAACTAGTAATGGGCTCAAGACCCAGTGTGGCGATGATAAGAGAACAAAGGATGGAGCTGCTACTGATGGTGGATGGTGCCTTAAGGGTTATCAATCAAATCAGTTGATTGGTAGACCAATCAATCACCTCTTAACAACGAGTGAGGTGTTGGCCATGCGCGGTGTGGGCTATAAGAAGGTGGTCCGCAGCCCCCTTAGGCAGCCCCAGCTCAGGAACAGAGTAATCTTATCAACAACTGGAGATTGGAGTGGAGTAAACTGATCACTCCTGGTCCAGACCTAGGATAAGTCCACATAAGCAGGATGGTCACCAGTTGAGGTGCGTGAATATTGAAACGGTAATGTATCATTGTATCATCAACTTTGGTCTTAATAAAGAACAAGATAGTTTGAAGAATCACTTGTAGTCTCAGGCTATTGATATCGAGAGCAAACCCTTTGAACCAGAGGAAACAGCGAGGGCACCCTACACCATAGATCTGAATATCATCAGCTTCGCTGACTGCTCCTTTGTAACCTTGCTATGTATTGCCTATTTTCTGCTGGAACACATCCTGGCTCATGTTTAAGTTTAAGTTTATTTATTAGTGTCACAAGTAGGCTCACACTAACACAGTAATGAAGTTACTGTGGAAATTCCCTGGCCACCACACTCCGGCGCCTCTTGGGATACACTGAGGGAGAATTTAGCATGGCCAATGCACCGAACTAGCATGTCTTTCGGACTGTGGAAGGAAACCGGAGCATCCGGAGGAAACACACAGACACGGGGAGAAGGTGCAGACTCCGCACAGACAGTGACCCAAGCTGGGAATCGAACCCAGGTCCTTGGTGTCAAAGGGTAGATGCAGGAATTTGTACTGAAGAAATGGCGTGTCGAATGTTGTCAACAGTAAAGATCCTTCATTAAGCTTCTTCTGCTTCTGTTTCTGCATCAGTTGTGTCAGCATCTCAGGCTAGTTTCCATATTCCACCCACGTTTATATGGGGAACACTCACTAAACCAGGCATCACCTACTGAGCTGGTAGCCTTGATAATGAAAACTTTGAAATGGAAATAATCTAAAGATGTGTCTTGTAGGGGATTGTTGTTGGGGATGGGGTGCTGATGTTGGTTAGTGAGGGAGGGGATAGAGTTTTTTGGATAAGGTACACTTTCACTATTGCACAATCTGAGAATATCTGGCAGCTTAAGCAATCACAAGCACTGTGACTGTTGAACTGTTCCATTGTTCCAGGCTCAGTCATGTAGATATTACTCTGCTGGATTTGAATACTTACTGCTGCTTTCACCTTGTGTGAATGATACCTGATGTTCTTCAGTGTGACTGACCAAAACCAAGGTATTCAGGGAAAGATGAGGGTGGTCAAAATATGGAACAGAAAAACACACAAGCATTTGAATTAGGAGCAGTAGGCCATTTGACCCTTCGTGCCTGTTCTGCCATTCAATAAAATCAAGACTGATCTGATTGTAACCTCAACCCCACATTCCTGCCTACTCCCCACTAATCTTTCACCCCCTTTCTTATCAATAAACTATCTATCTCTGCCTTAAAAACATTTGGAGACTCTGCTTCCGCTGCCTTTTGAGGAAGAGAGTTCCAGCAACAGGAAGCAAAGAGTTGGCATAAATGGGTCTTTTTTCTGATTGGCAGGCAGTGACAAAAGGTTTGTTCCAGGACCCCTACAGTTCACATTATATATTAATGATTTGGAAGAGGGAACTGAATGTATTATCTCCAAATTTTGCAGATGATATAAAGTTGGGTGGGAGGGTGAGCTGTGAGGAGGATGCAGAGATACTTCAGCGTGATTTGGACAGGCTGAGTGTGTGGGCATCTGCATGGCAGATGCAGTATAATGTGGATAAATGTGAGGTTACCCACTTTGGTAGCAATAATAGGAAGACAGATTATTACTTGAATGGGTGTAAATTGAGAGAGGTGGATACTCAGAGAGACCTTGGTGTCCTTGTCCTTCAGTCGCTGAATGTAAGTGCGCAGGTACGGCAGGCAGTAAAGAAGGCAAATGGTATGTTGGCCTTCATAGCGAGAGGATTTGAGTATAGGCATAGGGATGTTTTGCTGCAATTGTATAGGGTGTTGGTGAGGCCACACCTGGAGTATTGTGTGCAGTTTTGGTGTCATTGTCTGAAAAATATTGTCCTTGATATAGGGGGAGTACAACAAAGGTTTACCAGGCTGATTCCTGGGATGGCAGGTCTGTCATATGAGGAGAGACTAAATCAGTTAGGATTATATTCACTGGAGTTTAGAAGAGTGAGAGGGGATCGCATCGAAACTTATAAAATTCTAACAGGGTTAGAGAGGGTAGACTCAGAAAGAATGTTCCCAATGGTGGGGGAGTCCAGAACTAGGGGTCATAGTTTAAGGATAAGGGATAAACCTTTTAGAACTGAGGTGAGGAGAAATTTCTTCACCCAGAGGGTGGTGAATGTGTGGAATTCACTCCCACAGAATGTGGTTGAGGCCAAAATGTTGTGTGATTTCAAGAAGGAATTTGATATAGCTCTTGGGGCTAAAGGGATCAAGGGATATGGGGATCAGGATATTGAATTCAATAATCAGCCGTGATCAAAACGAATGGTGGAGTTGGCTCGAAGGGCCGAATGGCCTTCTCCTGCTTCTAGTTTCTATGTTTCTATGACACTCACTCAGAGAAAATATTTCTCTTCATCTCTGATTTAAATGAGCGACTCCTTATTTTTAAACAGTGACCCCTAGTTCTAGATTCTCCCACAAGATGAAACATCCTCTTGATATCCATCCTATCAATACCCCTCCAGTTCCTAAAGGTTTCAATCAAATCACCTCATACTGTTCTAAAATCTAGTAGATGCAAACCTAACCTTTCCTCATAAGACGAAAAGGCAGATAAATGGTTCGGGAGCAACCCTCTGGGATTGAAGTGAAACGTTAACTTGTCAGTGATCCTGACAGCACACTCCCAACATTAAAAACATCAAAGGCGCGAGAGAATTCACTTTGCTTTTGTTTTAACTTCAGAGTTTGTACAGTGTGGGAGTATGTGGAGTTGAAGCAGGAAGTTCAGGCCAGTGTGTGTGGAGTCTTCAGAGCAGCCTTTATGTCGTTGTGGATTTCAAGGTAATATTTAATGGGTTTCTAGCTGCAGTTGACCATGAGATGCAGCAGCTTTTGTACCAATGCAACAATTTACTGGAATCTTTGTTTCCCTGACTGCTGCCACCATCATACAGACAAAAGGCTGATGAAGAGTTATTTTAAAAAAACTTAACAAAAGCCACAACATATCAAAGACTAATACCCAGCAAGAATAACCATAAAAATACATCTATTGTAAATTATTTAAAAAAGAAAGCAGCCAATCACAATATTAGTGTGTCCCCTAACCCTTTCACCCACACAGCCTTGAAACCAATACATTAGCTCCGAGGAGCAGGCGCTGGTCTATAATTAACGCAGCAGCCACTTTACACATAGTTTACACACCTTAAATGATGGTGAGGTAAATTAACAATGGATCTGCTGGTTGGGGCTGGTGGGATTGAGTTAGTAAATGGGAGTGAGACAGGGGATTGAATTGGGGGATGGGGTAGAGTTGGGGGCAGGATTGAGTTGGGGGGTGGCCTGGAGTTGGGGGGTGGGGTGGAGTTGGGAGTGGGGTAGAGTTTGGGGGTGGGGTAGAGTTTGGGGGTGGGGTAGAGTTTGGGGGTGGAGTTGGGGGTGGGGTTGGGGCTGGGATGGGGGTGGGGGTGGGGTTGATTTGGACATGGGGTGGAGTTATTTCTTCAGTCATTATTTTGCCCAAGCTGAGTTCAATGATGGTCAATGGAAGACCCGTCCGAGGCTGGAATCATATTAAATACAAAGCAAGATGATTTGAAATCCGACTAGCAGTCCATCAATACAGCAGCTTCTCACAGAAACATCAGCCTCATCAACAATAAGATTGGGTGACACATGTTGGGTAACATTAATAACACCTTGTGTTACATACCAAATATTCACCATCTTCAACAAGAATAAGAACATTTTCCTTTGATCTTCAATGGCATCCCAGTGGGTCCTCAGTATCTACGTCATGGGGAACACCATTGTAACTGGAAATGTAACTGGACTGGTCACATCAACACCTTGGCTACAAGAGCAGGACAGCCAGTGTTCCTTTTTTTATTCATTCATGGGACATGGGCATCGCTGGCTGGCCAGCATTTATTGCCCATTCCTCGTTGCCGAAGGACAGTCACCCACATTGCTGTGGCTCTGGAGTCACATGTAGGCCAGACCAGATAAGGACGGCAGATTTCCTTCCCTAAAGGATGTTAGTGAACCAGATGGATTTTTCCGACAATCGACAATAGTTTTATCATAGAATCCTACAATGCAGAAGGAGGCCATTCGGCCCATCGAGTCTGCATTGACAACAATCCAAGCCCAATTCCCACAATCCCACGCATTTACCCAAGCTAGTCCCCCTGACACTAAGAGGCAATTTAGCATGGCCAATCCACCTAACCCGCACATCTTTGGACTGTGGGAGGAAACCCACGCAGACACAGGGAGAACGTGCAAACTCCACATAGTCACCCAAACTGGGAATCGAACCCGGGTCCCTGGCATTGTGAGGCAGCAGTGCTAACCACTGTGCCACAGTGCCGTCCCATGATCATCAATAGATTCTAAATTCCAGATTTAAAAAAAATTGGATTCAAATTCCACCGTCTGCTGTGGCAGGATTTGAACCCGGGTTCCCAGAACATTAGCTGAGTTTCTGGATTAATAGTCTAGTGATAAAACCACTAGGCCATCGCCCCCCCTGTTGACTGCTAGTACCCTGAAGCTAAGTAGGATGGGCAGCATTGAAATCAGTTTGGAGTACAGTGATTGCTATGTCAACTCAGATGATGAATAGGTGTTCTATGTGCTCAGGTGTTCTATGTCCGGCTCCTGCCCCTAGCTCTTACGTTCTAATGCAGATTCTTACAAGTAGTTGATGATTAACTGCTCTCTGAAGTGAGCTAGCAAAACAGTCAATTGTATCAAACATGCCACCAGTGGTTCGAGAAAAAGGCCCACACCATCTTCTCAAGGCAGCTATGCTGGGGCAACAAAGCCAGCCTTGTTAGTGATGCCCACATCCTGCTAATAATTGGAGGGAAAAGATATACAACCATCAAACATAGGAGCAGAAACAAGACTGATGTCTGGAATGAGCTCCAAGAGGTAGTAGTAGAGGCGGGTACAATTTTGTCTTTTAAAAAGCATTTAGACAGTTACATGGGTCAGATTGGTATACACAGTAAGAAGTTTAACAACATCAGGTTAAAGTCCAACAGGTTTATTTGGTAGCAAAAGCCACACAAGCTTTTGGAGCTCCAAGCCCCTTCTTCAGGTGAGCTCCAAGCCCCTTCTTCACTCACCTGAAGAAGGGGCTTGGAGCTCCGAAAGCTTGTGTGGCTTTTGCTACCAAATAAACCTGTTGGACTTTAACCTGGTGTTGTTAAACTTCTTACTGTGTTTACCCCAGTCCAACGCTGGCATCTCCACATCAGATTGGTATAGACAGATATGGGTCAAATGCAGACAACTGGGCCTAGCTTAATGGTAAAAACTGGGTGGCATGGACAAATTAGGCTGAAGGGCTTGTTTCCATGCTGTAAACTTGTATGACTCTAAGTAGGCCATTTGGCCCATCGAGTCTGCTCCATCATTCAATGAGATCATGACTGATCTGATGTGATAATCTTCAACTCCACTTTCCCATCTTGTCCGCATAACTCTTGATTGCCTTACTGATTAAACATCTGTCTCAGCCTTGAATATATGTAACAACCCATCTTCTACAAGCTCTCTGCGGTCATGAATTCCAGATTCACTGCCCTCTGAGAGAAGAAATTCCTCCTCATCTTGGTTGACCAATGTTATAAAGCTGCCAGGGTTGGGAATTACGCTGTCGTATGACAATCTTATCAAATTCTTTGTTCAACATTCTACTAAAAAAAAATTTGGTTGCTAGATTCTAAAACTGTCCAGAGTGGGAGTGGATTTAGCATTTTATCCAATCGCATGACTGCTGGCAATACCAGCTTGGACACACCTGAGCTGCACGTGAGTTTTGCTTTATCCGAGTGAAATAATAATATGCAATCTTCTTCACTTAGCACAGTGTGTTACATTTAACCAGAATTACCAAATCAATTACCTGTTCACCAGCAGGGATTGGGTCCAGAGCTTTGAGCAGAGGTACTATTCTACATCTAGAAACCTACGTTTTCAATTAGAAGACTAATAACTGTGAAAGAGCTCAAATACTTCACCGTATCCCAGAGAGGCCAAGCAAGTTACAAATTCCAGTAATCAGGGTGATGTCAACAGAACATTGCAAACCATCTGCTGCTAAAGTGCTGTTTACATCCCAAATCTCAATATTTACAGAACATGGATCTTCTCCGGGGAATAGGGTAACTGTTTGCCTGGAGTTTGTGGGGCGAGAAGGGTAGGTATGTTTTATCAGGCTAATTAATAGTAAGCACCTGTTTCAGTGCAGGGTGACTGGCACAGGCAGCGAGCTTGGACTCTCTCTAACGACAGAACAGATCAGTTATTTTCAATTTGTTGATGTTACAGCTGATGCCCAAACAGGAATGATTTGCAGATCTCTCTGAGAATTACCAGGTTGGGTTTGGCAGTGACCAATGTTACAGAACTGGGCTATGACAATGCTGGCAGAATGGAGCCTGGACAAGTTTCAATTTAATCATCGTCTCTGTAAATCCTGCGAAAAATATAATTAACTCACTGTGAGGTTCCACTGCTCAGTCACACTCATAAAAAATGTTGCTTTTGCAGTTTTATGAAGAATGAAAATCCCTTAAAGGAGGCTTTAGATCAGGATTATGTTTGACTTCAAAGCAACAAGAATATTGTTGGAATAAGTTATGTCTGAAGTTGTTTGTCTATTGTAGCATTTGTAGGCGGTCAGTCTGTTCCGACTCCAAATTTCAGAAACTCTCACTGAACAAAGTCTCTTCGATACAAACAACTCGCACCTTGTGGGAGTTTTGACTGAGGAATTATCACTTGGTGTTCAATCCTCAGATGTGTAAAAGGCTTGATGGGGTGAATGGTCTCCTCCTCTGAGCTCTTATGAACAAAAGTTGTTTGAAATTGGTACCCTGGTGAAAATCACCCAACTCTTTTAAGAAGGAAAGGTAATGTAAGTGAGAACAGGGAAATGGATTGGAGGCAAGAGACATTGATCAGCGAGAAGTGAATCAACATTAGACAGTTTATAATTTAACCAGAAACCTGGTGAGATTCCAGCCTGCAATTAAATCCCAGTTTGTAATATTTAGGAATTCTGGAAACTGACAATGGCTGCAAAGTGCCTTTTGGAGTCAGGACTGTGCACCATGGAACCCCCTGCTCAGGCTCCACCTGAGGCTCCAAGCTCAGTCACCAGTCTTATCGTTTGTTTGCCCAGACCATGTGCTCTCATGGGTAGGGGCACATCTGCGAGTCAGCACAGGCTAAGATCCCAATGCCAGCTGCCATCTGCTGGGTAGTGGAGTGGTGAATGGGGTGAGGAATTAAGATTTAGCCTGGGAAAGACGAAACCTCAGTTGGATGGGCAATGCTGAGGGAGCTTTGTATAATCAAAGGGTCAGTGCTATGGAAGCATGGCACTATCAACGGGCCAATACCGAGGGAGTGCTGCACTGTCAGAGGGTCAGCGCTGGGGGAGTGCTGCACCGTCAGAGGGTCAGTGCTGAGGGAGTGCTGCACTGTCAGAGAGTCAATACTGAGGGAGTGCTGCACTGTCAGAGAGTCAATACTGAGGGAGCACCGCACTGTCAGAGGGTCAGTACTGAGGGAGCACCGCACTGTCAGAGGGTCAGTACTGAGGGAGTGCCGCACTGTCAGAGGGTCAGTACTGAGGGAGTGCCGCACTATCAGAGGGTCAGTACTGAGGGAGCACCGCACTGTCAGAGGGTCAGTACTGAGGGAGTGCTGCACTGTCAGAGGGTCAGCGATGGGGGAGTGCTGCACTGTCAGAGGGTCAGTGCTGAGGGAGTGCCGCACTGTCAGGGGGTCAGCACTGAGGGAGTGCCGCACTGTGAGGGGGTCAGCGCTGAGGGTGTGCTGCACTGATAGAGGGTCAGTACTGAGGGAGTGCCGCACTTTCAGGGGGTCAGTACTGAGGGAGTGCTGCACTGTCAGAGGGTCAGTACTGAGGGAGTGCTGCACTGTCAGAGGGTCAGTACTGAGGGAGTGCTGCACTGTCAGAGGGTCAGTACTGAGGGAGTGCCGCACTGTCAGAGGGTCAGTACTGAGGGAGTGCCGCACTGTTAGAGGGTCAGTACTGAGGGAGTGCCGCACTGTCAGAGGGTCAGTACTGAGGGAGTGCCGCACTGTCAGAGGGGTCAGTGCAGAGGGAGTGCCGCACTGTCAGAGGGTCAGTACTGAGGGAGTGCCACACTGTCAGAGGGTCAGTACTGAGGGAATGCCGCACTGTCAGAGGGTCAGTACTGAGGGAGTGCCGCACTGTCAGAGGGTCAGTACTGAGGGAGTGCCGCACTGTCAGAAGGTCAGTACTGAGGGAATGCCGCACTGTCAGAGGGTCAGTACTGAGGGAGTGCCGCACTGTCAGAGGGTCAGTACTGAGGGAATGCCGCACTGTCAGAGGGTCAGTACTGAGGGAGTGCCGCACTGTCAGAGGGTCAGTACTGAGGGAGTGCCACACTGTCAGAGGGTCAGTACTGAGGAAATGCCGCACTGTCAGAGGGTCAGTACTGAGGGAATGCCGCACTGTCAGAGGGTCAGTACTGAGGGAGTGCCGCACTGTCAGAGGGTCAGTACTGAGGGAGTGCCACACTGTCAGAGGGTCAGTACTGAGGGAATGCCGCACTGTCAGAGGGTCAGTACTGAGGGAATGCCGCACTGTCAGAGGGTCAGTACTGAGGGAATGCCGCACTGTCAGAGGGTCAGTACTGAGGGAGTGCCGCACTGTCAGAGGGTCAGTACTGAGGGAGTGCCGCACTGTCAGAGGGGTCAGTGCTGAGGGAGTGCTGCACTGTCAGAGGGTCAGTACTGAGGGAGTGCCACACTGTCAGAGGGTCAGTACTGAGGGAGTGCCGCACTGTCAGAGGGTCAGTACTGAGGGAGTGCCGCACTGTCAGAGGGGTCAGTGCTGAGGGAGTGCCGCACTGTCAGAGATACTGTGGTTTAGTTGAGTTTGGGCAGGAGGTGATCAAGTTGCTTTCGGGGTCGATGGACTCAGGACTGCTGATCATTCCTTTTAAGATAAATTTAGGAAACAGATAACCTGAAGGGAACCATTCAATCCATTAAAGCTGCTCCGCAATTTGATTGGATCAAGGCTGATCTCTAGCTCTGTTTGGATTCCATCAGTCCCACACACTTTGAGACCTCATCTGAGTCGAGGTTCAAGCATGGACAATAAAATTAAATCCCTGTAGATCTGAAAGTGACTGCACTCGACAAGGCAGCATTTGACAGAGTGTGACATCAAGGAGCTTTAGCCAAACTGTAGTCAATGGGAATGAGGGGATAGAATCTCCATTGTTTGGAGCCGTACCAAGCATAACATAATGTAGTTTTGGTTGTTGGAGGCCAATCATCTCAGTCCCAGGACATCACTGCAGCAGTTCCTCAGGGTAGAGTCCTCGGCCCAACCATCTTCAGCTGCTTCATCAATGACCTTCCCTCCATCATAAGGTCAAGTGGAGATGTTCGCTGGTGACTGCACAATGTTCAGCACACTCACGACTCCTCAGATACTGAAGCAGTCCATGTCCACATGCAGCAAAACATGGATTATATTCAGGTTTGAGCTGACAAGTCACAAGTAACATTCATGCCACATAATTCGTACCAGGCAATGACCATCTCCAACAAGAAGGAATCGCTTCTCGGCCTTTTGGCTAAGATCAAGTGTAGTATGGATCGCCTGCACTTGGTTGAGGTCGTTGGGTTGCACTGAAGCTTCATATGTTTCATATGAAGCAATTTTTAAAAGCGGCATCTCGGCCTTTTGGCTAAGATGCAAATGAGCCCAAGTCTTGGAGGAGGAACCTCCCCCTTCTCCAATCAGCCTGGCTCATGTAGATCAGGCCCAGGACAGGGTGGTTTGGTCGCTCGCCCTGTCTTGTCAGCCTGGATCTGAAATGTCTCAACTTGTTGAGACTCTGAATTGGATTTGATTTGATTGAATTGGAAAAGTATTTAAAAAAAACAAGAAGGAATTCAAGGCGTCAAGACATTCAACGACATTAACATTGTTAAATCTCCCACTATCAACATCCTGAGGGTTTCCATTGGCCAAAACTGAACTGGACCAGCCATATAAATACTGTGGCTACCAGAGCAGGTCAGGCAGTGGGAATCATGTGATGTGTAACTCACCTCCTGACTCCCAAAGCCTGTCCACCTTCTACAAGGCCCAAGTCAGGAATGGGGTGGAATACTCTCCACTTTCCAGTAGATGAGTGCTGCTCCAACATCACTCGAGAAGCTCGATACCAGTTAGGATTAAACAACCCTATTGATTTACACCCCATTCACAACCTCAAATATTCACTTAGTCTGCCACTAATTAATCCATTAATTGGCCACTTAAGGGCCTCAATGGTGCTGAGAATGGGCAGGATGTCTGATGACACCAGGTCAGGAATAGGTGGGTAGGCAACGGGAAGGCTACACACTGGATTTTACATCCCTCCCACTTCAGCCTCAACAATGTGGGAGTGTAAAATCCAGCACTATGATTGTGTTCTCTGAGTCTCGAGGTCAGCGTGAGGAGTTGGAGCTTTTCCTTGTTGGAAATCACTTATCAACCTGAAGGTTTTAAATTTTACTTTAACAATATTTGTAAAGAACTGCTAATGGTGTTTCAATGGCATTTTATCTTCGATCGAGTAACACTTGTTCTGATAATGGAAAAAGGAATTGTACAAGAACTAGCAAAAATCTCAAGGTTTAATATTAGCGCAGAATATTGAAGATTTCCACACATTTGGAATATAGAAAAATGCCCTGTGTCTTTAATTGCATGATGTGGAGATGTCAGCATTGGACTGGGGTGAACACAGTAAGAAGTCTCACAACACCAGGTTAAAGTCCAACAGGTTTATTTGGTAGCAAATACCATAAGCTTTTGGAGCACTGCTCCTTCGTCAGATGGAGTGGAAATGTGCTCTCAAACAGACACAAAATCAAGTTACAGAATACTGATTAGAATGCGAATCCTACAGCCAGCCAGGTCTTAAAGGTAGAGACAATGTGGGTGGAGGGAACATTAAACACAGGTTAAAGAGATGTGTATTGTCTCCAGACAGAACAGCTAGTGAGATTCTGCAAGACCAGGGGCAAGCTGTGGGGTTTACTGATAATGTGACATAAATCCAACATCCCGGTTTAGACCGTCCTCATGTGTGCGGAACTTGGCTATCAGTTTCTGCTCAGCGACTCTGCGCTGTCGTGTGTCGTGAAGGCCACCTTGGAGAACGCTTACCTGAAGATCCAAGGCTGAATGCCCGTGACTGCTGGCACTCTTTGTCATGGTTAAGGTGTAGTGTGTTTTATAGTTAAGGGGTTTTTGAGTCTATTTCTCATAGAATGGTTCCAGCACAGAAGGAGGCCATTTGGCTCACTGTTTCTGTGCTAGCTCTCTGAAAGAGTGACTCACCAAGTCCTACTCCCCTACTCCTCCTTGTAACTCTGCAATTTGTTTTAACTTCTCCAACTCCCTTTTGAAAGCCACAATTGAATTTATCTCCACCACACCCTCAGGCAGCGCATTCCAGATCCTCAACACTTGATGTGTAAAAAACTTCTCCTCGTGTTACCTTTGGTTCTTTTGCAATGAATTTAAATCTGTGTCCTCAGGTTCTCGGACCTTCCACCAATGGGGAAAATTCTCCCTCTCTCTACTCTCATGATTCTGAACACCTCTATCACAGCTCCTCTCAACCTTCTTCTGTCAGGAGAAAGGTCCCAACTTAGCGTCATAGAGGTTTACAGCATGGAAACAGGCCCTTCAGTCCAATTTGTTCATGCTGCCCAGTTTTTACCACTGAGCTCGTCTCAATTGCCCGCATTTGGCCCATATCCTTCTATACCCATCTTAACCATGTAACTGTCTCAATGCTTTTTAAAAGACAAAATTGTACCCGCCTCTACTACTGCCTCTGGCAGCTCGTTCCAGACACTAACCACCCTGAGTGAAAGAAATGTCCCTCTGGATCCTTTTGTATCTCTCCCCTCTCACTTTAAACCTATGCCCTCTAGTTTTAGACTTCCCTACTTTTGGGAAAAGATATTGACTATCTAGCTGATCTATGCCCCTCATTATTTTATAGACCTCTATAAGATCACCCCTAAGCCTCCTACGCTCCAGGGAAAAAAGTCCCAGTCTATCCAGCCTCTCCTTATAACTCAAACTGTCAAGACCTGGTAGCATTCTTAACCACCAATCTTGGTGTCATCTGCAAACTTACTAACCACACCTCCTAAATTCCCATCCAAATCATTAATACAAATGATTTGATTTGATTTATTATTGTCACATGTATTAACATACAGTGAAAAGTATTGTTTCTTGCACGCTATACAGACAAAACATACCATTCATAGAGAATGAAATGAGAGAGCGCAGAATGTAGTGCAGTCATAGCTAGGGTGTAGCGAAAGATCAACTTAATGCAAGGTAAGTTCATTCAAAAGTCTGACAGCAGCAGGGAAGAAGCTGTTCTTGAGTCAGTTTGTACGTGACCTCAGACTTTTGTATCTTTTTCCTGACGGAAGAAGCTGGAAGAGAGAATGTCCGGGGTGCGTGGGGTCCTTAATTATGCTGGTTGCTTTGCCGAGGCAGCGGGAAGTGTAGACAGAGTCAATGGATGGGAGGCTGGTTTGCGTGATAGATTGAGCGACATTCATGACCTTTTGTCGTTCCTTGCAGTCTTGGGCAGAACAGCAGCCATACCAAGCTGTGATACCATCAGAAAGAATGCTTTCTATGGTGCATCTGTAAATGTTGGCGAGAGTCGAAGCTGACATCCCAAATTTTCTTAGTCTTCTGAGAAAGTAGAGGTGTTGGTGGGCTTTCTTAACTATAGTGTTGGCATGGGGGGACCAGGACACGTTGTTGGTGATCTGGGCACCTAAAAACTTGAAGCTCTCGACCCTTTCTACTTTGTCTCCATTGAGTTAGACAGGGGCATGTTCTCCTTTACGCTTCCTGAAGTCGATGACAATCTCCTTCATTTTGTTGACATTGAGGGAGAGATTATTGTTGCCGCACCAGTTCACCAGATTCTCTATCTCATTCATGTACTCTGTCTTGTCGTTGTTTGAGATCCGACCCACTATGGTGGAGTCATCAGCAAGCTTGAAAATCGAATTGGAGGGGAATTTGGCCACACAGTCATAGGTGTATAAGGAGTATAGTAGAGGGCTGAGAACACAGCCTTGTGGGGCACCGGTGTTGAGGATGATCGTGGAGGAGGTGTTATTGCCTCTCCTTACTGAATGACCAATGATCAATAACAGTGGACCCAGCACAGATACCTGAGGCACACCGCTGTCACAGGCCTCCAGTTTGAAAACAACCCTCTACGACCACCCTCTGTCTTCTGTCATCAAGATGTGGAGATGCCGGCGTTGGACTGGGGTAAACACAGTAAGAAGTTTAACAACACCAGGTTAAAGTCCAACAGGTTTATTTGGTAGCAAAAGCCACACAAGCTTTCGGAGCTGCAAGCCCCTTCTTCAGGTGAGTGGGAATTCTGTTCACAAACAGAGCATATAAAGACACAAACTCAATTTACATGAATAATGGTTGGAATGCGAATACTTACAACTAATCAAGTCTTTAAGAACTCATGTTGTTTTGTTTCTTAAAGACTTGATTAGTTGTAAGTATTCGCATTCCAACCATTATTCATGTAAATTGAGTTTGTGTCTTTATATGCTCTGTTTGTGAACAGAATTCCCACTCACCTGAAGAAGGGGCTTGCAGCTCCGAAAGCTTGTGTGGCTTTTGCTACCAAATAAACCTGTTGGACTTTAACCTGGTGTTGTTAAACTTCTTATTCTGTCATCAAGCCAATTTTGTATCCAATTGGCTACCTCACCTTGGATCTCCAATCTATCCATGTAACTGAAAACCCTCATCCCTCAAACCATTCTCAATCTTTTCTGCAACCTCTTTAAAGCCTTCTCACCCTTTCAAAAATACAGTGCCCAGAATTATGCTCCAATACTCCAATAGTGGCCAAATGAGTGTTTTGTAAAGGTACAAAATAGCTTGCTTTTTCTCTAACTATTCTTTACCCTCTATATTTAAATGTTTCTGCTCTGTATTTGTGCGTTTTTAAATTTAAGGTAGTGTATCTCTCTATTAATGTGTTGTATGACTGTATATAAAGTATTGTGAGTCCTTTATGATTCCTTCTGCCTGTATTTCTCTAAATCCTGTCCTTTTCACCTGCTGCGCCCATTGTCAGTGTTTAATTATTTTATTGTAATTCTGTTTCTCAAACATGCAAAGTCTATTATGCTGTTGTATTTTTGATGTCAGACATACATTGATCCCCTCCACTGTCCCGATTCTTTATCCTGTTGATTTTATGATGTTATCGAAAGCTGTGTTTGGACAGTGACAGAATCTGTCATTACATGGGGAGACAGCTGTACAATATTTGCTATATATCACAAAAAGATTTAAATGGGCTTAATCCCGAATTTCCCAAGCCTGTACAAAGGATTGAATTACAGACCAATGTAAACCAGGCTGCATGAAAACTGTTTTGGAAAGCTGATCTGAAATTTGACCCATGGAGCGGCTGCCAGGTACATTACTACACTATTATTATTACTGCATGGTCACTGCCAGGTACCACTGCCAGGCTTTGCTCATGGAAATAAAGGACGAATTAAACAATGTGGTTGAAGAATATTTGAACCAATTTAAAACGTACACACCAGACCTTCCCTGTAGGAAAATTGCAGCAAAACTTTTAAATCTTACTTTCTAATTTCAATGTTGGATTTTTAGAAATGGTAATCGACAAAACCTCCTGAACGTCTTCACTGCATCAACATCTTACAGACATGAAGTTGTCATTAAAAACAGAGAGGAGAAAAATAGAATGCTTATCCAGAAAAGTTAATTCATTCCAAATGAGACTGTTTCAATATGGAGCATCACAGACAGGCATAAACATCATTACTATTTCTTAGAAATGAAGGAAAGAATGGAGCAATGCCACAGAGATGAGTGAATTTCTGAGCTGTGTTAATACAGAGATGAAATGAAATGAAATGAAGAGAGTGGTCAGCCTGCGGAATTAGCTTCCACAGAAAGTAGTTGAGGCCACAATATTCAGGGCGGGATTTTCTGGCCACGCTCGCCTCAAGACTGGAAAATCCCGCCGAGGTCAATGGAATTTTGCATGGTCCTGTCCCGCCCACTATGATTCCTGTGGCGGGCGTGATGGGAAAATTCCGCCCTGAATGTTTTCAAGAAGCAGTTGGAAAGAGCTCTTAAAGTGAAGGGGATCTAAGGATACGGGGGGAAGACCGGATCAGGCTATTGAGTTGGATGATCAGCCATGATCATAATGAATGGCGGCGCAATCTCAAAGGGCCGAATGGCCTCTTGCTCCTATTTTCTGTACGTAAATCAAAGGTTTTAGAGAATCCAACATTGGTCTTTAAAAGAGAACTGGGTAAATGCAGGAAAATGGGCTGCATGCTGTTTCAGCTCTGATGAAGGTCAAGAGTGTAATATGGGATAAAATCATTGAAATCTTGGACAGGTGAGTTAGTAACAGCTTCTCACAAAAAGTATCGTGTGGTGTCAGTCTCACAGGATTATTTAAGGAAAGAAATAATTTTGCATTTGCAAAATCGCTTCAAAGTTCCAATCAGACTTATGACAAAGATGAAGATCATTGAACTGGGAAACTAGACTGCAGGGGTGGACAGTGAGGACAAGCTCTGGGAGCAAGGGGGAGCAGAAGTGCATGCAGTGGAATGGATACAGTCTGGGGCCCTGTCAACCAGTGTGGAAGATTCCTTGAGGAAAAAGAAGACCTGTCGGAAACGCTGGTTATGGAAGATTGCGTCAACCAAACAGACATGACAGGGATGGAGAAACTATGGAATAGAGTCCATATGGGAAGCAGGCTGTGAGAGAGTGCAATCGAGATAGCTGTGGGACTCAGTGGGATTCTAATGAATATTAGGTGATAGCCTATCTCCAGAAGTACAGATTACTCCAAGGACCACAAGTGAGTATTGAAATAGGAAGGTAAGGCAGATGAATGCATGGCTGGGAAGATGGTGCAAGAGGGAGGGCTTTAGATTTTTGGGCACTGGGCCAGCTGTGGGGGAAATGGGGCCTGTTTGGGGCAGGCAGGTCGCTCTTGAGCAGAGCCGATCAGAGTTCCTTGTGGAGTGTTTTTCTGATGCTGTATGGGAAGGGTGTGGGAACTGAGCAAAAATCTCAGAGAGGAATACCAAGATATACAGAATTCTGGGAGATATAGATAGCACTAGAATAGTGAATGATGACTTATTAGTGTGGTCAGAGTAAGGGAGAAAGCAACAGGGTCTAAATCAAGGTTACAGTGCAAGTATATGTGCACGGAGTGTGGTCATAAGATTGGTGAGTTACAGGCATAGATTGCTATTTGGAAATATGGGCCTGAATATTTGGAGGTGGCAGCGAATGCAGCCACCAACCCCCCCAACTCTGACAGACCTGCTACCATTTTAGTCTGAGATGAGCGTTGATTGGTTTCACTTGGAAGGAAGTCCCACCTTGGAGCGCTGCAGTCCAATCAGATTGTCGGACAGCTATATCATAGAATCATAGAAACCCTACAGTGCAGAAGGACGCCATTCGGCCCATCGAGTCTGCACCGACCACAAGCTCACCCAGGCCCTATCCCCACAACCTCACACATTTACCCCACTAATCCCTCTAACCTATGCATCCTGGGACCAATGGGCAATTTAGCATGGCCAATGCACCTAACCCGCACATCTTTGGAGTGTGGGAGGAAACCGGAGCACCCGGAGGAAACCCACACAGACACGGGGAGAATGTGCAAACTCCACACAGACAGTGACCCAAGCGGGGAATCGAACCCAGGTCCCTGGAGCTGTGAGGCCGTAGTGCTAACCACTGTGCCACCATGCTGCCCTCCAGCTCTCCAGCCTATCCATGCACAGTGCTTTCATGGCAAAAGAGGTACTGCATGCCATGCCTGGTGCAAAGTGCAGGGGGCCAGTGTGAAGGTAAGTGGCAGGGGTCCAGGGGAGGGGAAGGGAGGGGGTGTCTGCGAGTGTTGTGGGGTGGGGCCATTGGGTTATTGGGGATAAGTTGGAAGGTGGGAAGGAGGTTTGGTGGTATCCGGTCCTTGATGGGAAGGTGCCCTCAGTCAGAGGAGGGCTTCCAAAGGAGGTCACCCCTCCATCCACCCATCTCCCTGCCTGGGATTGAGAATGGTGAATTCCCACACTGAGTTGCCAGCCTGAAAACTGAAGGGCCTCAATTCGGGCAAGGTGGCTTCCAGTCTGAATCCCTGCCCTCCCCACCATAAAATAATTTCCAGATTGGGGTGGGTGAGATCTCGGAAGAAATCCCGTCCATGCAATTTCATGCTCCCACCCCCCACCTCGAAACCCACCAGGAAGGGGATGTGGCAAAATCAGAGACCTGGCTCAAAGGACTGGGTATTAACTATTAATAGAGTTTCTCAAGTGTGTTGAGGAGAATTTTCTCCATTTTTTTTTGTTCAACCCCATGAAAAAGGAGGATTCCCTAGGCCTGGTTCTTGGAAATGAGGTGGGCCAAGTGGATCAAGTATTAGTCAGGGAGTAGTTAGGGGACAGCAATCGTTGTATTGTAAAGTTTAGGATGACTATGGAAAAGGACAATGAACGATCCAGAGTAAGAATAATTAACTGAGAGAACGGCAACTTCAATGGGCTAAGAATAGATCTTGAATGAATAAATTTGGCATGTCAGCTACAATTCACCAACTTTTTCAGATGCAACATAGAAAGCATTCTTTCTGGTTGTATCACAGCTTGGTATGACTCCTGCTCTGCCCAAGACCACAAAAAACTACAAAGCGTTATGGACGTAGCCCAGTCCATCACGCAAACCAGTCTCTCATCCATTGACTCTGTCTACACTTCTGCTGCCTCAGAAAAGCAGCCAGCATAATCAAAGACCCCACGCACCCCGGACATTCTCTCTTTCACCTTCTTTCGCCGGGAAAAAGATACAAAAGTCTGAGATCACATACCAACCGATGCAAGAACAGCTCCTTCCCTGCTGCCATCGGACTTTTGAATGGACCTACCTCGCAATAAATTGATCTTTCTTTACACCCTAGCTATGACTGTAACACTACATTCTGCACTCTCTCCTTTCCTTCTCTACGAATGGTATGCTTTATCTGTAGGGCGTGCAAGAAACAATACTTTTCACCGTATATCAATACATGTGACAATACTAAATCAAATCTAAAAATATCAAATCAAAATTGGAGCCAAAAGTTAGCAGGCAAGACAGTAACTGAACAGTTATCTTCAAAGAAGAGATAGCTCAGGCACAGTCAAGGTAGCTTCCCTCAAAAGGGAAAGGGAGGGTGAACAACTCTGAGCTTTCTGCTTGACAAAGGAGACAGAAATTAAGATAAAGAGGAAAAAGTGCACTTTCGGCAGATGTCAGGTAGAAAATACAATTGAGAACCAAGCTGAATATAGAAGGTTCAGAGGGGAAGTGAGAAAGCAAGTACGAGAAGCAAAGCAACAGTATGAAAAGAGACTGGCCACTAATATAAAAGGTAATCCCAAAGACTTCTATTGGCATATAAATAGTAAAATGGTGGGAAAAGGAGGCGTAGGTCTGATTAGGGACTGAAAAGGGAATTTACACGTGGAGACTGGGGGCATGAATGAGAAATAAATTAATATTTTGTAGCTGCTTAGGTCATGGTGAAACAGGAGAAAATTCCACTACTAGAAGGGTTTAAAATTGATAAGGATGAAGTACTTCATAGGTTATCTGTATTTGAAGTTGATAAGGCACTGAAACCAGATAAGGTGCATCCAAGGATAGTAAGGATACTGAGACTAAAAATTGTAGAGGCATTGCCATGAATGTTCAGTCTTCCTTTGACTCAGGGGTGTTGCCCGAAGGCTAGAGAATTGCAAACATTGTACATTTGTTCAAAAAGTGGGCAAGGATAAGTCCAGCAACTACAGACCAGCCAACTAAATTCGGTGGTGGGGAAACTTCTAGAATAATTTGGGATGAAATTAATAGCCACATGGACAAATGCAGGTTAATTAAAGAAAGCCAGCATAGCTTTCTTAAAGAAAAATCATGTTTAACTAACTTGCTGGAGGGAGCAGGGAAGGTTTATGAGGGCAATGCTGTTGATGTGGCATACTTGATTTCCAAAAGATGTTTGATACAGTACCACACAGCAGACTTGTGAGCAATGTTATAATGTGGAGATGCCGGCGTTGGACTGGGGTAAACACAGTAAGAAGTTTAACAACACCAGGTTAAAGTCCAACAGGTTTATTTGGTAGCAAAAGCCACACAAGCTTTCGGAGCTCTAAGCCCCTTCTTCAGGTGAGTGGGAATTCTGTTCACAAACAGAGCTTATAAAGACACAGACTCAATTTACATGAATAATGGTTGGAATGCGAATACTTACAACTAATCAAGTCTTTAAGAAACAAAACAATGTGAGTGGAGAGAGCATCAAGACAGGCTAAAAAGATGTGTATTGTCTCCAGACAAGACAGCCAGTGAAACTCTGCAGGTCCACGCAACTGTGGGAGTTACAAATAGTGTGACATGAACCCAATATCCCGGTTGAGGCCGTCCTCGTGTGTGCGGAACTTGGCTATCAGTTTCTGCTCAGCGACTCTGCGCTGTCGTGTGTCGCGAAGGCCGCCTTGGAGAACGCTTACCCGAATATCAGAGGCCGAATGCCCGTGACCGCTGAAGTGCTCCCCAACAGGAAGAGAACAGTCTTGCCTGGTGATTGTCGAGCGGTGTTCATTCATCCGTTGTCGCAGCGTCTGGTCTTAGAGCTCCGAAAGCTTGTGTGGCTTTTGCTACCAAATAAACCTGTTGGACTTTAACCTGGTGTTGTTAAACTTCTTACAGCAATGTTATAGCCATGGAATAAAAGGGAAAGCAGCAACACAAATACAGAATTGGTTGAGTGACAGGAGGCTGCGGTGGTGTTCCCCAGGGATCAGCGTTGGGTGACCTGTTTTTCCTGATATATATTAATGAGTTAGATCTTGGTGTAAAAGGCACAATTTCAAAGATAATATAAAACTTGGGAGTATTGTAAACTGTGAAGAGGACAGTGTAGAATATCAAAAGGACATAGACAAGGTGGATTGGGCAGACAGGTGGCAGATGAAGTTCAATGCAGAGAAGTATGAAGTGATTCATTTTGGTAGGAAGAACCAGAAGAGGCAAAATAAAATAAAGGATACAACTCTAAAGTGGTTGCAGGAGCAGAGGGACCTGGGTGTCTATGTGTATACATCATTGAAGGTGACAGAGCAAGTTGAGGGCACAGTTAATAATGCATATAATATAGAATCCTTGGCTTTGTTAATAGGGGCATAGAGCACAAGACCTAGGAGGTTATGCTGAACTTGTATAAGACACTAGCTAGACCTCAACTGGAATATTCTGTACAGTTCTGGGCGCCACACTATAGGAAGGATAGAATGCATTGGAGAGCATGTAAAAAAGATTTATGAGAATGGTTCCAGCAATGAAGAACTTCAGTTATGAGAATAGATTGGAGAGGTTGGGACTGTTTTCCTTGGAGAAAAGAGGGTTTAGAGAAGATTTGATCGAGGTGTTCAAAATCATGAAGGGGCTGGACAGAGTAGAGAGGGAGAAACTGTTCCCCCTTGTAAAGGGTCAAGAACGAGAGGGACACAGATTTAAAGTGATTTGCAAAAGAAGCAAATGTGATGTGAGAAAAAATATTTTTCACACTGCGAATGGTTAAGTTCTGGAATGCACTGCCTGAGAGTGTGGTGGCAGCAGGTTCAACTGAGGCAATTAAAGTGAATTAAACTGTTATCTGAAATTCAAGAACGTGCAGGGTTACTGGGAGAAGGTGGGAAAATGGTACCAAGTGTAATGATCATTTGGAGATCTGTTACAGTCATGATGGGCTGAATGGCACATTTCTGTGATTCAAAGAAAGGATGGGAAGACTCAGAGATGGACCGTGTGAAGGTGAGTGAAGAGTGGATGTTGGAAGTAAATTAATGAAATTTTCGAGTTCAGAGCAAGGGCAGAAAGCAGCACAGAAACAATCATCACTAATCAGGAAAAGTAGGAGAGAGGGGTCTGAGTGTGACTGAAACATGGGATTAGAATAGTTGGGTGGTTTGTCTTTGACCGGTGCAGAAATGATGGGCTGAAGGGCCCTTTTCTGCGCTGTAGACCTCTACGACTCTCTGAGAAGGGGCCCGAGTGTGACTGGAACAAGGAACGTTCCTAAAGTTCCAAAACAAAAGCAGGAACAGTTTGGATTTTTGTGAATACCCATAGCAAGTTACAAGTTTATTGTAGCATTGCACTATAGTCCCTGATTGAACAGTGAGATAATGGCTCAGAAACTGACAATTGTTCAGGATTCATTGTGGATTTTCAAGGAAGGACAACGAAACAACAGATAGAACATCAGAAAAGACACAAACACAGACACCAAACACTCAGACAAAACATAGATAAACCCCACAAAACAGACCCAGACACAGACATCAAACAGCCACACTTACTAGATTCTGTTTTCTGTGTTATTTTGGGACTCTGTGTTAAACTGTGGTAGCTAATGTGGAGAGACCACTTTTTATGTCTATTACTTACCTCACAGTTGAATCCAATTTCTGTTAATTGCATTTTGTCAAATGCAAAAAAATGTTTAGAATCAGTCTCTTCATCATCTCATTCCCCAGCAGTGATTATCTGGTTCTAATATCCTGAAGGTACTTATAACGCTCGATTAAAATAATATTTATCGAGAGCTGCACTCATTCCTAAAGTGGAACTTTAGCACAGAACAGCGACTGGGAAACAGCCGATGTAAATATTACCTTTAAGTAAATCCATAAAATTTACCGCCTGTGTTAGTGGGAGCAGAGCTAGTTCACAGAACAACAGCACAATCCTCAAAACCTTTTCAGTAAATGGGGGGAATCACATTGTCATTAATGTGAAATTCTCCTGAAGTGGTTCCCGTTTTCATCACAAGGGCAGCTGTTTGAATAGGAGGACTTTGTCGAGCTAAAGGGGTCAGGGATGTTTTTTTCTGATAGTTACCGCACGTTACAATTTCTTTCACTCTACTTGACTAGTGAGACAAACTGACAATGATGGCTTTCAGTGAATGATGCAAGGTTAAAGCATGACCTCTCTGAATGACAGCTGCTACAAAGAGGAGCATACCATAGTGAAAACAAGGAGAGTATAACAAGGCGGAGCACAGCATCGTGAACATTCATGTTCAATCATGGAACAAGGCGATTATCAGTAAGAGTCGCAAGAGTTTAAAGAGAGACAGGCTTTGAAAGGCCAATAGACGATTTGTTGTGTTGTTTGTTCCAGGTTCTGGTTAAGTTTGGACTAACGTTCTGGGCAGTCACTCACTGTAATGATACTTTTTTCCAGTAGAGACAGGTGAAGGATTCAAACCTGAAAAGTAATTTTCTATTATTCATAAGAGCAATTCAGCAAATGAGATGATTCATTGGGAGCTTTGCACCATTTGCAATAGAACCTCCCTGTGCACCACGCCTCAGCAAATACAGAGAGATGCTGTAGTCACTGCAGATTCCACAACAAGGTCTATAACTTCAAATACATTTTAGAACACATCACTGTTTCCAAAGATCATCTATAATCTCCATGGCCTAAAGGAAAGCTGTGAACCTGCACATATTAAGTCAGATTGAGCCAATTCATGGGCCAATGTTCCCAAGGAGCTGAGCTTCAATCATTGAAGGGTTGAGGACTTGCTCAGCCAACAGTTCCTGTTCCTGGGCCCATCAGCCAAGACTTGATGCAGATTTGGCACTGGTCACCTGATCTCACCTGGTGGTGATCTAGTTAAAGGGACAGAGGGAAAATCCAACTATGGCTCCAAGTCTGGCCAAAGGGAGAAAAGTGGATATTTTTATGAATTACTTGAAACATCTCTTCACTTAGGGAGCCATTCAGACCCCTCCAACTCCCTCCCACATTCCCCCCCCCCAACCCCACCAATCACCCCCACTGCCATCCCCACTATCACCCCCACTGCCACCCCCACTGCCACAGACTTTTAAGGCTGTTTAATAACATCTTTCCATTTGTAAACTGATGATTTTACAACCAAACTAAACCCCAACACTCTATATTCTTCAACTGAACCAACAGCTACAGAACTTTGACAAAGGATCATCTGGACTCGAAACGTCAGCTCTTTTCTCTCCTTACAGATGCTGCCAGACCTGCTGAAAACTTCCAGCATTTTCTCTTTTGGCAACAGCTATAGTCTGACTATCGCCAGGTTCAGACATTAATATTTCTGAATATTTCAGAATAATATTTAAAATTTCAACCCAACTTCACAATTCCAAACTTTCTGGAAACTGTCACTATGAGAACTTCATAAATTGCATCTTATTCAAATCTTTCACATATTGAACACCAAGATATTAATTATCTGCCTATTGTGAATGTTTTAGCTCAAACAACCACAAGAAAGCAAATTAGTGAATGTCCTCAAATGAATGTTCTGAGCAAGCACTTGTGTCTTGACAGACTGTTTGTTGTCACATTTCTCTGAGATCTCTCTCAGCAGAGATGAAGAATGGAATAACAGGTAGAATGTGGTTAGGTATGCAACTGAAAAAGAAGCAATCTGTGTCTTGGAGGTCAGTTTTGTATTTTGTACAATATATTCAGGAGAGAAAGAAAGACAAGTCTTTCTTTGTAGCACTTTTCATGACCTCAGGAATCCCAAAGCATTTGTTTCCACGTGTAGTCACTGTTGTAGTGTAGACACACTGCAGCCACTTTGTGCACAGCAAGCCCCCACAAATAGCAACGTAATAATGAATAGATAATCCGTCTGTGATGTTGCAAAATATTGGCCACAACACAGCTCTTCAATAAAATGGGGACCAGAGGATCGTATACATATGCACAGTGGAGACACGTTGTGGTTCAATGTCTCAGTCAGAAAACAGCACTTCCGACAGTGCAGCACTCCCTCAGAACTGACCCTCTGACAGTGTAGCATTCCCAGTAAGAAGTTTAACAACACCAGGTTAAAGTCCAACAGGTTTGTTTGGTAGCAAATGCCACTAGCTTTCGGAACAGGCTGTCCCTTCGTCAGGTGGAGTGGAGAAATGCTCCAATGTAGCATTCCCTCAGCACTGACCCTCTAACAGTGCAGCACTCCCTTAGAACTGATAGCCAAGTTCCGCACACATGAGGACGGCCTCAACCGGGATCTTGGGTTCATGTCACACTATCTGTAACCCACAGCTTGCCTGGACTTGCAGAATCTCACTGGCTGTCCTGTCTGGAGACAATACACATCTCTTTAACCTGTGCTTAATGCTCTCTCCACTCTCATTGTTTAAGACTTGATTATCTGTAAAGACTGCATTCCAATCATTATTCTGTAAATTGAGTTTGTGTCTCTGTATGCCCTGTTTGTGAGCATTTCTCCACTCCACCTGACGAAGGGGCAGCGCTCCGAAAGCTAGTGGCATTTGCTACCAAATAAACCTGTTGGACTTTAACCTGGTGTTGTTAAACTTCTTACTGTGTTTACCCCAGTCCAACGCCAGCATCTCCACATCAGTGCAGAACTCCCTCAGTACTGACCCTCTGACAGTGCAGCACTCCCTCAGAACTGACCCTCTGACAGTGCGGCACTCCCTCAGTACTGACCCTCTGACAGTGCAGCACTCCCTCAGTACTGACCCTCTGACAGTGCAGCACTCCCTCAGTACTGACCCTCTGACAGTGCGGCACTCCCTCAGGACTGACCCTCTGACAGTGCAGCACTCCCTCAGTACTGACCCTCTGACAGTGCGGCACTCCCTCAGTACTGACCCTCTGACAATGCGGCACTCCCTCAGTACTGACCCTCTGACAATGCGGCACTCCCTCAGTACTGACCCTCTGACAATGCGGCACTCCCTCAGTACTGACCCTCTGACAGTGCAGCACTCCCTCAGTACTGACCCTCTGGCAGTGCAGCGCTCCCTCAGTACTGACCCTCTGGCAGTGCAGCACTCCCTAAATGCGACACTTGAACTCTGAGCCTGGACCATAGACTCAAGTCTCTAAAGTGAGATTTAAACCCTCGATCTTCTGACTCAGAATAAGTGTGCTGCGCTCTGAGCCACAGCTGACACTGAAGGTCATCAGCAGCCCCGGGGTCATTGTGAACAAACTGAATATTAGGATGGGGAAAAGTTATTGGCCTTGCCTGGATTGGTGAATTAAAATGAGCGAAATGTAATCATCTTCTGATCAGATTATATGTGCTAAATGTCGGGGAGCTACCTGTGCGATTCAGGTGTTGCTTGTTTTGAAGCCTAAAAGGAACAAAGCAGATAGTTGGTCATTATTAATTCAGGTGGCATGGGAGCACTGCTGCTTAGCAACGCTGCTTGTGGAGATTTTTGGACTGGCCTTCCTCAGATGGGTAGATGTGGAACATTTTATGTTAATAAAGAGGCTGTGTGGCAACAACAGTTTGTATCTGCACATCTGTGTTACAGTGAGGATTGGATTGTCAGTGCTCTGTGCCAGGAGGGATGGGTGATATCAGTTGGAGCAATGCTTCTTAACATTCTCCTTAATTATAACCCTGATTCTGAGAACACAAGAGGATTATTAAAGTCTACCTCAGTCCTTCTTCAATCCAATTCTTGGTAAGAGAGAAGGAGCTCCCTGACTGTGATTATGTGATATTAATGAGTTGATTATTATGATTGGTAACACCCCTGAGGGAGTGCACAAGGCCATTGGGATGACAGGTGCTTTGCTGCAGCGCTGGAGCTTACACGGCCTGGGGACGAAGGCCAAGAAATCCCTCTGTAGCGACGGCACTCCGGTTCCTGAACCCCCAACATGGTGGTCACAAAGCCTGCAAATTTCAGGTTGTCTGCCTAATTAGAAAAGGGAAGGAAATGTCTTTGCCTGCATATCAAACAGGCGTTAGGATCATTGTGTTCGCAGCATTACTCCTCCTGACTGCATATTTAAACAACACAACATCACTAGTTCTCAGATTCTCCTGACCTCCACCCAAACCTGCCTTCCCCTGAACTCTGAACCCCACAACGTCTGATTCTTTTAACCTTCGACCTCATTGCCCCTGCTCCACTGACCCCTATATCCTACCTAGTTTTACTTCCCTCTGATCTAATACTTGGCTCTGCATTCTCCCCACCCTTCATTCCCTCCAGAGCATGCGCACGCTCACTCTCACTCACACACATCCTCACACTTACACACACATTCTCACACACACATATCCTCACACTTACACACACATTCTCACACTTACATTCTCACACTCACACACACATTCTCACACTCACACACATTCTCACACTTACATTCTCACATTCACACACATCCTCACACTTACACACACATTCTCACACACACATATCCTCACACTTACACACACATTCTCACACTTACATTCTCACACTCACACTTACACATTCTCACACACACACATTCTCACACTCACACACATTTACACACACTCACACATCCTCACACTCACACACATTCTCACACTTACACATTCTCACACACACATTCTCACACTCACACACATTTACACACACTCACACACATTCTCATACACATTCTCACACTCACACACATTCTCACACTCATTCACACACACATTCTCACGCAGACATTCTCACACTCACACACATTCTCACACTCATTCACACACACATTCTCACGCAGACATTCTCACACTCACACACATTCTCACACTTATTCACACACACATTCTCACGCACACATTTTCACACTTGCACACACATTCTCACACTTACACATTCACACATTCATACATTCTCACACACACACACATTCTCACACTCACACATTCACACACACACACACACATTCTCACACTCACACATTCTCACACACACACATATTCTCACACTCACACACATATTCTCACTCACACACACATCTTTATTGCATGTGCACTGGAGACGCTATATAAATGCAAGTTGTTAGTTTTCCGGGTAGATACAGACGTGAGTATTTTTTAAGATCTGCGGGTAACTAATTGCAGTCCCACATCCACACCCCCCCAAAGATAAATACGGCTGATTGATTTAATTTTCATCGTAATGAAACAAGTTTATCTCTCCTGAAATTTGTATGAGTTTCTTTTGTTATGTTAATTTCACAAAGAAGCTTTAAAACCATTTGTACACGAGCGCTGGTCAGCAAGGATCCTTTCAGTCTGTTCCCCAGGGGACAGTTATCTTTCAAACTACAATGCATCTTAGATAGCTGTCAATTTACTTTGCCTAACCGAATGCACTGACATTACTGACTTTATCTCCTATTCAGTCTCTTTGAAAATGTTAGTTTTTTTAGAAAAACATCACGTAAATAATTATTCTGTGGTTAACTAAACAAGTGAAAGAATAACCTTAAATCCCTGAAACTTAATTAACATCTGATTGTGAGTTACAGCTTTATTCTAAATTCTGCCTTTTTTCTGAAGTTTCTTTGAGAGCAGACTGCTCAGTTTTGAGTGGCAGGTATTTAGAGTTGAGTTTTGAGTTAGTATAGAGTCATAGAATTATAAAAGCCCTACAGTGTAGAAGGAGGCCATTCAGTCCATCGGGTCTGTACCGGCAACAATCCCACTCAGGCCTTATCTCTGAAACCCCACATATTTACTCTGCTAAATCTTCCTGACACTAAGGGGCAGTTTAGCATGCCCAATCAACTTAACCCACTCATCTTTGGACTGTGGGAGGAAACTGGAGCACCCGGAAGAAACCCATTCAGACACAGGGAGAATGTGCAAACTCCACACAGTCACCCAAGCTGGAATTGAACCCGGGGCCCTGGCGCAGGGAGGCAGCAGTGCTAACCATTGTGCCACCTTGGAGCCTCCTGATCTATCTGATTATGGATTGTCTCTCTATAAAAGTATCAAAATGTATGTCAACTCCAACCGGAAGCAGAATCTTCACCAGTCAGATTAAATGGGTGATACAATGCGATTGATTTTAGACTTATATTGTAAACATGTCCACTGGAAGGACAGTCAGCAATACCTTCTATTGATCATATAACTCACTTTACAAATTACATTCATGCAAAACTCTGGAGCTGGTCCATGCAGATAATTGAACTCTTGACCCCGCTTTGCTGACACACACTAGTCCAGGAGGCCACTACTGCCCAGTTTAATGTCACGAGCTACTGTATGCGTAATCTCTGCCCCAGACAGAAACAGGACCAGCGCTCCCTCCAATTGGTGAGTTAGTTTTCCAGCATACCATGGAGGAGGGACATTGAAATCAAGAAACCGGACTCTTCAATGACCAATGCAAACACTCCCATAGGCACACGAGTGCAAACTCATCACCAGGGGAGGCAATGGCCGAGTGCTAATGGTATTATTGCTAGACTATTAATCCAGAAACTCGGCTCATGTTCTGGGGACCCTGGTTCGAATCCCACCACGACAGATGGTGGAATTTGAATTCAATAAAAAATATCTGGAATTAAGAATCTACTGATGACCATGAAACCATTGTCGATTGTCGGAAAAACCCATCTGGGTTCACTAATGCCGTCCTTACCTGGTCTGGCCTACATGTGACTCCAGACCCACAACAATGTGGTTGACTCTCAACTGCCCTCGGGCAACTAGGGATGCACAATAAATGCTGGCCCAGCCAGCATTTAATCCCATGAATTAATAAAAAAATACTGTTGAATCAAAAACAACTTCTGTTCATGCGGAGAGGCTGAAGAAGCTGGGGTCATTCTCCTCAGAGCAGGGAAGATCAAAGGGAGGTTTGATAAAGGTGTTCAAAATTCTGAAAGGTTTTTAGAGTATGTAAGGAGAAACTGTTTCCTGTGACAGGGAGGTGGGTAATCAGAGGCACAGATTTAAGTTAATTGATACCAGAAGAAACATGAGGGAACATTTCTTCACACGGTGAGTTGTTGTGATCTGGAAGGTGCTGCCTGAAAGGGCAGTGGAAGCAGATTTAATAGGAACTTCAAAAAGGGAATTGGATAAATACTTGAAAATGAAAAATTTGCAGGGCTCTGGGGAAAGTGTGATGTGAGGATGGGGGGGAGTGCATTGGAGGGGGAGTATTTGGAAAACTCTTTCAAAGAGCCAGCACAAGCCATGGGGCCAAATGGCCTCCTTCTGTGTTATAAGATTCTGTGATTCCTGACCTGAACCCACTGATGAGTGAACATCACCTATTTGTTTCTGTTGTTGGGAGATATTTACAGAACTGCTCTCAATTTGTCTAGCTTTTGTTATTAATTCCATGAGCATCGCTATGGAAACCAAAATATTTCAACATTTATACAGGCATAACATGCGATTAATTTCTTATTCGGTATTCAGATAAAAGTGTCAGTGGTGATTAACACGGATACAGTTTCCAGGACAACAAATGAAAGATTAAAAATGATTCTAAATAGCAACATTTCATTGACACTACAGATATTTTCACCATAATACTGATTTCCCCAAAGTTTCCCTTGTTTAGTTAGAGCAAATGCCCCTCTATCTGTGCAGCAAGCTGCCACATGAACCTGTGATAACCCCTATGAAGTCCATGGGAATCATTGATTGATCTTCCTGTGGGGATTCATTGAGTACGAGTTCCCCTGGTAACAGGCAATGGCCTGCCCAGTTGGAACTCATCACCTGAGCCTTTTATAAGGCAGGCCCAGGACTGGGCCTGCTGAACTGTAGTCCCAGACAGGAACCAGTGTGTGTAACCAAAGTAGTGGTTTTATTTTGCATTCTGTAATAAACTATGTTCCTTCCAGTCGGGCTTCCTGAGTTATATTGGCAACAAGGAACAGAAAAAGGTTTCGGACAGCTTTGTCTTTCAGTGAACCTGCATAATACGGGGAGATATTGGAAATGCTGCTGGTTGGGAAGCTAGAACCTTATGATGTGGGTGTGGAGGATTGGCCCCTGTGTGCCGAAATTATGTGATATTTCTTAGGGCGGCACGGTAGCACAGTGGTTAGCACTGCTGCTTCACAGCTCCAGGGTCCTGGGTTCGATTCCCGGCTCGGGTCACTGTCTGTGTGGAGTTTGCACATTCTCCTCGTGTCTGTGTGGGTTTCCTCCGGGTGCTCCGGTTTCCTCCCACAGTCCAAAGATGTGCGGGTTAGGTTGATTGGCCATGTTAAAAAATTGCCCTTAGTGTCCTGGGATGTGTAGGTTAGAGGGATTAGCGGGTAAAATATGTGGGGGTAGGGCCTGGGTGGGATTGTGGTCGGTGCAGACTCGATGGGCCGAATGGCCTCCTTCTGCACTGTAGGGTTTCTATGATTTCTATGATTTCTTCCGGGAAAACAGGAAAGAACAGGACAACCGGCAAAAAGTAATCCTCCTGACTGCTTGTGGGGTCCTGACTTTTAGCATCATAAAAAGTTTAACCTACCTGGCAGCCCCAGATTCAACATCGTTTGATGAATTGGTAAGTATGGTATTGGACCACTACGACCCTAAACCGTCTGTTATATTGCAATGCTACAGGTTTAACATGGCAACTAGTCTCCCTGGGGAACCGGTCACTGAATTTGATGAGACTGCGGAAATTGGTGGAACGCTAAGTGTGGGTCAGCACTTCCGGAAATGTTAAGGGATTGTTTAGTATGTGGAATTAATAATATTGTGACGCAAAGGAAGCTACTGACTGAACCAATTCTTGACCTCAAGAAAGCCATAGAACTAACCTTTTCCCTTGAAAACACAGAAAAAGGGCCCAGGAGCCTCAGTAATCCATAGGCTGTCCTTAGTCTTGGGTGACCCCCATTCTGCAGAACTAAGTTCCCAGCGGGTAATGCTCGCTACTCCCATTTGCTGCCAAGAAAGGGTGATTGGAGTCAGAGACTGCGAGATTCCACAACCCGATGGGAAGTCTCTCCACAATACAGTGAGGAGCAGGTAGATCCGTGCTGCACTTGTAGTCTTAGGGTCCACGCCAGACAAGTACTGAAACTGGCAAAACGCATACCACCCAGGACGAAGGGCAAAGCCACCTCAAGCCAAAGTGGCTCCAATCAAGATTAGGTAAATGGCCACTCCCTAGACATGGAGGTAGATATAAGAGCTGCTTGATCTATTATTGGGGAACAATCCTTCAGGTAACTCCGATTGGGCATCTTGACTTTAAGCCTGTGGGACACTGGCTCGATTGGCCACATACACCGCGGAGCCCTCACGTATTGTTGGGACCACCATAACCCCAGTTACTCATGGGCAACAGACAGTCCGACTCCCCCTAATAGGACCAGAGCCCAGCCTTTTGGGTCTAGCTACAGAACATCCACCTGGATTGGCAACAGGTCTTTAAAATAGGTACTGGCAATCTATACAAAGTCATTGGGGTGTACCCAAAGTGTTCCAAGAATGCCTCAGGAATATTAAATGTGCTATGGCCAAGATCCATGTGGACCCGGAGGTCGCACCTAAACACTTCAATGCATGCCCAATCCCCTATGCCCTGCATGCCAAAGTAGAGGCCGAATTGGAATTTCTAGAGGAACTTGGCATTGTAAACCCGCTGGGGAGAGTTGACAGTGGGGAGAGTTGACATAAACACAGCTTGGTGTTCTGGTTTTGGACCTTCCTGTCAATGTAGACATTGCAGAAGTTGCAAACTGCAATCAATAACATTGCAGATAACTCATGAAGCTGTTGTATCTCTGAGTCACACATGGAGTCTAGAGTTTTACAGCACAGAGAGGCCCATTGGCCCATCGTGTCTGTGCCAACCATCAAGCACTTATCTATTCTCATCCCATTTTCCAGCACTTGGTCCCTAGCCCTCTGTGCTACGGTGTTTCGAGTGCTCATCTAAATGCTTGTGAGGGTTCTGCCTCTACCACTCTTTCAGACAGTGATTTCCTAATTCCCCCAACCCTCGGGTCCAGCTCTGATGAAAGTCATCCAGACTTGAAACAATTGCCCTATTCTCTCTCCACAGATGTTTTCAGACCTGCTGAGTTTCTCTGGCATTTTCTGTTTTTGGACACAGAGATTGTTTCCTCTGGCTGGAGAATCTAGAACACGGGGACTGTCTCAGGGTAAGGGGCTGATCATTTAGGACTGAGATAAGGGGAAATTCCTTCACTCAATGGGTTGTGAATCTTTGGAACTCTCTAACCCAGAGGATTGTAGATGCTCCATTGTTGAATATATTTAAGGTTGGGATGGTCAGAATTTTGGTGTCTCAGGGAATTAAGGGATACGGGGAGCAGGCAGGAAGATAGAACTGAAGTGGATCATATTGAATGGTGAAGCAGGTTCGAGGGACTCTGTGGTGTACTCCTGTTCCAATCCCGTGTTCTTGTGTCAAAAAGGCAACTAATGCTCAACTGTAAGGTTTACGAATGAACAATGGCCTCTTGGCTAAGATGTTGGAGAGGGTTCAGTTTCCCGTCGAAATATCGTGGGGGGAGGTCAGGAGAGGAGTATCACTGGGAAAGAAGATATTAATGCTGAAATCTGGCTCTCGAGGAGTTGAGTTAATCCAGAACAAATTCTGGATATCACGGTGAATCTGGGGATAATTTGCAGTGCTTGCTTTTAGTATTGACACTGAATCAAACCTAATTATTGCACTGCAAATTCAATAGAATTCCATTACAATTGTGTCTCGTTCCACAGACGCCACACAGCACAATGTGAGTCAACAGCTGATTGTGGAGATGGTTCACTGGGGGAACAATTGCCCATGTGGGAGGTTTAGAAGCAACTCATTCCTTTCAGCCCCCAACAAGAGGCCATTATCGATTCTTGGCGAGTGTGTGTGGCATCGTGAGCCACAGGAACAAACCCAACACCTACCTGAACCTCCCAGTGGTCAGCTGAATTCATTAATGGTGAAAATTAGGAAGGTAAAGGCAGAAAAAGAGTGTTTCTGGTTTTTAATAATAATCAGTTTAACTTAAGTTGGGCACTTCCAGCCTTGAATAGGGAGAGAGCAAAGAATGATTAGACAGGATAACTCCAGTGGAAGAACTAGTCGCATTGTGAACACGATGGGCTGAATGGCCACTTTCTGTGCATGATTATAGCATTCCCAATGGTAACATCTGGTGAAATCTGACAGGGGCATTCTCACTCTAGGACCAGAACCTACCATTGAGGGAGAGAGGAAGGAGCAAGAGGGAGAGGGTAGAGAGGAAGGGAAGACAAAGGTGAGTGTGAGAATGAGGGAGGAGGGGGAGAAGGAAGAGATGGGAAGGCGTGAGGGAGGTCAGGAGGAAAATGGTGGGAAGAGAAGGGATGTGGACTGGGAAGGGGAAGTTGAAGAGGAGGGAACTGGTGAAGGTTAGGGACTGGGGAGTCAGGGAGGGCTGTGGCAGTGGATATCGGGCTGGAGAAAGGGGTGAGTCCCATCTGTTATCAGCTTTCAGAAACTTTGGCCAGAATTCTCTGACTGTTCATGGCCAGTTGCTGCAGCCAGTGAGAACGGAGGATTTGGGGCTTAGTCCAATCTCCGTTCAGATCCGTGGGACGAGAGAATCCCAGCTGTAGGCGAGGTCGGAGAATCCAGCCCTTTGACTTTACAAGTTTAGTAATACAGAAGAAAAACATTAACTCGAAATAGCACCAATAATCAAGCAGTGTTTGCAAAAGTTAAAATAATAGAATTGTAAGAAAGATTGTCACTTGGATGAGTGATTTTTGGGATTAGGAAATGGAGGTTGTGGTCAGAGCAGTGAATCTGAGGATTGCAAGGATCCCACAAACATTTTATAGCAAGTTTGTTTTTAAAGCCACCAATGAGCCCTTCAGCCAGGCAATGATTTGACTTGGTGCTGTGGCGACATGTAACCAGAGGGAATAATGGGGTATATTCGTCACATTAGGAGAGGCAAGAAGGTGATCATTGGGCCCAGCAAGTATGAACCAGATCTTTCGAAAAGCAATCCAGTTCATCTCACTCCACACTCTCTACTCATATTGCATTTCTGGGGAAAGGACATTGAGCCATTGAAATGGTGGTCAGAGTTTTACCGCCTGCCACAGGAAGTGGAGCAGGTGAGGGGCGGACAATGGAAAAGTCCGTTGACCTCAGGCGGGATTTTACATAGAATAGAATCCCTACAGTGCAGGAGGAGGACATTCAGCCCATCGAGTCTGCACCGACCACAATCTCACCCAGGCCCTATTCCCATAACCCCACATATTTACCCCGCTAATCCCCCTGATACTAGGGTCAATTTAGCATGGCCAATCCACCTAATCCACACATCTTTGGAGTGTGGGAGGAAGCCAGAGCACCCGGAGAAAAACCTACGCAGACACGGGGAGGACGTATAAACTCCACACAGACAGTGACCCAAGGCCAGAATTGAACCCGAGTCACTGGCATTGTGAGGCAGCAGCGCTAACCACTGTGCCGCCGTGCCGCCCACTGTGCCACCGTGCTGCCCACTGTGCTGCTGTGCTGCCCACTGTGCCACCGTGTCACCCACTGTGCTGCCGTGCCACCCAGTGCACCACTGTGCTGCCCACTGTGCCACCGTGCTGCCCACTGTGCCACCGTGCCACCCACTGTGCCACCGTGCCACCCACTGCACCACCATGCTGCCCACTGTGCCGCTGTGCTGCCCACTGTGCCGCTACACCACCCACTGTGCCACCATGCTGCCCAATGCGCCACCGTGCTGCCCACTGTGCTGCCATGCCACCCACTGTGCCACTGTGCCACCCACTGTGCCACTGTGCTGCCCACTGTGCCACCGTGCCACCCACTGTGCCACCGTGCCACCCACTGTGCCACCGTGCCGCCCACTGTGCCACTGTGCTGCCCACTGTGCCACTGTGCCACCCACTGTGCCACTATGCCACACACTGTGCTGCCGTGCTGCCCACTGCACCACCGTGCTGCCCACTGTGCCACCATGCTGCCCACTGTGCCACCATGCCACCCACTGTGCCACCCACTGCACCACCGTGCCACCCACTGCACCACCATGCCACCCGACTGTGCTGCTGTGCCACCCATTGTGCTGCTATGCCACCCACTGCACCGCCGTGCTGCCCACTGTGCCACTGTGCTGCCCACTGTGCCTCCATGCCACCCACTGTGCCACCATGCCACCCACCGTGCCACCGTGCCGGTTTTGGGATGAGTGAGGTTTTAAAACCCCGCCCATTAGATTTCTAGCATCTGCAATATCTTGCTTTTATATTACTGTTTTAGATAAACTCCGCACTCCCTCAAACGCTTTCACATTATTTCTAAAGTGTGATACCCAGAATTTAATAACTGAATAATCTAGCGGGTGCAGAACTAGTGTTTTACATAGATTTAGCAGAGTCTCCTGTCTTTTGTACTCTCTGCCTCATTTTATAAAGTACAGGATTGCATATGTTTTATTAACAGATTTGTTAACCTATCTACTTCTCTCCAAGACACACTCCAATCTTCCTGTTCTTGCACCCTTTAAAATTGCACCATTTAGTGTTCCTCCTCTTCTTTCTGACCAATATGTTCACCTCACAATTTCCAGGATTGGATCAAAGGAATATTGAATTTAACCTGCTTCACACCCATCCATTCCTGCAGCCTGACTGGGACCCCTTGAAGTCTATTAGCATCTTCCTCAGAGGTTGCTACACTTGCATGTTTTGTATCATCTGTCCATTGTGAAATTGTACCCCAAGTCCAAGTCATTAATAAATATCATCCCATCATCTGAGGGGAAGCTATGAGACAGGATGCAGGGAACAGCTCTGAGTGTTTGGAAAATAATCACCAAAACCTTCGGCAGTCAGAAGGTGAAACTGAAAAATGCACATGTTGGGATTTTAGAACGCACTTGTGGGGCGATTGGTATCCGATTGAGTTGCTCCAGTTAGCAAGTTGTAAATGACAGAGTTTTGAAATGTAGTTTGCTGAGAGATACATCAGCCGGGGGACATATGGGTATCTGAAACATGGCAATTGTTCAGTTGAGGCAGGAAAGCGGAGTTTCCATAGAGACATGGAATAAATGCTCAATGCATCCTAATTGGTATGTCTCTCCAGATCAGCTCATTGTGCTCTCACTAATGATGGGTTGTGTCTGTAACGAGGACAGTGTGCTGGCGATACTCACCGCCTGGGTACTCCTCTCGGGCACACGCAGTTACTCGAGAGTCCAATCAGCAGCCGGCACTTGCGAGACAGGACCGAGTGCTCGGCAGCATATGGGCGCAGGCTGTGGCTTGGTGTCACATACATACGCCTGCCATTAAATTCAAGCTTTCTGCTTTGTAAAACCTGGCAGGCTGCCAGCTCAGCCCACCTGCTGAAGAAGTATGCACAAAGCTGCCCTTAGAAGTGGCTGCAGAGCTGTGTGCACTGAGTGCTATTCACAGATGGGACACAAACACAGCTGCATCTGGCTCACCCAGATACAAAACAGGGGTTTAGTCCCACAAAGTACTTCCTCTTAATAAACTGTCAGACCATTTGTGGAGAAAGTACTTTTTATTCACAGTAAATCTGCCCTAATAGTAAACTCGCAAACCATTCATGGAGAAATCTACCCTGTCCTTCACCCTGATCTCTTCCTAAAGTACTTCATAAGGATTGGAGTCACATACAGGCGGAGACCAGGTAAGGACGGCAGGTTTCCTTCCCTCCAGGTGCATTGAAACAGTTGAGTTGCTCTGACAAAATAACCAGAGCTTTATTTGCAAATTTATTTTTCAGATTCTCAAACTTGCTGTGATAACATTTGAACTCCTGCTCTCTGGGTCAGTCCAGTAACATGACCCGCTGAGCTTTCGAGCTGAACTATACACATGGATTTCTCGTTAGAGTTACAGATAAATATTTCATTAACGTCGGAGAGATATCTGTGATTAATTAACCTTCCCGAAATCTGTTCTGCTCAAATCAATTTCAATTCACTTGTATTCAAATTATTTGGTTGGGAGATAAATTCTGAGTGTTTTGATAACACACTTCCTGATAGACTCGGCATCAAGATTGCCCCTTTATACCTGCTTCAGGTTGACTCCATTGGGCTGAGATTAAAATGGAATAGAAATAGTTTAGGTTAATGGTTCCACATTAGCTTTGTGTTATCAGCGCAGTGCTGACTCTGATATATATGTGGATGATGACTACAGGGCAGAGGTCACGCCGACCTGAATGCAATGGCAGCCATATTCCTGAAAAGCACCACAAATTTCATTTGGAGTGATCAGATTCACATTTATCTTCACTAATTGACTCCCCTGTCGGAGCAAATAGAGTCGAAGCCTTGTTCCAGTAGCAGCACTCTCGCCGTTTAGGCAGAAGTCCCACTCGAGAGATTTCAGCACATAATCCAGACTGACACTACCATGTTATTCCTGAGGATGTGGAGATGCCGGCGTTGGACTGGGGTAAACACAGTATTTGTAACTCCCACAGTTGCGTGGACCTGCAGAGTTTCACTGGCTGTCTTGTCTGGAGACAATACACATCTTTTTAGCCTGTCTTGATGCTCTCTCCACTCCCATTGTTTTGTTTCTTAAAGACTGGATTAGTTGTAAGTATTCGCATTCCAACCATTATTCATGTAAATTGAGTCTGTGTCTTATAAGTTCTGTTTGTGAACAGAATTCCCACTCACCTGAAGAAGGGGCTCAGAGCCTTGAAAGCTTGTGTGGCTTTTGCTACCAAATAAACCTGTTGGACTTTAACCTGGTGTTGTTAAACTTCTTCCTGAGGAAGCAGCGCACTGTCAGAGCGTCAGTACTGAGGGAGTGCTGCACTGTCAGAGCGTCAGTACTGAGGGAGTGCCGCACTGTCAGAGCGTCAGTACTGAGGGAGTGCCGCACTGTCAGAGGGTCAGTACTGAGGGAGTGCCGCACTGTCAGAGGGTCAGTACTGAGGGAGTGCTGCACTGTCAGAGCGTCAGTACTGAGGGAGTGCCGCACTGTCAGAGGGTCAGTACTGAGGGAGTGCCGCACTGTCAGAGGGTCAGTACTGAGGGAGTGCTGCACTGTCAGAGGGTCAGTACTGAGGGAGTGCCGCACTGTCAGAGGGTCAGTACTGAGGGAGTGCCGCACTGTCAGAGGGTCAGTACTGAGGGAGTGCCGCACTGTCACAGGGTCAGTACTGAGGGAGTGCCGCACTGTCACAGGGTCAGTACTGAGGGAGTGCCGCACTGTCAGAGGGTCAGTACTGAGGGAGTGCCGCACTGTCAGAGGGTCAGTACTGAGGGAGTGCCTGTCAGAGGATCAGTACTGAGGGAGTGCCATATTGTCAGAGGGTCAGTACTGAGGGAGTGCTGCACTGTCAGAGGATCAGTACTGAGGGAATGCCACATTGTCAGAGGGTCAGTACTAAGGGAGTGCCGCACTGTCAGAGGGTCAGTGCTGAGGGAGTGCCGCACTGTCAGAGGGTCAGTACTGAGGGAGTGCCACACTGTCAGAGGGTCAGTACTGAGGGAGTGCCGCACTGTCAGAGGGTCAGTACTGAGGGAGTGCCTGTCAGAGGGTTAGTACTGAGGGAGTGCTGCACTGTCATAGGGTCAGTACTGAGGGAGTGCCACATTGCCAGAGGGTCAGTACTAAGGGAGTGCCGCACTGTCAGAGGGTCAGTGGTGAGGGAGTGCCACACTGTCAGAGGGCCAGTACTGAGGGAGTGCTGCACTGTCAGAGGGTCAGTACTGAGGGAGTGCCACACTGTCAGAGAATCAGTACTGAGGGAGTGCTCCACTGTCCGAGGGTCAGTATTGAGGGAGTGCCGCACTGTCAGAGGGGTCAGTACTGAGGGAGTGCCGCACTGTCAGAGCGTCAGTGCTGAGGGAGTGCCGCACTGTCAGAGGGTCAGTTCTGAGGGAGTGCGGCATGGTCAGAGGGTCAGTGCTGAGGGAGTGTCGTACTGTCAGAGGGTCAGTGCTGAGGGAGTGCCACACTGTCAGAGGGTCAGTACTGAGGGAGTGCTGCACTGTTAGAGGGTCAGTACTGAGGGAGTGCCACACTGTCAGAGGGTTAGTACTGAGGGAGTGCCACACTGTCAGAGGGTCAGTACTGAGGGAGTGCCACACTGTCAGAGGGTCAGTACTGAGGGAGTGCCACACTGTCAGAGGGTCAGTATTGAGGGAGTGCCGCACTGTCAGAGAGTCAGTACTGAGGGAGTGCTCCACTGTCAGAGGGTCAGTACTGAGGGAGTGCTGCTCTGTCAGAGGGTCAATACTGAGGGAGTGCCGCACTGTCAGAGGGTCAGTACTGAGGGAGTGTTGCACTGTCAGAGGGTCAGTACTGAGGGAGTGTTGCACTGTCAGAGGGTCAGTACTGAGGGAGTGCTGCACTGTCAGAGGGTCAGTACTGAGGGAGTGCCGCACTGTCAGAGGGTCAGTACTGAGGGAGTTTCGCACTGTCAGAGGGTCAGTACTGAGGGAGTGTTGCACTGTCAGAGGGTCAGTACTGAGGGTGTGTTGCAATGTCAGAGGGTCAGTACTGAGGGTGTGCCGCACTGTCTGGCAGACATCCACATGATTTAGAACTATTTATGAACAGTTATACCTACTATTTTATTGTTTAAATTTAAAGTGATGTTTCTCTCTGAATAAAACTCTTTATTTGTGAGAAGATGAGGATTCTATGGTGCTCTATATTGAAGCTGTTTGAGGCAATGTGACGTCAGTCTTTTGTAAAAGGGAGACACGAGAATCAGGAGATTGGAATAAAATATTTCTGTTGTATTGAGAGCAAAATGAATTTAAAGGTACGCTCACCAATAACACAACTATGAATAGAATCTGCATGCAATACACCTTGTTATTTGGAAATGGAGAATTATTCTAAGATGTGAGGTTAGGTGAAGTGATATGACAATGTGTTTACGTTCCTTGGGCAATGATTTGGTCAATGTGTAATCGATGAATCTTTAAGAAATAAATATTATCGTGTTAATACTTTGCACCATATTTCTGTCAAATATATTCATTTAAATAATGAGGATTGATGGTTTAATTGTGATAATGGGTCAGGAAAGACAGTCTGAGACGTACAGTGTGTGTAACCACATTACAAAAACACTCATCAATCCTGGAGTGTTGCACTGATTCCCTCATTCCAAGCCTGTGCTAATTCAGTCCTTTTGTCCTATCTGTTTCAGTCGCTTCTCACACGATGGGACTGTGATGGGATCAGGAATGCTCAGTACTCAAATACAAAAAGCATCAGCCAATCAGAGAAAAATGAGCAAGAACCATTATCCTGAATTGACATCACTGGCAGGAAGTCTCTCCCGCTCAATTAGTGCCAAGGATTGGTGGATACTGGCTCCTCATCACATCTCAGGTAACACATCTACAAAATCAGTCCTCGCTCTTCATCATAATTCTCCGAGTCCATTATTTTTTCAAGCGTTATTTCAGATGTTTGGTGTTCTGAAATGAATTGAATTTCAGTGTGTTGCCAAGTATTGAGGGAGTGCCGCACCGTCAGAGGGTCAGTACTGAGGGAGTGCCGCACCGTCAGAGGGTCAGTACTGAGGGAGTGCTGCACTGTCAGAGGGTCAGTACTGAGGGAGCGCCGCACTGTCAGAGGGTCAGTACTGAGGGAGTGCCGCACCGTCAGAGGGTCAGTACTGAGGGAGTGCCGCATTGTCAGAGGGTCAGTACTGAGGGAGCGCCGCACTGTCAGAGGGTCAGTACTGAGGGAGTGCCGCATTGTCAGAGGGTCAGTACTGAGGGAGTGCCGCACTGTCAGAGGGTCAGTACTGAGGGAGTGCCGCACCGTCAGAGGGTCAGTACTGAGGGAGTGCCGCACTGTCAGAGGGACAGTACTGAGAGAATGCTGCACTGTCAGAGGGTCAGTACTAAGGGAGTGCCGCACTATCAGAGGGTCAATACTGAGGGAGTGCTGCACTGTCAGAGGGTCAGTGCTGAGGGAGTGCTGCACTGTCAGAGGGTCAGTACTGAGGGAGTGCCACACTGTCAGAGGGTCAGTACTGAGGGAGTGCCGCACTGTCAGAGGGTCAGTACTGAGGGAGTGCCGCACTGTCAGAGGGTCAGTATTGAGGGAGTGCCGCACTGTCAGAGGGTCAGTACTGAGGGAGTGCCGCACTGTCAGAGGGTCAGTATTGAGGGAGTGCCGCACTGTCAGAGGGTCAATACTGAGGGAGTGCCGCACTGTCAGAGGGTCAGTACTGAGGGAGTGCCGCACTGTCAGAGGGTCACTACTAAGGGAGTGCCGCACTGTCAGAGAGTCAGTATTGAGGGAGTGCCGCACTGTCAGAGGGTCAGTATTGAGGGAGTGCCGCACTGTCAGAGGGTCAGTACTGAGGGAGTGCTGCACTGTTGCAGTTGCTGACCTTTGGATGAGATGTGAAATTGAGGCTCCATCTGCCCTCTTACGTGGATTGGAGAATTTATAATTATCTCTGGGCCAAAATCCTGGTGTGGAGATGCCGGCGTTGGACTGGGGTGAACACTGTAAGAAGTCTCACAACACCAGTCCTTTTTCCACTCCATCTGACGAAGGAGCAGTGCTCCGAAAGCTTATGGTATTTGCTACCAAACAAACCTGTTGGACTTTAACCTGGTGTTGTGAGACTTCTTACCAAAATCCTGGACACAGCATACATTTTCCCTGATGAATCCCTGGTTGGGCCTTCCCGCTGACCCAAAGCTAAGCCTAAGGGCTAAGCTAAGGGCGGCACGGTAGCACAGTGGTTAGCACTGCTGCTTCACAGCTCCAGGGTCCCGGGTTCGATCCCCGGCTCGGGTCACTGTCTGTGTGGAGTTTGCACATTCTCCTCGTGTCTGCGTGGGTTTCCTCCGGGTGCTCCGGTTTCCTCCCACAGTCCAAAGATGTGCGGGTTAGGTTGATTGGCCAGGTTAAAAAATTGCCCCTTAGAGTCCTGGGATGTGTAGGTTAGAGGGATTAGTGGGTAAATATGTGGGGGTAGGGCCTGGGTGGGATTGTGGTCGGTGCAGACTCGATGGGCCGAATGGCCTCCTTCTGCACTGTAGGGTTTCTATGATTGCTAACTCTACAGCAGCCTTCCTGGGGAGTGGGCTTTGAAGATGGTTCCTAACTCTGACGGGCACTCTCATGACTGGCAGCCCATTCCTCACAGATATGCAATTGGGACTTGTTATTCTATCACATCAGTGTGATCGCTCACATCCCTGTGGCCTTGCCTTTCCCTCCTTCACCCTTCTACAACAGTGACTACATTACAAAAAGTGCTTCACTGACTGTAAAGCACTTTGAGACATCTGGTGGTCATGAAAGGTGCTATAGAAATGCAAGTCTTTGATTCTTTTCAGCTTTATAACTCTCGCAGGTATCTATTCTTGCCAATTCTTGCCTGCTGTGCATTTTAATTGCTATTCTCCTGGTGGCCGTGCCTGCAGCTGCTTGGGCCGTAAACTCCAGAAGTTTCTTCCTGAACCTCTCCACCCTCTCACCCTACTTTAAAACACTGACAAAGCCTCACTCATTGGGCAATCCATGGGTCACCTGCTCAAGTGACTCCTTAAGTGAAACTCCTGTGAAAGACGTTGGGGTGTTTCACTGTAAGTCATTGTGATATTGATTGATAGTATCATCTGGCCAATCATTAAACCTCCTCCATGTCACCAGCAGATTTCCTCAACAATACACAACTTCCACAGGAATGGACAGGGAGTCCACATGATAGCAAATGTACACCTCTGCCTGTTTGACTTCTTCTTCGTATGTTCAAAGGATTCTGCAAAATCTGACGCTTTCTACATATCAGTCACTGTCACGTACTATCAAGTGCAGTCAGTTTCACAATGATGGCGATGGCTTTTCTGCCAATGGACCCTACATGACCCCTTCTTTGGTTTAACGGAGGACCCCAGTAACGAGGCCGTGGTCTATATTTTCAAGACGGTTATATATAAGATATATTGCAATGATGGAACTCCAAGTGTTGTTGGGAAAGTGGAGGAAGGGTTATAGGATCAGGAGTCCATTCACCCTTCAAGCTTGTTCCACCATTCAGTTAGATTGTAGATAATCTCCAGCTAACTCCATTTACCAGACATGGCTTCATATAGCCGAATATCATTATCCAATCAAAATCTACTGATACAAAAGCAAAATACTGCAGAAGCTGGGAATCCAACAAAAAAACAGGAAATGCTGGAAGCGCGCATCGTGTCAGGCAGCCTCCGTGGAGAGAAACAGAGTAACCATTTCAGTTAACTCCACTGGGGTAGTCGGGAGGGAGACAGTCAGGGGATCAGGAGGGTAGTGGCGGGCGGGAGTCAGGGGAGTCATTTCCCTCTCTGTGACTCCCCTAATGAGAGTTTCTCCAACCAGACTCTCACTTTGGACCTTCCTCTCCTCTGCATCCCACTGCCCCCTCTGACTGTGACTGTTCCCTCCTATTTCCAGTAAGTTGAGTTCACCCCCAGGACCCCATCATCGACACCATCAACCCTGCTCTCTGAGACACTCTGTCCCCCCATTCCCCATCATCACTCTTGTCCCCCTTCCGCAAATACTTTCCCACCCTTCCCCTATAAGCCTGCCTCCCATCTCCAGCCTTTGCTCCGCCCCAGCCTACTGCCAGCTTCGCCCTACCGACAGCCCCGCCCTACCGACAGCCCCGCCCTACCGACAGCCCCGCCCTACCGACAGCCCCGCCCTACCGACAGCCCCATCCTCTGCTTGAACAGAGGGGAGTACGATAGGATGAGGGCTGAATTGGATAGGGTGGACTGGGCGAGCAGACTGGTAGGTAGGACAGCTGAGGAACAATGGAGGATTTTTAAGGAGATCTTTTTCAGTACTCAGCAAAAATATATTCCGGTGGTTAAGAAGGACTGTAAGAAAAGGGATAGCCAGCCGTGGATAACGAAGGAAATAAAGGAGAGTATTAAATTAAAAACCGATGCGTACAGAGTGGCCAAAAATAGTGGAGACTTAGAAGATTGGGAAAGCTTTAAAAAACAACAAAGAATAACTAAGAAAGCGATAAAGAAAGGAAAGATAGATTATGAAACTAAACTAGCTCTAAACATAAAAAACAATAGTAAAAATTTTTACAAATATATAAAAAGGAATAGAGTGGCTCGAGTGAATGTTGGACTCTTGGAGGACGAGAGGGGGGATTTAATAGTGGAAAATGAGGAAATGGCTGAGACTTTAAATAAGTTTTTTGTGTCGGTCTTCACGGTGGAAGACACAAATAGTTTACCGAATGTTAACGATCGAGTGTTGGTAGGAGGAGAGGTACTCAATACAATTATTGTTACTAGAGAGGCAGTGCTTGGTAGACTAACGGGACTGAAGGTGGACAAGTCCCCGAGCCCAGATGGAATGCATCCCAGGATACTGAAAGAAATGTCAGAGGTAATAGCGGATGCGTTAGTGGTTATTTATCAAAATTCACTGGACTCTGGGGTAGTGCCAGCTGATTGGAAAATGGCTACTGTTACGCCGCTGTTTAAAAAAAGTAGACAAAAGGCGGGTAACTACAGGCCGGTTAGCTTAACGTCTGTAGTTGGGAAAATGCTGGAATCCATCATTAAAGAAGAAATAGCAGGCCATCTGGATAAGAATGGTTCGATCAAGCAGATGCAGCATGGATTCATGAGACGAAAGTCATGTTTGACAAACTTACTGGAGTTTTATGAAAATGTGACTAGTGCGGTTGATGGAGGGGAACCGGTAGATGTGGTGTTTTTGGATTCCAAAAGGCATTTGATAAGGTGCCTCACAAAAGATTGCTGCAGAAGATTGGAGCACATGGAGTTGGGGGTAGGGTGTTAGTGTGGATTGGGGATTGGCTATCCGACAGGAAGCAGAGAGTTGGAATAAATGGGTGCTTTTCTGGTTGGCAGATGGTGACTAGTGGCGTGTCGCAGGGATCGGTACTGGGGCCTCAACTGTTTACTATTTACATAGATGATCTGGAGGAGGGGACTGAGTGTAGGGTAACAAGGTTTGCTGACGACACGAAGATAAGTGGGAAAGTGAATTGCGTGGAGGAAGCGGAAGGTCTGCAGAGAGATTTGAATAGGCTGAGTGAGTGGCGAGGATCTGGCAGATGGAGTATAACGTTGGCAAATGCAAGGTTATTCACTTTGGAAGAAATAATAGCAAATTAGATTATTATTTAAATCGAAAAAAATTACAACATGCTACTGTGCAAAGGGACCTGGGGGTCCTTGTGCATGAGTCGCAAAAACTCAGTCTGCAAGTACAACAGGTGATCAAGAAAGCAAATGGGATGTTGGCATTTATCGCGAGGGGGATAGAATATAAAAGCAGAGAAGTCTTGCTGCATCTGTACAAGGCATTGGTGAGGCCGCAGCTGGAATACTGTGTGCAGTTTTGGTCCCCTTACTTGCGAAAGGATATACTGGCCTTGGAGGGAGTGCAGAGAAGGTTCACCAGGTTGATACCGGAGATGAGGGGTGTAGATTATGAGGAGAGATTGAGCAGATTAGGTTTGTACTCGTTGGAGTTTAGAAGGCTGAGGGGTGATCTTATAGAGGCATATAAGATAATGAAGGGGCTGGATAGGGTAGAAGTGGAGAGATTCTTTCCACTTAGAAAGGAAACCAGAACTAGAGGGCACAGCCTCAAAATAAAGGGGGGTCAGTTTAGGACAGAGTTGAGGAGGAACTTCTTCTCTCAGAGGGTGGTGAATCTCTGGAATTCTCTGCCCACTGAAGTGGTGGAGGCTACCTCGTTGAATATGTTTAAGTCACGGATAGATGGATTCCTGATCGGTAAGGGAATTGGGGGTTATGGGGAGCAGGCAGGTAAGTGGAACTGATTCACTTCAGATCAGCCATGATCTTATTGAATGGCGGGGCAGGCTCGTGGGGCTAGATGGCCTACTCCTGCTCCTATTTCTTATGTTCTTATGTCCTACCGACAGCCCCGCCCTACCGACAAGTCCAGCCATTGTCTCAGACCCACTCCTCTCGCCCTCAAACTGAATATAAAATTCTATCATATTATGATCACTGCTACCTCGGGCAGCCTCCACAATGGGGTCATGAATTACTTCCATCTCCTTGCACAGTAAATCTTTGTAAATCTCAGTTTGAGGGTGAGGTGGTGCAGGCTGGTGAGCGTGGGTTAAGGGAGGGGTGGGTATGGGGTCGTGGGGGTGGGTAAGGATATACAGCTGTTACCCATAACTTTCATTTCATGTTTCCAGATAGGTAATAATTTTTTAACCGTCACTGAGCTGAATATAACAGACTTGTAAGAAACAAAAGAATTAATCAGGTTAGCAAAAATTCTGAGTAACATTTGCCTTTTGGATAATTGGAGCTGTTTCTATTGTACTTCTTGCAGAGAACAAACCTTTTCTGTTACAGTTAGACAGCACCATTGTCAGGCTGATAGATATCATTCCGTTTGCCAATTTATGAAATATTGATATTTCTGTCTGAAGAGAAATACATAAGATGCAGAAAGCTAATTTGTTATGTGAAATTGGCAGTCCTTTCAAGTCATGTAGAATTTCTTTTAAGGGAGATTGTGTCAGTGTATCTGGTGTAATTATGGGGGTTTGAGTGCACTTTGCAGCCACTCTCTCTCAATGTGGAAGCCAAGGTGTGAAGGGACGTCACTGAACACACACTGCTCTGTAAACACTTTCACTACAACTTACAGCAGATTAATAACAAGTCCACAGTTCCCACGGAGAATACGTCTTATTTCTAAAGTAAACTTCATTCTTTGTGTCCATTCTTGGTTTCTGGATGAGTACCGACTGCTGCTGTGCCAGAAACGAGAATCAGGCTGGCGTGATAATCACAGATTGTTTGGCAGAGAATTATAATGCGGTTAGAGGGCAGGGGTCAGAGGGCAGCTTTCTCATGAATTCATTTAACAGTAGCAAAAGCACAACTTCTGTTTGAATAATTCCATTTCTTTAATCAGTTACAAATCAATAAGAGTTTATTTAGCCCTGACAGTGCAGCTCCATGTCACACATGTCTCTGAACATTTGGACAAACACCATAAACCAGATCACAGAAAGAAATGGGTGAGTTTAGAATCTTTTAGCCTCAAGTTTGATGTTTATATCTGAGGTGTGAATGTTTTTTTTAAAAGTATGTTTAAGTTTTTTTAACACCTCAACAACAAATTGCATTCATATAGAATCTTTAACAGTCAAAATAGAATCATAGGATCCCTACAGTGTAGGAGCAGGCCATTCAGCCCATCAAGTCAGCACCAACTCTCCGACAGACCCTATCCCTGTAAACCCAGGTATTTACCCTGCTAATTTCCCTAACCTACACATCTTTGGACACTAAGGGTCAATTTAGCATGGACAATCCACCTAACCTGCACATCTTTGGAGTGTGGGAGGAAACCAGAGCACCCGGAGGAAACCCACGCAGACACGGGGAGAATGTGCAGAGTCCGCACAGTGACCCAAGGCCGGAATTGAACTTGGGTCCCTGGCGCTGTGAGGCAGATTTCCTGAGGTGCTTTACAAGGGCATATGAGACAAATATTAATGCCAAGCCAAAGAAGGATTTGGACAGATGGGCACAAATTTGGTCAGAGGGGCAGGTTTAAAGAAGTATTTTAAAGATGGACAGACAGTTAGAGAGGTTTCGGGAATTTTCCAGCACGGGGCCAGACATCTGGACACAGCCACCAATGAAGGAGTAATGGAGATTGAGGTCATTGTAATTGTAGGAGTGAGGAGATCTGGGGGGGTTAAGAGGGTTGGAGAAGATTACAGGATAGGAGGGGTGAGGCTGTGGAGGAGTTTGAAGATTACAGAATAGGAGGGGTGAGGCTGTGGAGGAGTTTGAAGATTACAGGATAGGGGGGGTGAGGCTGTGGAGGAGTTTGAAGATTACAGGATAGGAGGGGTGAGGCTGTGGAGGAGTTTGAAGATTACAGGATAGGGGGGGTGAGGCTGTGGAGGAGTTTGAAGATTACAGGATGGGGGGGTGAGGCTGTGGAGGAGTTTGAAGATTACAGGATAGGGGGGGTGAGGCTGTGGAGGAGTTTGAAGATTACAGGATAGGGGGGGTGAGGCTGTGGAGGAGTTTGAAGATTACAGGATAGGGGGGGTGAGGCTGTGGAGGAGTTTGAAGATTACAGTATAGGGGGGGTGAGGCTGTGGAGGAGTTTGAAAACAAGGATAACAATGCTTAAAACTTGAAACTTCTGCATGTTTACTCTCTTGGACCTCCTGTCTCACTGAGGACTGTGAGTGTACAGGGTGAAGACACCCTCACCTCCTGTCTCACTGTGCCTGAGGACTGTGAGTGTACAGGGTGAAGACACCCTCACCTCCTGTCTCACTGAGGACTGTGAGTGTACAGGGTGAAGACACCCTCACCTCCTGTCTCACTGTGCTCTGTGGACTGTGAGTGTACAGGATGAAGATACACTCACCTTCTGTCTCAACACCCGTGTGGGCTGTGTATGTGGACAAAGTGAACCATAATGCCCAGGACAGTTTCCAGACAACCTCTAAGCAAACAGTATGGGTTAATGAGGGATGCTTCAAGGATAACACAGGATATCTCACAGCATCAGGTTCCTATTAGGCGGGTGGGATTTTCTGCACTCCCCGTCCCCGTGGCGTGTTTTGCAGAGGCAGTGCGCCTTTGACCAGCAGTGGGAACTCTCAGTCGGACCATTGTCAGCGGGTTTCCCGTTGTTCACACCCTCCGCTGCCGGGGATCTTGTGGCTGGGGGTTGTCTTCAGCGGAACCGGAAAATCCCGCATGCAGGAAGGGCCGGGAATTTCCCTCCCGCAGGCTTCTCACAGGCAAGTATTTTGATGACCACAAGAGTAACTGATTGGAGTTATATTTTTAATAAAGTGGGCGTCATTGGCAAGGCTGGCATTGGCCAACAGTGCCTCTTGGCACTGGGAGGTGAACTGTCTTCTTGCAGCACGGGTAGCGGTTCAGGTGTGACAGAGTGCCTCGCTCGGCCACTCCAGAGGAGGTTAAAAGTCAATTACCTTGATGTGACAGTGGGTCAGCCCGGATTGTGGAAGGATATCCGTCCTCCTTTCCTAAAGCACATGAGTGAACCGGTTGAGTTTTTAACAGCACTCTGCTAGCCCCATGGCCACTCTGACTGTTGTGGACTTGATCCTTATTGGGTTGGGATTGTCCTGTCCCGCCCATGGGGGGTTTTCAATCTTTGCTCATGCCAGCGGGAAATTGTCAGTCTGAAACCCGTTTGAAAATGTGTGGAGTCTCAGTTTATGACTTCAAGGTGAGTGAAACATACATAGGCAACCTGCCATAGGTCGCTGCATTGCTCTCCTTGGGATGGATGCCACTCTGCCAGGGCTGTAGGGTTGGTCTGATCCTGCTCTTTGCCAGTGTTGTCCACATAGACATCACTGTGCCATGGTGCACATGCAGGCCTCTCTTTCAGACACTGACCAGCACTGCACCTGGGGTTGGGGAGTGCAGGGGTCTTTTGCTTTGAGTGGCTGGACTGTTGTCCACAAGGATCCCATTGTGGTGTGGGACTGAGGCAGAACTCACTTTCACAGCCAAGCATTGCGACCAGGAGTGGGGTGTGAGGGGAGGGTGGACACTAGGGGTGTGGGGAGGGGGGGGAGGGTGGCGGGGGGTGTGGGGGGAGGCTGTGCAAGGGCTGTGAGTGTGGAAAGGAGGCACGATGGAAAGCAGTGGGTAGATCGAGGGGTGGGTGGGGAGCTGGATCCTGACAAGGGTACATGAAACGCTGACAAACAAGGGGGTCAAAGAGATATCACGTTGTTTACTGGAAGGGGATGGACAAAGACTGCCAAATAAGAGGGGCTGTTGTCAGTGTGGCACATGAGGGTTGGTCACATAGAGGCTCAGAAGGTGGGAGCATTGTTTGGGAGGGGTACTCTAGTCCTTAGCTCTCATGGCAATGGGGAACTCTGTGAACAGCCAAGTCCTTTGGTCTGGGGCATACAGTTAGGAGTAGGATCTCAGTGTCCGAGGTCAGAGATAGGAGACAGTGAACAGATGCAGAGGGTATTGGAAACCCAGTGTACTCCAGCTGCAGGGAGGGGCGAGGCTGTGTGCTTTTATTTATTCGCGGGATATGTGCGTCGCTGGCTGGCCAGCATTTATTGCCCATCTCTGGTTGCCTGAGGGCAGTTGGGAGTCACCCACATTGCTGTGGCTCTGGAGTCAAATGTAGGCCAGACCAGGTAAGGATGGAAGATTTCCTTCCCTAAAGGACATCAGTAAACCAGGTGGGTTTTTCCGACAATTGACAATGATTTCACGGTCATCAGTAGATTCTTAATTCCAGATATAGTTTTTTATTGAATTCAAATTCCTGCATCTGCCGTGGCGGGATTCGAACCCAAGTCCCCAGAACATTAGCTTAGTTTCTGGATTAATAATCGAGCGATAATATCACTGGGTCATCGCCTCCCCTCCAGAGGGTAAAAGCACTGCTTGATGTGCCAGCCTGTCTCCCGTCACAGTCCCTGGGCTTAGTGAGCTTCGTGAGCGAGGAGGAAGATCTCCTTGGGAAGAAATCTAACGAAAGCCAGTGCCTTCATTTGCGTTTTTAAAGGATACTCAGAACTCATTGGCTTCACATCACAGTCTCTGCATCTCAAGAATAACACGTCGAAATGTAGACTTTGTGAGTGCAGACAATAGTAAAGGAGCACAGCTGCATCATGTATGACATCCCATCAAAGAAGGTCAGTCACATGTTCACCAGGCATTCATAACGGGCCAAAGATCATCCACTCCTCGACCAAGAGCAGCTGATTGATCATTAGAATGCCACATCCGAGATTGGAGCACAGAGCGACTTTGAATCATCACCTCCATTACACCTTATCATCCCACGCACAATTCCAGGTTTCACATTTTTGCGATGCCATCTTGGTCACTTCAATGTGTATGTCAACATCTCGGGGACAAACTGCATCAGTCATCTCCTACACTGAGTCCCACACATCCCCTACACTGAACACCCCACATCCCCGACACTGAACCCCACACATGTCCTACACTAAGCCCCTCATATTCCCTACACTGAACCCCACACATCCCCTACACCGAACCCCACACATCCCCGACACTGAACCCCACACATCCCCGACACTGAACCCCACACATGTCCTACACTGAACACCTCACATCCCCTACACCGAACCCCACACATCCCCGACACTGAGTCCCACACATCCCCTACACTGAACACCTCACATCCCCCACACTGAACCCCACACATCCCCGACACTGAACCCCACACATGTCCTACACTAAGCCCCTCATATTCCCTACACTGAACCCCACACATCCCCTACACTGAACCCCACACATCCCCGACACTGAACCCCACACATCCCCTACACTGAACCCCACACATCCCCTACACCGAACCCCACACATCCCCGACACTGAACCCCACACATCCCCTACACCGAACCCCACACATCCCCTACACCGAACCCCACACATCCCCTACACCGAACCCCACAAATCCCCTACACCGAACCCCACACATCCCCGACACTGAACCCCACACATCCCCGACACTGAACCCCACACATCCCCTACACCGAACCCCACACATCCCCTACACCGAACCCCACACATCCCCTACACCGAACCCCACACATCCCCGACACTGAACCCCACACATCCCCGACACTGAACCCCACACATCCCCGACACTGAACCCCACACATCCCCTACACCGAACCCCACACATCCCCGACACTGAGTCCCACACATCCCCTACACTGAGACCCACACACCCCGACATTGAGTCCCACACATCCCCTACACTGAGTCCCACACATCCCCGACACTGAACCCCACACATCCCCGACACTGAACCCCACACATCCCCAACGCTGAACCCCACACATCCCCTACACTGAGACCCACACAACCCGACACTGAACCCCACACATCCCCAACACTGAACCCCACACATCCCCGACACTGAGCCCCACACATCCCCGACACTGAACCCCACACATCCCCGACACTGAACCCCACACATCCCCGACACTGAGTCCCACACATCCCCTACACTGAGCCCCACACATCCCCAACACTGAACCCCACACATCCCCGACACTGAACCCCACACATCCCCTACACTGAGACCCACACATCCCCTACACTGAACCCCACACATCCCCGACACTGAGCCCCACACATCCCCGCCACTGAACCCCACACATCCCCTACACTGAGACCCACATAACCCGACACTGAACCCCACACATCCCCAACACTGAACCCCACACATCCCCGACACTGAGCCCCACACATCCCCGACACTGAACCCCACACATCCCCGACACTGAACCCCACACATCCCCCACACTGAGCCCCACACATCCCCCGCACTGAACCCCACACATCCCCAACACTGAGCCCCACACATCCCCTGCACTGAACCCCACACATCCGCAACACTGAACCCCACACATCCCCTACACTGAGACCCACACAACCCGACACTGAACCCCACACATCCCCAACACTGAACCCCACACATCCCCGACACTGAGCCCCACACATCCCCGACACTGAACCCCACACATCCCCGACACTGAACCCCACACATCCCCCACACTGAGCCCCACACATCCCCCGCACTGAACCCCACACATCCCCAACACTGAGCCCCACACATCCCCCACACTGAGCCCCACACATCCCCCACACTGAGCCCCACACATCCCTTGCACTGAACCCCACACATCCCCAACACTGAACCCCACACATCCCCAACACTGAACCCCACACATCGCCTACATTGATCCCGACACATCCCCTACACTGAGCTCCACGGATCTCCTACACTGAACCCCACACATCCCCAACACTGAACCCCACACATCCTCTACACTGAGGCCCACACATCCCCTACACTGAACCCCACACATCCCCTGCACTGAACCCCACACATCCACTACGCTGAGCCCCACACATCCCCTAAACTGAACCCCACACATCCCCTGCACTGAACCCCTCACATCCCCTGCACTGAACCCCTCACATCCCCTACACTGCACCCCACACATCCCCTGCACTGAACCCCTCACATCCCCTGCACTGAACCCCTCACATCCCCTACACTGCACCCCACACATCTCCTGTCGGTTTCATATTCAGAGCTTCATTTTCTTGAACTTTTAATCATTCTTGTCTTCAATGTTTCATTTTAAAAAGGGGGCACAAGCCCAAATGGATCGTGAGCTCAATGCCGCCTTTGTCAGAGTCCTAAAGCAATGGGGTGACCAAGTGCAACTCCAACAGGAGTCCCTGCCTGAGGGACCTGGTGACAGGGAGCCAGAGCATGAGCAAGAGGGACAGGGTGTGAGACCCAAACAACGGAGGCGACTTGTCGGACCTTGGGATTATTCTAGAAGAGTCTCCCATTTCCAAATGAGTGAGAGGCAGTAACAGGCATGTCTGTGCGTGTCCCAAGGTCAGACACATCACAAACCCCCAGCCGGTTGGAGGCTTCACCCTGCCAATGGCTTTGAAGGTGAGAGCAGCACTAGGTTTCTTTGCTTCTGGGTCTTTCTGAGAATTAACAGCGAACCTGTGTGGTGCCTGCGCCATACCAATGCACAAAGGAGGTCACATAGAAGCATAAGGGATAGGAGTAGGCCATTCGGCCCTTCAAGTCTGCTCCACCATTCAGTATGATCATGGCTGATCCTCTATCTCAACACCATACTCCAGCACTGTCCCCATTCCCTTTGACACCTTTAGATCGAGAAATATCTATTTCCTTCTTAAACAGGTCACTGATGCCCTTTACAGGACGGCCCATCATTATGTCAGGTTTGTTCTGGGCCAGGCTGTGAGATTCACTGAATTTCCCGCCATCCCAGACTTTTCAAGAGTGCAGGGTGAATAGACTGCCCCCATGTGGCGATATGGGCTCCCTGGCAGCAGCTCCTAATGTTTTTTAGCTGTTCGATCAACGTACAAGTGGTGTATGACCATTGGGAGCACAGGACCCTGGGAGTTGTCATGACTCCTACATCCTGAGTCACTCCCAGGTGCCTGAGAGTTTTGATGGGACAGTATGTCTGCAGGTGTAGCTGCTTTGAGGTAAACGGCACCCACCGAAACAGTGGCTGATGTCTCCGGTGTGTCATCTTCAGAGTTGTCTCAAGGAGAGGGACAACGCTGCTCACACCTCCTCACCCTCCCCAATCGAGCAGACCACAGGGATTCTGAAGATTCATTTCAGATGCTTGGAGCACTCAGGTAGTTCTCTGCAATAAACTCCGGATAGGGATTCCACATCATCGCAGTGCGCTGTGCCCTTCACAACCTGGCAATGCAAAGAGGTGAGGCCTTGCTGGAGAGTGAATTGGAGGAGGATGAGAGCTCATCGGAGGATGAAGATCCGGATGCCCAGGGAGCTCGGGGCTGCTGAGGGTCAGAATCTCGATGTCGCCATGGAGGAAGGAAGGTGTGGGAGACATGCCCGTGATACTTTAATAGCTGACAAGTTTCGGGAAGGGTAACGTTAAGTGAGGGCTCATGGCCACATCTCTACCAGTCCTCAATGCCATTCCCTTCCATCTCAGGGGATGTCCAACCACTCACAGTGAGGACAAGTCCTGCATTTATACGCACGCATGCTCTCTGAGTGCCAGAGGCTTCCAGCTGCTGGGGGGGAGCGTGTGGGAGGTGTTTTCTAGAAAGTGATCCTGAGTATACTCTGGAGCTGTGTCCCACCGAGGCATGTGTGTCTCTGCACTAGTGGAGGGTGTAGGTGAGGTGTGTGTGTCTCTGCGCTGGTGGATGGTGTAGGTGAGGTGTGTGTGTCTCTGCGCTGGTGGATGGTGTAGGTGAGGTGTGTGTGTCTCTGCGCTGGTGGATGGTGTAGGTGAGGTGTGTGTGTCTCTGCACTGGTGGATGGTGTAGGTGAGGTGTGTGTGTCTCTGCGCTGGTGGATGGTGTAGGTGAGGTGTGTGTGTCTCTGCACTGGTGGATGGTGTAGGTGAGGTGTGTGTGTCTCTGCGCTGGTGGATGGTGTAGGTGAGGTGTGTGTGTCTCTGCGCTAGTGGATGGTGTAGGTGAGGTGTGTGTGTCTCTGCGCTGGTGGATGGTGTAGGTGAGGTGTGTGTGTCTCTGCGCTGGTGGATGGTGTAGGTGAGGTGTGTGTGTCTCGCGCTGGTGGATGGTGTAGGTGAGGTGTGTGTGTCTCTGCGCTGGTGGATGGTGTAGGTGAGGTGTGTGTGTCTCTGCGCTGGTGGATGGTGTAGGTGAGGTGTGTGTGTCTCTGCGCTGGTGGATGGTGTAGGTGAGGTGTGTGTGTCTCTGCGCTAGTGGATGGTGTAGGTGAGGTGTGTGTGTCTCTGCGCTGGTGGAGGGTGTAGTTGAGGTGTGTGTGTCTCTGCGCTGGTGGATGGTGTAGGTGAGGTGTGTGTGTCTCGCGCTGGTGGATGGTGTAGGTGAGGTGTGTGTGTCTCTGCGCTGGTGGATGGTGTAGGTGAGGTGTGTGTGTCTCTGCGCTGGTGGATGGTGTAGGTGAGGTGTGTGTGTCTCTGCGCTGGTGGATGGTGTAGGTGAGATGCTGTGATAATACTTCCAGAGCTTCCTCTTTGGGTATTCTTTGCGGGTTCGGAATGCTGATCAGCTGTGTAGAGTGCCCAGAAAATAGAGAATAGAGTTTCAGCTGACAAGTTGTGAGGATTTGATGAAGTGATGGGGCTATGATCCGTGTCGGGTTGTGGGGAGACAGAGATCTACTGGAGCGACCCCTGTCCTCCCCGGCAAGGTCAGCTTCTGCCTCCTCGAACAAAGTTAGGGCAATGGTGTCGGCCGTCACTGCCCCGGTCTGGGTTCGCTCACGTTTGTTGTGTGTCAGCTTGGACAGGATGAAGGCAACAGAAAGGCATGTGATCAGTGGGGATGGGGCGGAGGTTGGGCAGAGGTTGGGTAAGATACGTGTCCCCAGGTGTGGTTAGCCATTCCCAGAAGGACCGGGGGAAAGAGTCGGAGCAACATGATAGATGGGATGGTGGTGATGTGAACGTGTCTGTGAGATAATGCGTGTTGATGTGTGTCCCCCGCTAATGATTGTGTGAGATCCACCAATAGAGAGGGCCCGATTTTACCATTTTGATTCGAAGTGCTGAATGTGGGCGCGATTCAGATCCGAGTTGAAAAACTGTTCTCAGGCGCCCCCATACGCACTGAGCCTGAAAAAACATTGTGAGTCTGAATCACGTTGTGGGCGGGGCTTATCGTGCCCGAAACGCTGCAGCTCCAATCGGAGCCTTCAACTGCGCATGCGCAGTAAAAAAAATTTGAAAAATGCTCCCCTGCCACATTGCTCCCTGGCCGCAAAATGCGAAAAAATCAACCCGGGAGCGATGGCCCCCACAGACATCACCTCACCCCCACAACATAACGGTCCCTCTTATCCACCTACTCCCCCCCACCCCCCCCCCCCCCCCCCCCACCCCCAGTACCCAGGCCGATCGTGACCCTCTGTCCCACTTCACCTCCCCACCGATCGCCCGCAGAATGGCAGCGGTCCCCACCTGACCCCCCCGCCCCCTCCCCACCAGAGAATGATCGGGCCTCCCTCCCCCACCCCGTGCCAGAAAACCATCTGGCTTCCCTCCTCCCTCCCCTCACCAGAGAATGATCTGGCCCGCCTCCTCCCTCCCCCCCTCAACCACTGATCTGAGTCAGAGAGCCGCAGGAAGCTCTGAACTTACCTCTTCAGAAGCTGGAGCGCCCGAAATAGACCTTTGCCCACCAGGTCTGTTTCGCACCGAACCTGGATGGGCGAACGTGATGGTAAAGAGGGAAGTGTTGGTAAAGTTGGGCGAGCAGCCCATTAATTCAATTTAAAGGCATACAAATGCATTTAAATCGCCGCTGCGTCCTATTTGGGCGCAGTTCGGATCACAGCCATTTTCAGGCCTTGGTAAAGTGGGCATCTGTGCGGACGTGGGGGTGGATCGCACCAATCGCCTCATGCCCAACTTTGCCAAGTTTTCGCACTCAAAAACAGCGCGACGCAATGATAAAATCGGGCCCAGTGAGTCAAATTCCCATTCTTTGGATTCTGGTCCAATAACATAACCAGCGCATTACACCACTCACATTACACCACTCACATTACACCACTCACATTACACCACTCACATTACACCACTCACATTACACCACTCACATTACAATCATTACAAACATACAAGTTAAAGGTGTAAAATTATTCTGGTTTTCTGATTTTCATTTTTAAACAGGCAGTATATTTTTGGATTACAAATTTTTAAATGTTAATTAGATTCCAATAAGATCATAAAGCTTTTTTAAAAAAAACATGAGAACTTTTTACTCGAGTTCGCACTAGGAACAGTTTGAGTGAGTGAGCTGTGGTGCGCAGGATTTATTCGATACACAGGGGGAAATATGCTTTGTGAAATGTTAATATCGCTCTGCCAATGGGGGAGAACTTGCTTACTTCCCTTCACAATTGTGGTACTGTATTGTCATGGTAATTTCTGAAGGCTCAGTTTTTAAAAGTTAAGAATATATATATTGTAGAAATCATGTTTTTGTTCCAGGAGACACTCAGGGAAATTGAACGTTCCAAGGTTAACACCATCAGGCATTGCCATTTTTAAAGGCTCCATTACAATTCTCTGTGTGCTCAAAGGATTCTATCTCGTGGAAGGTGCTTTTTTCTAAATGTATCAGCAGCAGCGTATAATGAGTCACTTAAGCAATAATGGCCACGCTTCATTTTGTAAATAAGGTACCTTCAAATTGCTATAATATGAGTTAAAAGTATGAAATCCCACCTATTATGGCTTTCAGATTTCCATATTAAAACAAGCTGCTTACTTTTTTAAACCTGTCACACAAAGCCTGACATAAGTGTATTTAACACTTTCGGTCAAAGTTTTACATCGCCCATGATCTGTATTATTAACAACAATATTCTACATTTATATATCACCTTTAAGATGGTAAAACCTCCCAAGGCACTACTTAGGAGAGTTATTAAACAAAAATCAGCACCTTATTAAAAGAAGGAGATATTAGAATTACCAAAGGCACAAGTTAGGAGTGTGATGGAATATTCTCCACTTGCCTGGATGGGTGCGGCTCCAACAACACTCAAGAAGCTCGACACAATCCAGGACAAAGCAGCCCCGCTTGATTGCTACCCCTTCCACAAACATTCACTCCCACCACCACCAATGCACAGGCACTGCAGTGTGTACCATCTCCAAGATGCACTACTGGAACTCACCAAGGTTTCTCAGGCAGAACCTTCCAAACCCAGCTACCATCTTAACAGTCAAGGTCAGCAGATACCTGGGGAACACCACCACCTGGAAGCTCCCCTCCGAGTCACTCACCATCCCGACTTGGAAATATATCGGCCGTTCCTTCACTGTCATTGGGTCAAAATCCTTGAACTCCCTCCCTAACAGCACTGTGGGTGTACCTACACCACATTTACTGCAGTGTTTCAAGAAGGCAGCTCACCACCACCTTCTCAAGAGGCAATTAGGAATGGGCAATAAATGCTGGCCCCCAAGTTCCATAAATGAATAAAAAGCATATTTTAAAGTGTTTCATAGAGCAATAGAGATGATAGATAGGTGGTGAGGTTGGGGAATTCCAGAGGTTAGGGCCCAGCCAACTGAAGGCATGGCTGCCAATGGTGGAGCGATTAAAATTGGGGAAGCACGAGGTCAGAATTGGAGGATCACAGAGATTTTGGTGAGCTGTATGGCTGGAGGGTTTACAGAGACAGGGAGAGGCAAGGACATGGAGAGGTTTAAACTCAAGGATAAGTATTTTAAAACTGAGACATTATCCTTCTCATGAGTTTAAAAAATTCCCATTTTTATTCTTGCTGTTTCTGTTTTTTCAGTCAGTCAATGATGTGTTATTTTTTGAGAAACTGTTTTGATGACTCGGTAATCGTGTTTGGAGAAGATTCAAAGTAACGCAACACTTTTTACCACCCTGAGCTTCGCTTCATTATTGGTTAAATCTCGACCATTGCTGGGAACATTTTAAACGAATCACGATGTTAATTTGTATCCCAGTTCTCAGTGATCAGATTCTCCGCAGATAAGTTCCTATTAAATATTAATTGCAGGAAAACCAACAGACGAACATGAAAATGTGGAGGAGAGGAAAAGCCTGCCATAGAACCACAGAAAAGTTACAGCACTGAAGGAGGCCATTCGGCCCATCTTGTCCATGCCAGCCTGTGGACACCCAGGTGCCCTTTCTAATCCCACCTTCCTGCACTTGGCCCATAGCCCTGTAGCTTACAACACTTAAGGTGCAGATCCAGGCACTTTTTAAAAGTTCCGAGTCTCTGCCCTGGTGTCCTGGGACCATCGTGCTCCACAACACACTCCCTAATTCTAGGAAATGTCCCTCCATGGACTTATCCAACTCCCAAGTGGATTTGTTACCAGAATAAGTTCTAGATTATCCATTTCACACACTCTGCACAATATAATTACATCTGAATTGATTTGATTTATTATTGACACATGTATTAGTATACAGTGAAGTATTGTTTCTTGCGCACTATACAAAGCATACCGTACTTAGAGAAGTAAAGGAGAGAGTGCAGAATGTAGTGTTACAGTCATAGCTAGGGTACAGCGAAAGATCAACTTAATATGAGGTAGGTCCATTCAAAAGTCTGACAGCAGCAGGGAAGAAACTGTTCTTGAGTTGGTTGTAACGTGACCTCAGACTTTTGTATCTTTTTCCCGACGGAAGAAGGTGGAAGAGAGAATGTTCGGGGTGCATGGGGTCCTTGATTATGCTGCCTGCTTTTCTGAGGCAGTGGGATGTGAAGATAGAGTCAATGGGTGGGAGACTGGTTTGAGTAGTTAGTCCTGGATAGTCAGATGCTCTTTCCTAGGGTAGAAAACTCAAGTACAGGGGACATAGAACGTAGAACATTACAGCGCAGTACAGGCCCTTCGGCCCTCGATGTTGCGCCGATCTGTGAAACCAATCTAAAGCCCCTCTAATCAACACTATTCCAGTATCATCCATATGTTTATCCAATAACCATTTGAATGCTCTTAATGTTGATGACTCCACTACTGCTGCAGGCAGGGCATTCCATGCCCTTACTACTCTCTGAGTAAAGAACCTACCTCTAACATCTGTCCTATATCTCTCACCCCTCAGTTTAAAGCTATGTCCCCTCGTGTAGCCATCACCATCCAAGGAAAAAGGATCTCACTATCCACCCTATCTAATCCTCTGATCATCTTGTATACCTCTATTAAGTCACCTCTTAACCTTCTTCTCTCTAACGAAAACAACCTCAAGTCCCTCAGCCTTTCCTCATACGATTTTTCCACCATACCAGGCAACATCCTGGGAAATCTCCTCTGCACCCTTTCCAACACTTCCACATCTTTCCTATAATACGGCAACCAGAACTGTACGCAATACTCCAAATGCGGCCGCACCAGAGTTTTGTACAGTTGCAGCATGACCTCCTGGCTCCGAAACTCAATCCCTCTACAAATTTACTAACCCAGCCTTCTACGCCCTCATCCAGGTCATTTATAAAAATGACAAACAGCAGTGGCCCCAAAACAGATTCTTGCGGTACACCACGAGTAACTGAACTCCAGGATGAACATTTCCCATCAACCACCACCCTCTGTCTTCTTACAGCTAGCCAATTCCTGGTCCAAACCACTAAATCACCCTCAATCCCATGCGTCCGTATCTTCTGCAATAGCTTATCGTGGGGAACCTTATCAAACGCTTTACTGAAATCCATATACACCACATCAACTGCTTTACTCTCATCCACCTCTTTGGTCACCTTCTCAAAGAACTCAATCAGGTTTGTGAGGCACGACCTACCCTTCACAAAACCGTGTTGACTATCCCTAATCAAATTATTCCTTTCTAGATGATTATAAATCCTATCTCTTATAATCCTTTCCAATACTTTGCCCACAACAGAAGTAAGGCTCACTGGTCTATAATTACCAGGGTTGTCTCTACTCCCCTTCTTGAACAAGGGGACAACATTTGCTATCCTCCAGTCTTCTGGCACTGTTCCTGTAGACAATGACGACGTAAAGATCAAAGCCAAAGGCTCTGCAATCTCCTCCCTCACCTCCCAGAGAATCCTAGGATAAATCCCATCCGGCCCAGGGGACTTATCGATTTTCACACTTTCCAGAATTGCTAACACCTCGTCCTTATTAACCTCAATCCCATCTAGTCCAATAGCCTGTATCTCAGTATTCTCCTCGACAACATTGTCTTTTTCCTGCGTGAATACTGACAAAAAATATTCATTTAGTGCCTCTCCTATCTCTTCAGACTCCACGCACAACTTCCCACTACTGTCCTTGACTGGCCCTAATTTTACTCAATTCATTCTTTTATTCCTGACACACCTATAGAAAGCTTTAGGGTTTTCCTTGATCCTACCTGCCAAAGACTTCTCATGTCCCCCCCTGGCTCTTCTTAACTCTCTCTTTAGGTCCTTCCTGGCTAACTTGTAACTCTCAAGCGCCCTAACTGAGCCTTCACGTCTCATCTTTGCATAAGTCTCCTTCTTCCTCTTCACAAGAGATTCAACTTCTTTAGTAAACCACAGTTCCCTCGCTCGACCACTTCCTCCCTGCCTGATAGGTACATACTTATCAAGGACACGCAGTAGCTGTTCCTTGAACAAGGTCCACATTTCAATTGTGCCCATCCCCTGCAGTTTCCTTCCCCAACCTATGCATCCTAAATCTCGCCTAATCGCATCATAATTTCCTTTCCCCCAGCTATAACTCTTGCTCTTCGGTATATACCTATCCCTTTCCATCGCTAAAGTAAACGTAGCCGAATTGTGGTCACTATCACCAAAGTGCTCACCTACCTCCAAATCCAACACCTGGTCTGGTTCATTACCCAGTACCAAATCCAATGTGGCCTCGCCTCTTGTTGGTCTATCTACATACTGTGTCAGGAAACCCTCCTGCACACATTGGACAAAAACTGACTCCTCTAAAGTACTCGAACTATAGCTTTTCCAGTCAATATTTGTAAAGTTAAAGTCCCCCAGAACAACTACCCTGTTACTTTCGCTCCTATCCAGAATCATCTTTGCAATCCTTTCCTCTACATCTCTGGAACTTTTCGGAGGCCTATGGAAAACTCCCAACAGGGTGACCTCTCCTTTCCTGTTTCTAACCTCAGCCCATACTACCTCAGTAGACGGGTCCTCATCAAACGTCCTTTCTGCCACCGTAATACTGTCCTTGACTAACAATGCCACACCTCCCCCTCTTTTACCACCTTCCCTACTCTTACTGAAACATCTAAACCCCGGAACCGGCAACAACTATTCCTGTCCCTGCTCTATCCAAGTCTCCTAGATGGCCACAACATCGAAGTCCCAGGTACCAACCCATGCTGCAAGTTCACCCACCTTATTCCGGATGCTCCTGGCGTTGAAGTATACACACTTCAAACCACCTTCCTGCCTGCCAGTACACTCCTGCGACGTTGAAACCTTATCCATGACCTCACTACTCTCAACCTCCTGTACACTGGAGCTACAATTCAGGTTCCCATCCCCCTGCTGAATTAGTTTAAACCCTCCCGAAGAGCATTAGAAAATTTCTCCCCCAGGATATTGGTACCCCTCTGGTTCAGGTGTAGACCATCCCGTTTATAGAGGTCCCACCTACCCCAGAAAGAGCCCCAATTGTCCAGGTATCTGAATCCCTCCCTCCTGCACCATCCCTGTAACCACGTGTTCAATTGCTCTCTCTCCCTATTCCTCTCCTCACTATCACGTGGCACGGGTAACAAACCAGAGATAACAACTCTGTTTGTTCTAGCCCTAAGCTTCCACCCTAACTCCCTGAATTTCTGCCTTACATCCCCATCCCTTTTCCTACCTATGTCTTGAGTGCCGATGTGAACCACGACTTGGGGCTGGTCCCCCTCCCCCTTAAGGATCCCGAAAACACGATCCGAGACATCACAGACTCTGGCACCTGGGAGGCAACACACCAACCGCGCGTCTCTCTTGCTCCCACAGAATCTTCTATCTATCCCCCTAACTATGGAGTCCCCAATGACTAATGCTCTACTCCTCTCCCCCCCTCCCTTCTGAGCAACAAGGACAGACTCTGTGCCAGAGACCTGTACCCCATGGCTTACCCCTGTTAAGTCCCCCCCCCAACAGTATCCAAAACGGAATACTTGTTATACAGAGGAACAGGGGATCCAGGGGATCACTGCTCTGACTGCTTCTTACCCCTTCTAGCCTTCACCCACGTATCATAATTTCTAGGAGTAGCTACCTCCCTGTAGCTTCTATCTATAGCTGCCTCTACCTCATGAATGATCCTGAGTTCATCCAGTTCCAGCTCCAGATCCCTAACATGGTCTTCAAGGAGCTGGAATTGGGTGCACTTCCTGCAGGTGTACTCAGCTGGGACACTGGTGTCCCTCACCTCAAACATCCCACAGGAGGAACATTGCACTGCCTGCACTGACATCCCTGCTACTTCCCTTACTAACAAACGAAAGAGAGAAAAACAAAGCTTACCTGCTCTCACTCCGAATCTTTTTTTTTAGGTTAGAGGAGGGGGGAGGGTGGGAGACTCTACACGTGTAGAGTCTCGTGTTTCCTCCCCGTTCAAATTTATTGGGCAAAAAAAAACCTTCCCAGGCCTCTCCGCGGCCTACTTCCAGTTTCCTGTTTAACTGAAAGAAAAACTCCGCTAAAAGGTAAGGTAAAATAAATCAATCTCTCTTACCCTCAGCACTGCTGACACAAATCGCTCCCTCTCTGCTTGCTCTGCTGGAACAATGAGATCGATTCTCTAAGGTAAGTAACTTTTAAAGAAAAAAAACCTTCCCAGGCCTCCCCGCGGCTACTTCCGGTTTCCTGTTTCACTGAAAAAAAAACTCCGCTAAAAAGTAAGGTAAAAAAAACAATCTCTCTTCCCCTCAAACTTTGTAAATGAAGATTTGAATGTGAGCGAGTGGGACCATTCGCACAGAGAGAAGAAAATATCTTTAGTTACAGAAGCTGAATTCAAATCAGAACTGAAATTCAATCAGACCGGTTGATTTCATCTCCTTGACCTCCCCCACTGGAAAATAATCAAGGAAGGATAGACTTGATGATTGGTCAGAATCAGAGTATGTATTAAAGCTGTTGCAATAATGTTCTCATGATTGAACTTTGGATTTCAATATTCCTTTCGTCACTGAAAGCAATTTGGTTTACGTTCTTTTAAAATGTCCTCTTCTGTTAAAATCTCGACTTAAAGGGGTTTGGTTCACAAGGCTGGCTGGTATGAATCAAATTACAGACACAGCATGTGAGTATATTGTCCGGGTGGCTGTCGGGGACAGTCTGAAACTCCTCGGATCATTCACATCCTTCGCTGTTTTACTAACCTGTTTGTTTGATTGGCTGGATCAATTGCCGAGCGAGTTTGTTCCCAGGGATTGATTCTAATGCTCACACTTGGTCTTTAAAACCTGAAGAGAAATTCAGACACCAAAAAGTTTATATAATTCTTTTCATGACTATCGGACATCCTAAAGCACTTTACAGACAGTGACATGTCGTCAATGTTGTAATGTAACTGCCAATGTGTGAACAGCAAGCACCCACAAACCGGGATAATGACCAGGTTATGTTTGTGATGTAGATTGAGGAATAAATATTGACCAGGTCAATGGCGGAGGGGGCGTGGGGTGGGTGGGTTTGGAGGTGATCCTCTGTTCTTCTTTAAAATAGTGGCCATAGAATCCTTTATAGAATCATGGACTGATTACAACATAGGAGACCCTCTGATGGTGTTCTTGCTGTTTCCCTGAGAGAGCACAGCCAATCGCTCCCTGTGCCTTTTCTCTGTCATCCTGCAAATGATTCCTCTTCAGGTAATGACAATTATCTTTTTTTTAAGGTGCAAATTGAACGTTCCTCCACCACAGTCTCAGACAGTACATTTCAAATCCTAACCACATGCTGTGTCAAACAACTTTTCCTCCTGCTGCCTTAGGTTTATTTTTGCCTTTTTTTTGCCATTGCCTGTGACAATGGGGAGGTTAAGGAGATGGTTGATGCACTATCAACACCCAGAGACGGAATCTGGAATAATAGGCTTTTATTAACTATAAAAGGGAACTAACTCTACAGTAAACTCTAACCAAGGGACCGGACCAGAATGAGGTGAAGGGGAGGAGCAGTCACCTTTATACCCCAGTGAACAGGGGAGGAGCCTCAGGCAGCACCGGTAGGGGTGTGTCCAGTCATCAGGACATAACAGCGGTTATCAGAACATAACAGTGGTTATCAGGACATAACAGTGGTTTACCACATTCACCCCCTGTTTAAAAAAAGAGTCCAGCGGGGGTGAGATGGTTGGAACTATATATACAGAGTCACAGATTAAGTCGGTTTGGTGGCTTGATCCGCCGCTGCGACCGCCGTAGTGTAGGTTGCAATGTCAGTTCCGATGGTCGCGAAGTCAGTTGCGGAGATTGTGGTGTCGGTTCGGGCGCCAAAACCCGACTATCGGACCCATCCACAGCCTCGTCCAACTGCCGGGTGCGTGGTGACGGTTCCCGGGGCTCAGGCGAGCTGTACACAGGGGTGAGAGGTGTGAGCAGTGACCCTGGCGCTGTTTGGAGACCAAAAGAGTTCGGGGCTGTGGGGTTGAGGGGCGTAGTGGACTCTGGGGCACCCGCGGGTGCCAGGTCTCGAATCGAGACTGTGTCCTCTTGCCCATTGGGATAAGCCACGTAGGCATATTGGGGGTTAGCATGGAGGAGTTGGACCCTATCGACCAGGGGATCCGACTTCCGGGTCCGAACATGCCTCCGGAGCAGAACAGGGCCAGGGTACACCAGCCACGACGGTAGGGATGTCCCCAAGGACGACTTCCTGGGGAACGCGAACATTCGTTCGTGGGGAGTGGCATTGGTTGCTGTACACAGGAAGGACCTAATCGAGTGTAGTGCATCAGGGAGGACCTCTTGCCAGCGGGTGACTGGAAGACCCTTAGATCGCAGAGCTAGTAGAACGGCCTTCCAGACTGTTGCGTTCTCTCTTTCCACCTGTCCGTTTCCCCGGGGGTTGTAGCTGGTAGTCCTACTCGAGGCGATGCCTTTAGAGAGTAGGTACTGACGCAGCTCATCACTCATGAAGGAGGATCCCCGGTCGCTGTGGATGTAGCTGGGGTAACCGAACAGAGTGAAGAGACCATGCAGGGCCCTGACGACCGTGGCCGAGGTCATATCCGGGCAGGGAATGGCAAAGGGGAAACGTGAATATTCATCTATCACGTTCAGAAAATAGATATTGCGGTCAGAAGAGGGGAGGGGCCCTTTGAAGTCGACACTTAGGCATTCAAAAGGGCGGGTGGCTTTTATGAGGTGCGCTCTATCTGGCCGATAGAAGTGCGGCTTGCACTCTGCGCAGACCTGGCAGTGTCTAGTTACAGACCTGACTTCCTCAATGGAGTAGGGAAGGTTGCGGGCTTTAATAAAATGGAAACGCCTGGTGACCCCCGGGTGGCAGAGGTCATTGTGGAGAGCCTGCAACCGGTCCACCTGCGCGCTGGCACATGTTCCATGGGACAGGGCATCCGGGGACTCATTGAGCTTCCCGGGCCGGTACAAGATATTGTAATTGTAGGTGGAGAGTTCGATTCTCCACCTCAGTATCATCATGTTTGATCTTGCCCCGCTGTGTATTGTTGAACATGAAGGCGCCGGATCGTTGGTCCGTGAGCAGGGTGAACCGTTTACCGGCTAAGTAATGGCGCCAGTGCCGTACAGCTTCCACTATGGCTTGGGCCTCTTTTTCGACAGAGGAGTGTCGAATTTCAGGGCCTTGGAGGGTTCGGGAAAAGAAAGCCACGGGTCTGCCCGCCTGGTTAAGAGTGGCAGCTAAGGCAAAGTCAGACGCATCGCTCTCCACCTGGAACGGGATGGATTCGTCTATAGCGTGCATCGTGGCCTTCGTGATATCAGCTTTGATGCGGTCGAAGGCCAGACAGGCCTCTGCTATCAGGGGAAAAGAGGCGGATTTGATCAGTGGACGGGCTTTGTCCGCATAGAACATAGAACTGTCCAGCACAGAACAGGCCCTTCGGCCCACGATTTTGTGCCGAGCTTTGTCTGAAACCCAGATCAAGCTATTTCCTCCCTATCATCCCGAAGTACTCCATGTGCCTATCCAATAGCTTCTTAAATGTTCCTAAAGTTTCTGACTCCACTATCCCTGCAGGCAGTCCATTCCACACTCCAACCACTCTCTGAGTAAAAAACCTACTTCGGACATCCTTCCTATATCTCCCACCATGAACCCTATAGTTATGCCCCCTAGTTACCGCTCCATTCACCCGAGGAAATAGTCTTTGAACGTTCACTCTATCTAACCCCCTCACCATCTTATAAACCTCTATCAAGTCTCCTCTCAACCTCCTCCGCTCCAAAGAGAAAAGCCCAAGTTCCCTCAACCTTTCCTCATAAGACCTACCCTCCAAACCTGGCAGCATCCTGGTAAATCTCCTTTGCACTCTTTCCAGTGTCTCCACATCCTTCTTGAGCATAATTGGGGACCCACTGGGCATAGTACGAGAAGAAGCCCAGGCATCTTCTCAGTGCTTTGATGCTAGTGCGGAGGGGGAGTTCCAGGAGGGGACGCATACATTCGGGATCGGAGCCGATGACCCCGTTTTCCACCATGTACCCGAGGATGGCAAGGCGGTGTGTGCGGAAGACACACATCTCCTTATTATAGGTCAGATTAAGGAGATTTGCTGTGTGCAGGAATTTTTGGAGGTTGGCGTCATGGTCCTGCTGATCGTGGCCGCAGATGGTGATGTTATCCAGGTACGGGAAGGTAGCCCGTAGCCCGTTCTGGTCCACCATTCGATCCATCTCACGCTGGAAGACCGAGACCCCATTGGTGACGCTGAAAGGGAGCCTAAGGAAATGGTATAGGCGACCATCCGCCTCAAAGGCCTGTCCTCTGAGCGGATGGGGAGCTGGTGGTATGCCGACTTCAAGTCAATGGTGGAGAACACCCGATAGTGCGCAATCTGATTGATCATGTCAGATATACAAAGAACAAAGAACAATACAGCACAGGAACAGGCCCTTCGGCCCTTCAAGCCCGTGCCGCTCCCTGGTCCAAACTAGACCATTCTTTTGTATCCCTCCATTCCCACTCCGTTCATGTGGCTATTTAGATAAGTCTTAAACGTTCCCAGTGTGTCCGCCTCCACCACCTTGCCCGGCAGCGCATTCCAGGCCCCTACCACCCTCTGTGTAAAATACGTCCTTCTGATATCCGTATTAAACCTCCTCCCACTCACCTTGAACCTATGACCCCTCGTGAACGTCACCACTGATCTGGGAAAAAGCTTCCCACCGTTCACCCTATCTATGCCTTTCATAATTTTATACACCTCAATTAGGTCACCCCTCATCCTCCATCTTTCCAGTGAGAACAACCCCAGTTTACCCAATCTCTCCTCATAACTAAGCCCTTCCATACCAGGCAACATCCTGGTAAACCTCCTCTGCACTCTCTCTAAAGCCTCCACGTCCTTCTGGTAGTGTGGCGACCAGAACTGGGCGCAGTATTCCAAATACGGCCAAACCAACGTTTATACAACTGCAACATCAGACCCCAACTTTTATACTCTATGCCCCGTCCTATAAAGGCAAGCATGCCATATGCCTTATTCCACCTGTGACGTCACCTTCAAGGATCTGTGGATTTGCACACCCAGGTCCCTCTGCGTATCTACACCCTTTATGGTTCTGCCATTTATCGTATAGCTCCCCCGTACGTTAGTTCTACCAAAATGCATCACTTCGCATTTATCTGGATTGGACTCCATCTGCCATTTCTTTGCCCAAATTTCCAGCCTATCTATATCCTTCTGTAGCCTCTGACAATGTTCCTCACTACCTGCAAGTCCAGCCATTTTCGTGTCGTCCGCAAACTTACTGATCACCCCAGTTACATCTTCTTCCGGATCGTTTATATAAATCACGAACAGCAGAGGTCCCAATACAGAGCCCTGCGGAACACCACTAGTCACAGGCATCCAGCCGGAAAAAGACCCTTCCACTACCACCCTCTGTCTTCTGTGACCAAGATGTGGAGATGCCGGCGTTGGACTGGGGTGAACACAGTAAGAAGTCTCACAACACCAGGTTAAAATCCAACAGGTTTATTTGGTAGCAAATACCATCAGCTTTCGGAGCGCTGCTCCTTCGTCAGATGGAGTGGAAATGTGCTCTCAAACAGGGCACAGTTCACAGGGCAGAGTTCTGTAACTTGATTCTGTGACCAAGCCAATTCACCACCCATCTAGCCACCTCCCCCTTTATCCCATGAGATCCAACCTTTTGCACCAAATATGCGAGGAAGAGGGTACGCGTCCAGCTGCGTGTATCGATTAATGGTCTGACTGTAGTCAATGACCATTCTGTGTTTCTCACCAGACTTTACGACTACCACTTGAGCTCTCCAGGGGCTGGTACTGGCCTGAATGATCCCCTCCTTGAGGAGCCATTGGACCTCGGACCTGATAAAGGCCCTGTCTCCAGCACTATACCGCCTGCTCTTGGTGGCGATAGGCTTGCAACCAGGGGCAAGATTAGCGAACAGAGAGGGAGGGGTGATTTTCAGAGTCGAGAGACTGCAGGTTGTGCGCGGTGGGCAATTTCGAAACTGCTGGTTGCAGATGGAGAGCGAGGGAAGAGGCCCATTATAAATCATAGTCACACTCCTCAGGTGGGTCAGGAAATCCAGCACCAAGAGTACAGCCGCGCAGAGATGCGGCAGCACGAGGAGCCTGAAATTCTCATATACCGTGCCCCTCACCGTCAGGGTCACTACGCAGTATCCGAGGACATTTACGGAGCGGGATTGCGATGCCATGGAGATCATTTGTTTGACGGGCCACACGGAAAGGGTGTATCGACTCACCGTATCAGGGTGAATAAAGCTCTCCGTGCTCCCACTGTCAAACAAACAATGCTCCACGTGGCCATTTACCTGGACGTCCATTATGGACCTGGCGAGTTCGTGAGGCTGGGACTGGTCCAGGGTAATCGACGCCACTGTCGAGGCCTGTGAGAAGTCACAGGCTGCTGACAACGTTGGAGATGGCCGCCCCCGTGGGTCGCACACGGCCGATGTCGTCCAAGATGGCGGCCCCCGCTGGTCGCACGCGGCCGATGGCGTCGAAGATGGCGGCCCCCACGGGTCGCACACGGCCGATGTCATCCAAAGTGGCGGCTCTTGCGGTCGCACGCGGCGCTACTGGACCTTGAGGTGGACTTTGCCCGGCAGACCTTCGCATAGTGGCCCTTCTTCCCACACGCGGAGCAGAATGAATCCTTCGCCGGGCAGCTTCGCCGGGGGTGCTTTCATCGGCTGCAGAAGTAGCATTTCGGACCACTGGAGACTGCCGCGGTGGTAGAGTCGTGGACTGCATGTGGCGTGGTGTGGGTCAGGGGCCCGCTCGAGTACTGGGGAGGTAGTGGCAGCGGTGCCCACGATGCGCTCGCGTGGTCGGGGGTGTAAGCTTCAAAATTACGGGAGGCCAGCTCCAGCGATTCGGCTAGCGCCATGGTTTTCTGCAGGTCCGGCCCTGCTGCTCCAGCAGCCGCTGTCGGATACAACTCGACCCGATCCCCGTGACGTAGGCGTCCCGGATGAAGTCCTCCGCGTTTTGGGCGGCTGATACTGCCGTACAGTTGCAGGCCCGGGCGAGTACCCGCAATGCGCATAGAAATTGGTTGCACGACTCACCCGGCTGTTGTCGGCATGTAGCTAGTAGATGTCGTGCGTAGACCTCATTCGGCCGCTTGTGGTATTGGCCTTTTAGCAGTTCGATTGCGGCCGTACACGTGTCGGCGTCCCGGATGGTAGCATACACGACGGCGCTTACTCGTGCGTGGAGCGTGTGGAGTTTGTCAGCCTCGGACTGGACGACAGCGGAGGCGTCGAGGAAAGCTGGAAACATTTTAGCCAGTGATCAAAACTATCAGAGGCTCCCACGGCTTGAGGGTCCAGCTTGAGTTTGTCTGGCTTCAAGAGTTGCTCCATCACAAGAAAATTTTAATATAGTTAATAAAATTGATGCACTATCAATACCCAGAGACGGAATCTGGAATAATAGGCTTTTATTAACTATAAAAGGGAACTAACTCTACAGTAAACTCTAACCAAGGGACCGGACCAGAATGAGGCGAAGGGGAGGAGCAGTCACCTTTATACCCCAATGAACAGGGGAGGAGCCTCAGGCAGCACCGGTAGGGGTGTGTCCAGTCATCAGAACATAACAGTGGTTTACCACAATGGTGTCCTCTGCTTCTCTACTCTTCCACCAATGAAAGTGATTTCTCCCTAGCTACTCTATTAAGACCCTGATGATTTTGAACACCTCCATCAAATCGCCTCATAACTTTCTTTCTTCCAAGGAGAACAACTCCAATTTCTCCAATCTTCCTCCTGAGGGGAACTGCAGCTTAACGTCTCATCTGACCCACAAAACCATCTGTGTACCCATATCCCCTTCTGTCCTACACCCCTTTTTGTGAAATTGTGCCCCTTATTTTACATTACCTCTCCTTGTTCTTCCTATGAATGTATCACTTCAGACTTCTCTGCATTCCGTTTCATTTTCCATGTGTTTGGCCATCCCACCAACTGTATCTGCTTGCAGTCTGAACTATATTTCCAATATACATAAAGGTAAAATATCGCTGATGCTGGAAATCTGAAATAAAAACAGAAAATGCTGGATAAAGTCAGCAGGTTTGGCAACATCTGTGGAGAGAAACAGAGTTAACTTTTTGGATCTAAATAACCCTTTTACAGAACTGTTCCAAGTTTTGTGTCATCTGCAAGTTTTGAAATTGTGTGGTATGCACCAAGGTCATAAATATAGATCAAAGCAAGCTCCTAACAATGATTTCTGGGGAAAATTTTCCCTTCACAACCAACCTTGCATCAATGCTGCTGCTGTCTCTTTTATTCCACTGGTTTTAACTTTGCTGACAGGTTTGTTATGTTTCTTGCCTTTACTTCCCACCTCAGTCACTGATGGCAATATCCCTCTCCCTCTCCCGGAGAGGAAATTCACTAGGATTGTGCTGCCTAAACTCGAGAATTCCTCACCAATACTGTCCTGTGTGTGGTCTGAGTTGAGTGAGAGGGTCTCAATCGGTGGAAAACAAACCATATTCAACAAGCTCCTCGTTGTAAAGAAAGTGATGCTGTTGACTAAGTCAATTGTTTGTTATTTCAGTGGGTGGATAAGAGCAGTGAGAAATCTTCACTCTCCAAAAGAACAATGGAACAAAGCGATTCCCAACTCTTTCATGCTGGTATGCAGGTGTCAATATAAATATCAAATCTGTGCAAAGTAGCTAAATGCTCATCAGATTAGTCTTTGAAAAGCTGTAAATCATTAGCTTGTGGGTTGCAGCAATAAAGAGAAGAGTTTGAGAAAAGGAGGTGAAAAATGTGGGGAACAAATCTCCCCACACAATATGACAACAATTTAACTGAATCTAGGCTTAGAAATTGGCATCTCCTGGGAGGGGGAGACATGATCCATCATGCTGAGTCTCACTGGTGGCAAAAATCATTTTGATAGTTCTATCCTGACGTGCTGACATTGATCTCACTGTGTTCAACTTTTCATTGGGTTTGAGCTTTACTTCATTGGCATGTCCATGTCAATGGGTGAGAAGGTCCAGTGAGTTGACCCTATGTCACAGTGTCCAGTGAGTTGATCCTGTGTCACAGTGTCCAGTGAGTTGACCCTATGTCACAGTGTCCAGTGAGTTGATCCTATGTCACAGTGTCCAGTGAGTTGACCCTGTGTCACAGTGTCCAGTGAGTTGACCCTATGTCACAGTGTCCAGTGAGTTGATCCTGTGTCACAGTGTCCAGTGAGTTGACCCTATGTCACAGTGTCCAGTGAGTTGATCCTGTGTCACAGTGTCCAGTGAGTTGACCCTGTGTCACAGTGTCCAGTGAGTTGATCCTGTGTCACAGTGTCCAGTGAGTTGATCCTGTGTCAGTGTCCATTGACCAAGTGTGCCATTGCCTTACTGAGCTTTGGATTTTGGTGTCTTTTGCACTGAACCTTTCTCAGTATGTTCAACACCTGACATTGTTTTTTTTATCCCTCCACACTACTGTCACAGAACTTTCAAAACTGAGATGTTTAATTCTTATTCATTGGGAATATCAAGGGACATGGAGCTAGGATGGAGTTAAGTTACAGTTCAGCCATGATCTCATTGAATAGCAGAGCAGACTCAAGGAGCTGAATGGAGCCTATCCCTGTTCCTGTGTCCCAGACTTGAAAAGGAAAACTTTGCTGATCTCTCGAGAAAGAGTAGGACGAATTGGATAGCCCTTGTCAAAGAGCTGGCAAAGGCATGATGGGCTGATGGGCCTCCTTCTGTGATGTGCCATTCTTCTGATGAAATTTGACAAGGTTTGCAAGTTTCTCTGCTATGGAACTCTGTGGTAGGAATGGCTTTGGTACAATCAGCCTGTAATTTATTCTGCACGCCCTGTCCTCAGATCTGATTAAATTTCAGGAACTTGTTAGCGGCCCAAAACTGTTGTCCAAAATCTGAGGTACACATCAGTGTGAACACACTCACTGACCTCACTATCATCCATTTATCCTGCAATTGAGCTAATGCAAAATCAAACAGCACCACACTGGGAAAAATCTCTTTAAACAGTCCTCATACTCTCATTTAACCACTGATATTGAAACTAAAGATAATTGGAATCAGACATAGAAGAGTAGAAAGAAATATTTAAAAGTTTAAAGGCTATTTATTAGTCACAAGTAGGCTTACATTAACACTACAATGAAGTTACTGTGAAAATCTCCTAGTTGCCGCACTCCGGCACCAGTTCGGGTACACTGAGGGAGAATTTAGCGCGGCCAATACACCTAACCAGCACGTCTTTTGGACTGTGGGAGGAAACCAAAGCACTGGAGGTAACCCACGCAGATATGGGGACAATGTAAACTCCACACAGACAGTGACCTGGAATTGAACCCAGGTCCCTGGCACTGTGAGGCAGCAGTGCTAACCACTAAAGGGACAGTGAGAGTGTGGACAGTAAATTGGATAGGAGACATGAGAGACAGTAGGAGGGAAATATACAGTGGGATTCCCAGGGATTGTTGTTAGAATCTCTCCAAATCATTGGACAAGTTGAGAAGGCCTCTCCTCATCCTTCCTAACCTATCTGTAGCCTTTGACATGGTTAATCATATCATTTCTCTCCAGTACCTCTCCACAACCATCCAACAAGGTGTAACATCTGGTTCCATTCTCATCAATTTAACCAAACAATTACCTGCAATGGCTTCCTTTCTCACACCCAATATCCAGTGCTAGAGGAGTAGAAACTTCCTCCAATTAAATATTGGGAAGCCCAACGACATTTCTGTGGTCCTTGTTCCCTAGCCTTGTTCCCTAGCCATCAATCCCTTCCTTTCATTGGCAGCTGCCTGAGGCTGACTCAAACTCTTTGCAAATTTGCACCATGCTTGATCCTAGCTTCCAACCACATATCAGTACCACCAGTCAGACCAGCTATTTCCACCTCTTCCACATGGCCCAACTCACCAAGGTTCCTCAGACAGTACCTTCCAAACCCAAGACCACTACTATCTAGGAGAAAGAAAACAGACACATGGGAACACCACCAGCTGTAAATTCCCCTCCGAGTCACTCGACATCCGGATTTGGAAATATATCAGCTGTTCCTTCACTGTCGCTGGGTCAAAATCCTGGAGCTCCCTCCCTATCAGCACTGTGGGTATACCTACACCACATGGACTGCAGCAGTTCAAAAAGGCAGCTCACCACCACCTTCTCAAGGGCAATTAGGGATGGACAATTAATGCTGGTTGAGTCAGTAATGTTCACATCCCGTAAATCAATTTAAAAATCACCCGTGTCAGCTCATCTGCTGCAGAAACCCTCATGCATGCCCTTGTTGCCTCAAGACTTGACTATTCCAATATTCTCCTGGCTGCTTCCATAAACTTGAGCTTATCCAAAACTCTGCTGACTGTGTTCACATTGGAACCAAGTCCCATTTGCCCATCACCTCCATGCCCACTGACCTACACTGGCTCCTGGTTAAGCAACATCTCCATTTTAAACAGTGTTTTCAAATCCCTCTGTGTTCCACTCCCTATCTCTGTAATCTTCTCCAGCCTGACAACCCTCCAACATCTCTGCATTCCTCTAATTCTGGCCTCTTGAGCTTATAATCAATCCACCACTAGTAGCCATTTCAGTGAGCTGCGCCCTAAGCTCTGGAATTCCCTCCATAAACCTCTCTCCCTCTCTTTCCTCATTTAAGATGCTCCTTAATACCAAGCTCTCTGACCAATCATTTGGTTGTCTGCTCTTAGCACCCTAATATCTCCTTATATGGCAAACAGTCAAGCTTTGCTCTTGTGAAAATCCTTTGGTTGTTTTGTTATGTTAACTGTGCAATATCAATAAAAGTTGTTGCAGTTAAAAAGAAATATATGGAATATACGGCATTGTAAACAAAGGCACGGAACAGAAAAGTAAAGAAGTTATGCTGAACCTTTATAAAGCACTTGTTAAATCCCAGCTGGTACATTGTTCAATTCTGAACACCGTGCTTTCGGAAGGATAGCTGGTCCTGGAGCAGAGATTTACTCAAACAGTTTCAGGGAGGAAAGACTTCAGTTAATGTGGAGAGACTGGAGAGGCTGGGATTGTTTTCCTTCGATCAGAGAAGATTAAGGGGGAGATTTGATGGAGGTGTTCAAAATCAGGAAGGGTTTTGACAGAGCAAAAAGGAAAAACGGCTTCTGCTGACAGGAGGGTGTGTAACCATAGGGACACAGAGTGAAGGATATTGGCAGCAAGTTGTTTGACTTCAGTGCCTCAAAGAGTCGTAGAAGCAGATTCAATAATCATTATCATAATGGAATTGTATATGTACTTGATGGGGAGAAAATTGCAGGGATATGAGGAAGGAGCAAGGGAATTGCACTAATTGGATAGCTCTAACAAAGAACCAGCGCAGGTACAGGCCCTGTCTCAGCAGGCCGAATGGCCACCTTCTGTGATGCATCATTCTATGATGTTCAATATAACAAAAAGTACAAATTAATATTAATACACATTGAGACATGCAATTCAGTAAGTACTATACGATTAACTATAAGAAGCACTTGCAAAGCGCACTAACAATTTAAGTAATTTTATTGTAGGGTTGGGAGAAGCAGGAATTACACAAGCTGCATTTTGTTTATTGTGTAATTTTCTGCATATCTTTTGATGATTGAAGTTGGTGGCAGGAGTCAGCAGGCACTTGATCTGAAAGCAATGTGTTGCCATCATGTGGTTTAGTGAAGGAGTTCTCCTCAAGGAAAATTATATAGTACTCTGATCACACCACCCAGCAATGATAAGTTGTAAAAACCTGTTTACTTGCAGATGATACTTTAGACATTAAAATCCACAAGGCCAGCTCTTCAAAGAAAAATAACTGAAGTTTCCTTTTACTGTAAAATACATCTTATTTGTATCGAAACATTTGGAGCCAGCCTTCAATATTTCTGTCAAATCATTGGGTTATTGATTATGCAGCATAGAAATTAATTTTTGAACTGAGATTCATTGCTGTGGTAATTGGTGAACCTATGAACTGAGAGATCTGTTGAATGGAAACTGCTTGATGGACCAATCAGTGTGCAGGTCACTCTGCCAAAGGCAGCTCACCCCAGTGAGGGTATCACCACCAAGCCACCTGCTTCTTGGGTAAGTCCTGAGGGGAGGACTGGAGTGGAAGGTGGTGTGGTGAGAGGGGGCTGATGGGGAGTTAAGTGTGCCTCTTGTGGAGCCCAATCCTCCCAATTCCACAGCACAAGTTCATTGGTTTAAAAATCCTGAACAGAACAAAACTGACCAAGCTGACAGAGCGGGCAGAATGGACAGAACAGCAGAGCGACAGAGCGACAAAGCCACAGAACAGCAGAGCAACAGAGACACAGAGCCACAGAGACACAGAGCCACAGAGACACAGAGCCACAGAGAGACAGAGACAGAGAGAGACAGAGAGAGACAGAGAGAGACAGAGAGAGACAGGGCGACAGAGAGACAGAACAACAGAACAGACAGGGCAACAGAGAGACAGAACGACAGAGAGACAGAACGACAGAAAGGCAAAGAGACAGGGTGACAGAGCGACAGAGGGACAGAACAGACAGCATCTAATGTCAGTACTGTCAAAGCTGACACTAATCAACTGTAGACTCTACAAACCACATTAGCAATAATACTGCGGCAAATCAAATCCTTGAGTGTATAAGGATTTTTTTGGACCAGTAAGTTGAGGAACCAACTAGGGAAGAGGCTATCCTAGATTTTATATGGTACAATGAGAAGAATTCATAATCTTGTTGTGTGGGGTCTCTCGGGGACAGTGACCATAACAGTATAGAATTCTTCATTAGGAAGGAAAGTGAAAGCATCCAATCCAAAACTAAGATCCTAAATCTAAACAAAGGAAACTATGGAGATAGGAGGAATGAGTTGGCTAAAATAAATTGGGTAACTTCATTGAAAGACATGACGGTGGATAGGCAATGGCTAATATTTAAGGTACGATTGTATGCATTGTGACAGTCATACAGCCTTTCAGGAGCAAACATGAAAAATGGCTCAATCCCTGGTTTACAAATGAATTTAAGGATAGTATTAGATCCAAAGAGGAGTCGTATAAAATTGTTAGAAAAAGTAGCAAGCCTGAGGATTGGGAAAAGTTCAGTATTTGGCAAAGGAGGACCAAGAGATTGATTAAGAGGGGAAAACTAGAGTATGAGAGTAAACTTGCAAGGAAAAGCTTCTATAAGTGTGTAAAAAGAAAGAAATTAGTGAAGACAAATGTAGGTCCCCTACAGACCAAATGAGAGAATTGATAATTGAGAACAAGGGAATGGCTGAGCAATTAAACAATGACTTTAGTTCTGTCTTCACAGAAGAAGAGAAATAACTTCTGTTATGATCCCAGTAGGTGTTACTACTGGAAGATCCCAGAATGGAACCCTGGCTCAAAAAACGGTAACTTTCACTTTTTGTTTAGGAAACGCAGATGAACAGAGTCATAGGACTGTGAATTAGCCTTTAACAACAACAACAAAAAATATTAAACATGAAAAGATAGACTAATGTGACGTTAGTTACCCTTAAGAGATTTTTTTAAAATCATGCTCACGGCCTGAGGTGATGTCATTGTTGGGAGGAAGAAAAAAACTTTTCAGCAAGGATCCATCTCCAGGATTTCCAACACTCCTTTCAGCATTCCTGTGTCTTGAATTGCAATGTGAATTCAAGCTTTCATACACAATCTCTTAGGTACTCAGAGCCCAACCAAATACCATTGCTCCAAAGACTGGATACCAACCCTTACAATTGTTTCAGATATCTGGCTTTTCTCTGAGCCAATTTCACCCAGTCATTCTTTAACTTCAGTGAACTGTACCTTGCTGAAGTTGCAATTCATGTTTTCCTTTTTACTTTAATCTTCCTGGAAACTTCTCTACATTCTCTAGTTTCGAGAACTAACGAGCCTTTTGTTTCTCTGGGACTTGTGTTCTTGCCCATTATTCCATTGTCCATTATAGAAACATATAAGATTATGAAGGGAATAGATAAGATTGAAGCAGAGAAGTTGTTTCCACTGGCGGGTGAAACTAGAACTAGGGGCATAGCCTCAAAATAAGGGGAAACAGATTTAGGACTGAGTTGAGGAGGAACTTCTTCATACAAAGGATTGTGAACATGAACATGAATCTAACTGGAGTTTTACCCTTTCTGACACAAAAACACTATATTAAACTCGCTTAAACCTATACCTTATTTCTAACTTCCAACAACACAAATATAGATCACTTAAAATTACCTCTATGTCCTGATACTTCCCAGAAATGCAAGGGAGCAAAGGGTCTCGTGAGAAGGAGGAATTGAAGGAAATTATCAGTTAAAAAATTAATGGGGCTGAAAGCTGATAAACCCCCAGGGCCTGATAATCTACATCCCAGGGCAGTAAAGGAGGTAGCCGTGGAAATAGCAGATGTGTTGGTTGTCATCTTCCAAAATTCTGTAGATTCTGGAACAGTTCTGGCAGATTGGAGAGTGGCAAATGTAACCCCGCTATTTAAAAAAGGTATCCCAAGTATCCAGGATGTGTAGGTTAGGGGTATTAGTGGGTAAATGCATGGGGTTACGGGGATAGGGCAGGATGTGTGCCTGGGGGGATGCTCTTTTGGAGAGTCGGTATAGACTCGACGGGTTGAATGGCCTCCTTCTGCACTATAGGGATTCTATCAGAATCAGCAGAGATGATAGAGCCTCCAGCTACCCTGTGGAGCTGCTTCAGAATGTTATATATTTCAGTGAGATCAGCTCTCATTCTCCAAAAGCTGAGTGAATATAGACCCAGTCTTCTCAATTTCACCTCATCAAATCCCTTCGTCCCAGGAATCAACCCAGTGAATCTTTGCTGCATTCTCCCTGGGGTAAAAATGCTTTTCTGGTTTACTGCCACACGAAAAGAGGCCCAACGCTGTATATTCAAACACAAACAGAAAAATGCTGGAAAATCTCAGCAGGTCTGACAGCATCTGTGGAGAGAGAATAGAGCCAATGTTTTGAGTCTGGATGACCCTTGGTCAGAGCTGAGAGGAAAGAGAGTCAGCAGAGATTTACACTATGAGGGTGGGGGAGGGGTGGTGGAATTGGACAAAGGGAATGTAAATGAGCAGAAGATGCTGAAAGGTCCATTCAGTGATCAGAATGTGTGAATGGCAAAGCAAAGATAGAGCTTGGTAAAGGACTGCCTGAGGAATGTGGCAGAAAGGGAGGGTGGGGGAGGGAGGGAAGTGGGGGGTGGTAGAGGATAGTGGAGGGAGGAAAGAAGGAGAGCGATAAAATGGAGAATGAGATGATTTTGATATCACTGAATATTCAAAACTTTATCCTTATTGCTACTTTCTTTTTGAACTGGCCTTTTTCTGCTGAACAAAGAAAATTAAGATGGCTGCTACAAGTCACCTGATCCCAGGGTTTGCCCTCTGTCTGGGATTTATCCCCAAGAACAAAATAATTCTTTTTTCAGCTTCTGGAATCTCGAACCTCATTGTACACGCCCCTTGTAATCAACAAAAGCAGAGGAAGAGTAGATGAACTACAGTGGAGCCCCATTTTAACGCGATGGTTGAGGTCCATAAAATGTGATCGCGAATGCTATCGGGGTCGCGCTAAATCGGGGTCGCGCTAATTCACTAAACCGGAAATAGTTTTAAAAAAGGGTCCGTCGCGCGATCGCGTAATATCCGATTTCGCGCTAAATCGGGGCGTGTAAAATCGGGGCTCCACTGTAGCTCCCAAACCCGAACAGGTCTATAAAATAATGAGGGTCATAGATAAGCTAGATAGTCAACATTTTTACCCAAAGGTAGGGGAGTCTAAAACTAGAGGGCATAGGTTTAAGATGAAAGGGGAGAGATACAAAAGGGTCCAGAGGGGCAATTCTTTCACACAGAGGGTGGTGAGTGTCTGGAACGAGCTGCCAGAGTTAGTAGTAGAGGTGGGTACAATTTTGTCTTTTAAAAAATATTTAGACAGTTACATGGGTAAGATGGGTATAGAGAGATATGGGCCAAATGCGGGCAATTGGGACTAGCTTCATGGTAAAAACTGGGCAGCATGGACACATTGGGCCGAAGGGCCTGTTTCCACGCTGTAAACCTCTATGACTCCAACTATCACAAAAGAGAAAGATTGAAACTCTTTACTGGAAGAGATGCTCATTACCAATTTGTGTCTCTCTGAAAGAGGAACAATGGCATTCTGGCCAGCAGCACAGAGACCAATTGTTAAGCTGCAATTAACCATTAGTCATGTGACATTAGTCATGTCACATGATCCCAGCCTCTGGCCTTTTGGGAAGTTTTAACATTGCAACTTTGGACCTCACAGGCATCTAGCTGTTTTAACATCAATGAGACGGAACTCCAGCAGCCAGGCTGGATAAGCAGCCTCAACCCCACAAAGCCTCCTTGATTCAATAAGTTTCTGACCAAATGGTCTAAACAGCAAGAAGTCTCACAACACCAGGTTAAAGTCCAACAGGTTTATTTGGCAGCACACACCACTAGCTTTCGGAGCGCTGCTCCTTCATCAGGTTAAGTGGGAGTTCTGTTCACAAACAGGGCATATAAAGACACAAACTCAATTTACAAGATAATGGTTGGAATGCGAGTCTTTACAGGTAATCAAGTCTTAAAGGTACAGACAATGTGAATGGAGAGAGGGTTAAGCACAGGTTAAAGAGATGCATATTGTCTCCAGCCAGGACAGTTAGTGAGATTTTGCAAGCCCAGGCAAGTCATGGGGGTTACAGATAGTGTGACATTATTTTGTAAATTGAGTTTGTATCTTTATATGCCCTGTTTGAGAACAGAACTCGCACTTACCTGATGAAGGAGCAGCGCTGCAAAAGCTAGTGGCTTGTGCTACCAAATAAACCTGTTGGACTTTAACCTGGTGTTGTGAGACTTCTTACTGTGTTTACCCCAGTCCAACGCCGGCATCTCCATATCAAATGGTCTAAAAACAGAGAAGGCCACCACGCATCAACACAGTTCATTTCAAAGACTGTTTAACCAACCAGAAAGTCGTTGGAACAGAACCCCCAACATGAAGGAAACACCTTCTGGATTCTGACTTTGGGCTCTGGAACTCAGATGAATGAATATTTATTTTTTTGTGGTCTTTGTACTGTAAAACCCCTTTTCTCTAAAAGAAATTTTGCTTTTCTATTCTTGTGACCATAGTGAATAATCTCAGACTTTCTCACATTATCCCCCATCTGCCACGTTGTTGCCCATTCAGTTAACCTGTTTATGGCTGAAATTCTCTAGCTGCTCACGCCCCACCATTGCTACAAGTGAGGACGGAGAATTTGGCGCTCAGTGGGACCAGAGAATCCCGCTGGTGTGAACAACCAGAGAATTCCAGCCAATATCTCTTTGCAGCCTCTCTGTGTCCTCCTCACACCTTACATTTCTATCTAGATGTGTAACATAAGCAAACGTAGATACATTTCTCTGTCTCTTTATCTAAGTCATTAATATGCTGTGGCTCCAGCAGTGATTCTTGTGGTACTCCACTAGTTACAGCCTGTCAAGTTGATAGTGACAAGTTTATCTCTATTCTTTGCATTCCTGTCCATTAACTAATCCTCCGCTATTCATGCTATATTACTCCCAACTCCATCATCACTTATCTTGCCCATTAACTTTCGGTGTGGCACCTTATCGAATGCCTTTTGTAAATCTATGTATACTATATCTGCTAAAACTTGTCTGAATCGGTCTTGTATACTTTAAAATAGAATTCCACTATTCCTGATTTTTATTGGGATTTAAAAACTTTGAATTCACTTTTCCTTCTGCTACTAGCTACACCCTGAAAAATCTCTGATAAATGTGTCAAACATGATTTTCCCTTTGTAAAACCACGTTGTCATTGATCATTTTATGATTTTCGAAGCATATTGTTGAGACTTCCTTCAGAATAAATTGCAGAATTTTGTGTTATTTTTGGGTGCATGCACTGGTATCATCGAATATTCATGCGATATTTCAGTCAGCGGGCATTCGTGAGAGCAGGAAGTGTATCCATTGACAATTAATCAGCAAACGAAGGCAATTAAAAGGGAAGTCAACTGGGATCTAACTTTGCCCGTGTGATTTGGCGACTGCCGCACAGGCAGGATGCTGTTCTGTTTTTTCACGCTTCTCATCCAATCGTGGGATAAAAGGGGCCCCGAGTGTTGACTGTGTGAATTGTTCGGAGTTCAGGTGAGAGTTCATACCTGTTCCAGTTGTTTCCGCTGAAGTATTTACTTTATTCGCTTTGTTTTGAGAAGCCTTTTGTTTTGTCAACTCTCCTGGAGCATTTCTGTCACTTGCAGCCAGCCTTCAGTGCATGAGGCCAGTGTGCTCTGCAGTGCAGATGGGGATTGTGTATAACCGCTGGTTAGAGGAGGAAGAGGGGCAGAAGGGAGGCCAGGGTCTCCAGGCAGCGATGCAAGGAAAAGACCTGTGGAAGAAGAGGTTGCGGTATAGGAGTAGCAGGGAGATCCAGATGGAAGGGCTTGTAGAAAAGCCGCTATCCTGCTGCCAGAACAATCCAGAAACCTCAACATGTCAGAGGGCCAGTGATGCAGGGGGCTCCGCCTCTCTGAGGACATCATTATGCAGGATGATTGGGCTGGAGAGCACCTCCAACTGTGTGGCCTGGACACCTAATGCCAATGGCTCTGAACGTCATAGCAGCCTCATTTTGTTTGCATCCGGATTATTCCAGGAGTCAGTGGAGATCTGTCCCAATCAGTTGTCCATAATTGTGTCAAGCTCATAACCAACCCTCCAATCAGACAGATTCTCACATTCCTTCGTTAGTGGACAGGCCAAGCCAGCCAGGCTGAGTGAGCCAGACATTGCAGCTATTACCAGCTTCCTCCACATCCAGGTGCCATTGACTGCATTCATGTGGCCATCAAAGCTCCAGCAGGTCAGCTGGGTGCCATTGTGAATAGGAAGGGCTATTGTTCCATGAATGTGCAGTTAAGAAGTGATTACAGGACCTAGATTCAGCAAATCTGTGCAAGGTGCCAAGGTAGCTCCCATGATGCATAAATGCTGCTCCTTCCCAGGAGCCAAGGCTGGTCGTGGTTCCAGTTCAGCTGAATGGTTGGCTGCTGGGTGACAAAGGGTATCCATCGAGAAGAGGATAACCAGGGAAAGGCCTATTAGGGACCAAGGGGACAATCTGTGGGTGGAGCCAGAGGACATTGGCAGAGTGTTGAATGAATACTTCACATCCCAAGAGAATGAAGACAATGGTATGGAATTCAGGCAGAGAGTCTGTGAGGGTCTTGAGCAAATTGACATAAGGAAGGACAAGATATTGGAGGTGTTGGCAGACAATGGTCTGGATGAATTGTGCCCTAGGCTGCTGTGGGAAGCAAGGGAGGAGATTGCAGGAGCGCTGATCCAAATTTTTATTCCTCTCTGGCCACAGGGGAGGTTACAGATGACTGGAAAATAACCAATGTGGTTCCGCTACTTAAGAAAGTTTATAGAGATAAACCAGGGGACTACAGACCAGTGAGTCTCACGTCAGTGGTAGGAAAGCTATTAGAGAAACTTCTGAAGGAGAGCATCTATCTCCACTTGGAGAGGCAAAGCTTGATCAGGGATAGTCAGCATGGCTTCGTCAGAGGGGGGTCATACCTAACAAATTTGATTGAATTTTTTGAGGAGGTGACCAGGTGTGTAGACGAGGGGAGTGCAGTCGATGTAGTTAATATGGATTTCAGCAAAGCCTTTGACAAGGTCCCACATGGGAGACTTGTAAAGAAGGTATATTCACGTGGGATACGTGGGTAATTTGATAAAATGGATTCAAAATTGGTTCAGTTGTTGGAGACAGAGGATGATGACAGAAGGCTGCTTCAGTGACTGGAAGCCAGTGTCCAGTGGCGTACCACAGGGAGCTGTGTTGGGCCCCCTATTATTCGTCATTTATATAAATGACATTGACGACTATGTGTGGAATAGGATTAAATTGTTTGCAGATGACACAGATTGGCCGGGTGGTTAACAGTGAGGCGGAGTGTCTTGGGCTACAAGAAGATATAGCTGGAATGGTCAAATGAGCGGAAAAGTGGCAGATGGAATTTATCCCTGAGAAGTGTGAGGTGATACACTTTGGAAGGAGTAATTTAACAAGAAAGTATTCAGTAAATGGTAGGACACTAAGAAGTTCTGTAAAACAAAGGAACTTTGGTGTGTTTGTCCACAGATCTCTGAAAGCGGAAGGGCGTGTTAATCGGATGGTGAAAAAGGCATATGGGACACTTGCCTTTATCAATCGAGGCATAGATTACAACAGCAGGGAAGTCATGTTGGAGTTGTATAGAACTTTGGTGAGGCCACAGCTGGAGCACTGTGTGCAGTACTGGTTGCCACATTATAGGAAGGATGTGTTTGCACTGGAGGGAGTGCAGAGGAGATTCACCAGGATGCTGCCTGGGATGGAGCATTTAAGTTATGAAGAAAGGTTGGATAGGCTTGGGGTGTTTTCATTGGAGCAGAGAAGATGGAGGGGTGACCTGATTGAAGTGTACAAGATTGTGGGAGGCATGGACAGAGTGGATAAGGAGCAGCTGTTCCTCTTAGTTGAAGGGTCAGTCACGAGAGGACATAGGTTAAAGGTGAGGGGCAGGAGGTTTAGGGGAAATATGAAGAAAAGCTTTTTTACCCAGAGGGTGGTGATGGTCTGGAATGCGCTGCCTGGGAGGGTGGTGGAGGTGGGTTGCCTCACATCCTTTAAAATGTATCTGGATGAGCACTTGGCACATCATAACATTCAGGGCTATGGGCCAAGTGCCGGCAGATGGGATCAGGTGGGAGTTCAGATGTTTCTAATGTGTTGGTGCGGACTCGATGAGTCAAAGGGCTATATGATTCTATGATTCAATAAAAAGATGGCTCATTATCCCACTGCGACACCCTTGAACAGAGGTGAAGGAGAGTTACAATTGCTATTTTGCCTTTACAAGGGTGATGATTAAGAAAACAATAGGGATCCTGAAGATGAGGTTCTGCTGCCTGGGTCATTCTGTGATTGCCCTGCAATACCCTCCAGAGCAAGTGTCGTTTATCGTCGTGGTATGCTGTGCTCAGAGGAAGACTCTGCAGCTGGATCTGATGAGGAGTCTAGGCAGGCACAGGATGAGGATGAGGAGCCAATTGTGAGGAACCTTCAGGGAGACAGAGACACCAGGAACAGCAACATCTGCCATCCAATGGACAACTCCAGAGAATCATTGTCTGCCTCAGACTGAGTGCCAACTAAAGCCCATCAACCTGTTTATATTTGAGCTGGTGCCTGGTTGCGAGAGAGGGTGTAACGTGGGTGGATCTGTTAGTGTCACCACACTTTTATCATGCATTATCACACATCATATAGTCAATGTTCATACTAGACCCATAAACGGCATCATGGTGCCTTTGTGATTGCTGAGTAACTGCGCACTCTTGTTGAGAAGTCCTCATGAGAGATGAGATTACCTTATGTTGTTTGCACTCTCCGCCTGTCCCACTTCTGTCCCCTGGACTTTTACCTTCCTCTGAGATTCCTGTCTCTCCATGATCTGAGAAACTTCTTCCACGCTCACACTCCAGCATAGGGATCTCCATCTCAGTTGTGCTCAGAATGAACAGATTAGCTACCCAAGCACCAGTTGCTGAGCGCTCAGTGACATTATGACTTCCTTTCACCAATATGTACAAAAGTCCATTTATTACTCTTCCCCCCACCTGCAGCAACATACCAAGATCTGCTCCCCCCTGATCCGCCCCCATGACCTTTGTTGAAGCTACCGTCATCCCTGCATACCTGACCCTTAGCTGGGCCCAGGGCTTCCAATCTTATCTCCCAGCCTTAACATACACACTATCTGTGCCTTCTGTTACTCCAATTCCTACACCCTGAGCATCACTAAGGATGGTCAGCCTTCTCCACACGGGACCATGCCAATCAGTGCTCACCCTTGCCGGGCACAGAGATCATTGAACCTTTCTCAGGTATCCAGGTGCAGCGCATCATGCTGTGCCCATCGATCTCCGCTGCCACCAGCCCTTCTTCCTTTGGTAGGGTGGTCTCCTCCTGCCATCCTGTGACATGAAGATGTCCCACTAGGCACTTGTCCAAGAAGTGAGTGGGGGGGGGGGGGGCGGGGGGCAGATTGTCCACCCTCCTGGCATGTCGACTGGGTTCTGCTGCCATCTTTTCTTGGCTTCCTGTGCTTCCTCTGTAACTCCAGGATGTCATCTGTCTTCTGCCACAGTCACATTTAAACCTCCTGCCGGGTCCCCATTGGGCCAAGAGGCCACCACGTTCCTGCCTCTGCTGGTAGCCTTCATCAATGAGGATGCACATTTCACACTGGCCAGCCTTTAATTGGCCTAGCCAGTGTGGCATCGTCCCTTTTGGACTGATGCAGTTGGAAGTGGTCAATTCAGGCCCAACACTTTCCAAAGGACTGATGTCAGGATAACTGGACTGTAGTTCCCAGTCTCCCCTTTCCCTCCTTTCCTGAATAGCGGAGTTCCATTTACTAACTTCCAAATGGCCGGAATCTAGGGAAGTTTGGAAAATCATAGCCAGTGGATCCTCTCTGCCACTAACCTCTATTGGAACCCGAGATGTAGGCCGTCAGGACCTGGGGATTTATTGGATGTTAATCTCATGAGTTTCTCCAGTACTTTTTCTCTGCTGATATTAACTTTCTGACTCTCTGTCGCCCCTTGGTCACCCAACGCCCCCCCTCCCCCCCACCGTCCTCTTTTCCTGATGCGTAACTTATGACTTCTACTCTGAAGCCAGATGCAAAATATTTATTCAATCACTGAAATCTTGCTGCCGTTCAGGTCAGCGGAATCTTACGGTCAAGCCAACAGTGCACCCCCCTGCGAGTTTCCCAGCAGAGGGATAAAAATCCTGTCCACTGACCATTTCCTCATTCCCCATGTGTGACTTGGACCATTCTGCTGCTAAATTGGTCTGTTTGGCACCACTTTTACTATGTATGGCACATACCAATTTCTGCCTTTGCACGTCTTGTCTGTGTAGTAAAGGAGCCAGTTTAATGCAGGAAATTCACCGTCCCCTCCCCCAGCCACTGGTCACATGCTGAGGCCAAGAGAACAAAGTTTCCAGTAGTGGTGAAGAATGATGTGATTGGATGGAATCTGGAGCGGAGTCTGAAATATCCCCATGCCTGCCAGAGTGGGTATTTCTGAAACAAATGGAGGTTTTGGGTGCATATCAAAGGGAGATGATTAATGTTTAATATTGTCCCCATTTAAAAGGGGCACACACACTCCAGTGCCCCTTCTGCTCACTTTCCACGGAATCATTACAGCCCCTTGATAAAGATATTCAGTTCCTGAGGTACCTTCTAAACAAGGCAATGTTTCAGAAAGAGTGTTTAGCTTGATCAAAGAAATCTAATTTCGTACCGATTGGAGTCCTCGGAAGGTTTTTTTTAACCTGTGCAGATGTGTGTTATCTTTGCTATGGAGACTGGGCTCTGTTTTCTTTGTTACCGTGGTAACTGAAGGCTTTCTGGCACAAGCCCTTTGCTCCTCCTTGAGCTTTCAAAGCGTCTGCTGAGAGAGACAAAGGGAGAGGCCGGCAGTAATTTGGGGCTGAAAAATCCACCAGCATTTTATATTCACACATTCATTTTCCATGATTTGCAGCAACTCTGTCGCATCTCATTATTTTTCTCATTGGCAATATGTGGTTTAAAAAAAAGTTTACGTCTGACAAACTGAATCATTTGAATAGATAACTCATAAAAATAATTGTGAATTTGAATTTTGTCATAAAAATAATGGATTTGCAAATTCATTAACAACCTGTTGACAAGATCAGCATGTGGGGATGAATTTCAACACTGACCTTTATTCCTAGGGATCAGGATCACTTGGCAGAGTTCTCTAATCTTTGTTAATATTCATCATATTTGTTGTGTGACATTTTATTTACACGTTGTGGACTGACAGTTGTACATTGCAGCTAGACTGATAAGAAGTAGCGAGAGATCTCAGGTGATCACTATTCTGTTTAAACTGCAAAGTGATTACATTAATCCAGGCAACTGGAATTATGTTGAATTGTATAGAAATTACAATGTGGAAATGGGCCATTCAGCCCATTCAGTGCATGTGGGCATTTAGTCTCTACATGGGCAGTCTCCTACTCCCATGTTCTGTTTCCATATCCCTCTTACCCTCAACTCCTATCAAAACTATTATTAAACGTTGACATTGATTCTGTCCACAGGCTGTTTGTAAAAATGATTTTTAATTTCCTAGGTCTGTTATGATTTTATTTCTGTTGCCCCTCAGTCTCGATCCCTCGACCACTGGAAAAAAGTCTATTTCTGTCAATTCTTTCCTGTCGCTTCATAAATTTAAACACCTCTTATCAAATCAACCCATAATCTTGTCTCTGCTAATGAAAACAGCACCCACTTCTCAAGCCGTTCTTTTTATTTGCATTAGGCAGCATGCTGGTGAATCAATGCTGTTCCATCAACTTCCTGCCGACAGTGTGGAATGCACAACTGTCCTCAATCTCCAGAGGGTTTGCTAAGGTATGTAGAGATTCACCATCATCTCTCCACCGTTATGTCTATATCTCCTGCCACAATACCCAGTATTTCTTTAGCTTTTCCAATGGCTGTAACCTCTTGAGTTGCTGATTTTAATGGTTTGTGATCCAAAACCCTCAGGTCTTTTTGCACCAATTCCTGACCCATTTCAGTACTGCTGCCTCACAGCGCAAGGGACCCGGGTTCAGAGCTTCCAATGGCTCTCTGACTCAGATCAGTGGTGGGGGGGAGGAGGGAGGCAGGAGATCATTCTCTGGTGCGGGGGACGGGGGGGGGGGGGGGGAGGGAGTGAGGCCAGATCGTTGTCTGTTTGGGGGGGGAGAGGAGCAGGAGGCGGGTCAGATGTATCTCTGGTGGGGAGGGGGGGGGAGGGGGGGAGGCCCGATTGTTGTCTGGCGGTGGGGGGAGGGCTGATCGTTGTCTGGTGGTGGGGGGGGGGGGGGGGGTGATCGTTGTCTGGCGGGGAGGGAGGAGGAGGCGGGTCAGATGTTCCTCGGGGGAGGGGTGAGTGAGGCCAGACCATTCTCTGAGATGGGGGTGGGGGGGTGAGTGCGGCCAGATCGTTCTCTGAGAGGGTGGGGGGTGAGTGAGGCCAGATCGTTCCCTGAGGGGGGGTGGGTTGAGTGAGGCCAGATCATTCTCTAGGAGGGTGGGGGGGGGAGGAGGAGGGAGGCGGGTAAGATTTATCTCTGGTTGGGGGGCGAGTGGCGGGGAAGCCCGATTGCTCACTGGTGGGGTGGGGGGGCAGATGGATCTCTGGTAGGGGGGGCAGGGGGGTCCGCTGCCACTCTGTGGGCAATCGGTGGAGGGGGGAAGGGGGTCGCGATTGGTCTGGATAGCGGGGGTGGGTGGATAAGGGGGACAGTGATATCTGTGGGGACCATCACTCCCGCTTTTCGCTCCCGGGTCGCTTTCTCCGCTTTCTGCGGCCCGAGAGCGATCTGACACGGGTGCACTTTTTCAAATTGTTTTCCAACTGCGCATGCGCAGTTCAGAGCTCCAATCGTTTTGGCCGCGCTAAGCTCCGCCCACAGCGCGAATGGGACTGGCGATTTTTTTTTCAGGCTAAGTGCGTGTGGGGGCGTCTGAAAGCAGATTTCCAAGTCGGATCTGCATTACGCCCAGATGAGAATGAAAATGGTGAAATCGGGCCCAATGTGCTGCCTGAAATGGCAGTGGAAACAGATTCAAAAAGTAACTTTCAATAGGTTTTTGGATGAGAATTTAATGGATTGAAAGCTGCTGAACATTGCAGAATAAGCCAGAGAAACAGATTAATTGGATCACTCTTCCAAAGAAATAGCACACTCAGAATGGGCCAATGGTGTTCCTTTTGTGCTGTAAAAGTCATGATGTGGAGATGCTAGCGTTGAACTGGGGTAAACACAGTAAGAAGTCTCACAACACCAGGTTAAAGTCCAACAGGTTTATTTGGTAGCACGAGCTTCCGGAGTGCTGCTCCTTCATTCACCTGACGAAGGAGCAGCGCTCCGAAAGCTCGTGCTACCAAATAAACCTGTTGGACTTTAACCTGGTGTTATGAGACTACTTACTGTATAAGTCAGTAGCGAGAGGGGTGGGTTTTCCGCTCCCATTTTCGGGGGGGGGGGGGGGGGGGGCGGGGGGGGAGTGGTTAGTGGTGGAAGTGGGAAATTCTGCAGGAATCCCAAAACGTGGTTTATGCCAGTGGGATCTCCCATTTAAATTGTCTCTACTTCTGTTGAGGTCAGAATCCTCATTTGAATGCATTATAATGTATTTAAATATAATTATCAGGCCTTTACATTTGATAAACTCATTGTTCAACCGGAGCAAGGCAGAGAGGAGCGATTTGTGGCTGGAGTAAAAAGGGTAAGGGATTGACTTTTTTTTCCTTACTTTTTCACGGGGTTTCTTTTTTTTTCCTAGTTTAAGTGAAAAGCGGAAGTAGGCCGGCCGCGGGGTGACCTGGGAAGGAATTTTTTATTTTTTTTTAAGCGCGCAGGAGGTTTAAAAAAGCAGGCTGCACTATCCAGTGGGCAGCGTCATTAGCGGGCAGCGTCGTTAGCGGGCAGTGTTGTGAGCAGGGAGCAGAGTGAGGCTGAAGGGCTTTGGCTCAACGGGCTTAGGCGGAAACGGGCGAGGCAGGGTAGGTTTAGTGCTTAGTGTTTAAAAACTTAAAAGCAAAGCAAATAAAATAAGGATGGAGGGTCAGGTGAGGTGTTGTTCCTACAGGATGTGGGAGCTGGTGGACCCCATTGTGGTTCCCAGTGAGCATGTCTGCAGTAAGTGTTGGTTGCTTGAGGAACTCTGGCTCAGGGTTGATGAGCTGGATTCTGAGCTTCGGACACTGCGACACATCAGGGAGGGGGAGAGTTACCTGGATGCTGTGTTTCAGGAGGCAGTCACACCCCTTAGACTAACTAACTTGAATTCAGCCAGTGGTCAGGGACAAGAGGGTGTGGCTGCGAGTGAGGCAGGTAGCGGGATCCAGGAGGTAGAGTTCCAGGAGCCTCAGTCCCTGAACCTGTCCAACAGGTTCGAGATTCTTGCTCCCTGTGTGGATGGGAACGGGGACTGCAGGGAGGATGAGCAAACTGACCACAGCACCGTGGTACAGGGAGCTATTCAAGTGGGGGGAGAAAAAAGAAATGTAGTGGTAATTGGGGATAGTATAGTTAGGGGCATTGACACTGTTCTCTGTGACCAGGATTGAGAATCCCAAAGGTTGTGTTGCCTGCCTGGTGCTCGGGTTCAGGATATCTCATCTGGGCTGCAGAGGAACTTGGAGTGAGAGGGTAAAAATCCAGTTGTCGTGGTCCATGTAGGTACCAACGACGTAGGTAGAACAGGAACAGAGGTTCTGCTAAGGGAATATGAAAAGCTAGGAGCTAAATTAAAAAGCAGAACCAAAAAGGTAATAATCTCTGGATTACTACCTGAGCCACGAGCGAATTGGCACAGGGTCAGTAAGATTAAGGAGGTAAATGCGTAGCTCAAAGATTGGTGTGGGAGGAGTGGGTTTGAATTCATGGGACATTGGCACCAGTACTGGGGAAGATGGGACCTGTTCCGATGGGACGGTCTTCATCTGAATCGCGCTGGGACCAGAGTCCTGGCGAATCGTATAACTAGGGCTGGAGATAGGGATTTAAACTAAATAGTGGGGTGGAGGGTTCAGTTGTATGGAGAATTAGAAAATCAAAGGTAAAGGAGAGGGTCGGAGTGCAGGTTAATGATGAGGGCTTTCAACTAGTTAAAGGAGCCGAGGGCTCAGGAGAGGTTAGTAAAGTTTCCAGACCACGTAATAGAACAGAGTATAGAAGGTGGCAGGAATCTAACCTCAGGCAGAGTAAAAAAGGTGGCAAGCATGAGAAGGGAGGTGGTCAACACGGTGCAAGGAGATGGTCTGGGGAAGAATAACCAGTCTGTGACAGGAAGGGACAGAGCATGCAAACAAAGGAATGCACTAACAAATCGGGTCCAGGTAAGAAAGGCTAACATAAAGACACTTTACCTGAATGCACGTAGCATTCGAAACAAAGTGAATGAGTTGATGGCACAAATCAATACAAATGGGTATGATCTAGTGGCCATTACAGAAATGTGGTTGCAGGGTGACCAGGACTGGGAACTAAATATCCAGGGGTATCAGACATTTCGGAAGGATAGACAGGAAGGAAAAGGAGGTGGGGTAGCTCTGTTAATTAAGGATAACATCAGGGCGGTAGTGAGAGACGATATAGGCTCTAAGGAGCAGAATGTGGAATCATTGTGGGTGGAGATAAGGAATAATAAGGGGAGAAAGTCACTGGTGGGCATAGTCTATAGGCCCCCAAATAATAACTTCAAGGTGGGGCAGGCTATAAACAAACAAATAACAGATGCATGTAAAAATGGAACAGCAATAATCATGGACGATTTTAACCTCCATATTGATTGGTCAACTCAAGTCGGACATGGTGGACTTGAGGAAGAGTTCTTAGAATGCTGTCACGATAGTTTCCTCGAACTGTATGTTACAGAACCCATGAGGGAGCAAGCTATCTTGGATCTGGTCCTGTGTAATGAGGCAGGTAAAATTAATGATCTTCTTGTGAGGGATCCTCTTGGAATGAGTGATCACAATATGGTTGAATTTCTAATACAGATGGAGGGTGAGAAAGTAGGGTCCCAAACCAGTGTCCTCTGCTTGAACAAGGGAGATTACAATAGGATGAGGGCGGAGTTGGCTAATGTAGACTGGGAACACAGACTAATTGGTGGGACAGTTGAGGAACAGTGGAGGATTTTTAAGGAGATTTTTCTCTGTACTCAGCAAAAATATATTCCAGTGAAAAAGAAGGAATGTAAGAACAGGGTTATATGGATAACTGAGGAAATAAAGGAGAGTATTAAATTAAAAACCAATGCATACAGAGTGGCCAAAATTAGTGGGGAACTACAAAATTGGGAAGGCTTTAAAAAACAACAAAGAACTACTAAGAAAGCAATAAAGAAAGGAAAGATAGATTATGAAAGCAAACTAGCACAAAATATAAAAACTGATAGTAAAAGTTTTTACAAATGTATAAAACGGAAAAGAGTAGCTAAAGTAAATGTTGGTCCCTTCGAAGATGAGAAGGGGGATTTAATAATAGGAAATGAGGAAATGGCCAAGGCCTTAAACAAGTTTTTTGTGTCGGTCTTCACGATGGAAGACACAAATAGCATACCAATAATTGATGGTCATGGGACTGTAGGGGGTGAGGACCTTAAAATGATCACTATTACTAAAGAGGTAGTGCTGGATAGGCCAATGGGACTAAAGGTAGACAAGTCCCCTGGTCCGGATGGAATGCATCCCAGGGTACTAAAAGAAACGGCAGAAGTAATAGCAAATGCATTAGTTGTAATTTATCAAAATTCACTGGACTCTGGGGAGGTGCCAGCTGATTGGAAAACAGCTAATGTGACGCCACTGTTTAAAAAAGGAGGTAGACAAAAGGCAGGTAACTACAGGCCGGTTAGCTTAACATCCGTAGTTGGGAAAATGCTGGAATCTATTATTAAGGAAGAAATAGCAGGACACCTGGAAAAGAATGGTTCAATAAAGCAGACGCAGCATGGATTCATGAAGGAAAAGTCATGTTTGACTAATTTACTGGAATTTTTTGAGGATATAACGAGTGCAGTTGACAGAGGGGAACTGGTGGATGTGGTGTATTTAGATTTCCAGAAGGCATTCGATAAGGTGCCTCACAAAAGGTTGCTGCATAAGATAAAGGTACACGGAGTTGGGGGTAAAGTGTTAGCGTGGATTGAGGATTGGCTATCAAACAGAAAGCAGAGAGTTGGAATAAATGGGTGCTTTTCCGGTTGGCAATCAGTGACTAGTGACGTGCCGCAGGGATCGGTGCTGGGGCCTCAACTATTTACCATATACATAGACGATCTGGAGGAGGGGACCGAGTGTAGGGTAACAAAGTTTGCGGATGACACAAAGATGAGTGGGAAAGCAAATTGCGTGGAGGACACAGAGAGTCTGCAGAGAGATTTGGATAGGCTAAGTGAGTGGGCAAGGATCTGGCAGATGGAGTATAACGTTGGTAAGTGTGAGGTTATCCACTTTGGAAGGAATAATAGTAAAATGGACTATTATTTAAACGGTGAAAAATTACAACATGCTACTGTGCAGAGGGACCTGGGGGTCTTTGTGCATGAATCACAAAAACTCAGTTTGCAGGTGCAGTAGGTAATCAAGGAGGCAAATGGAATGTTGGCCTTTATCGCGAGAGGGATGGAGTATAAAAGCAGGGAGGTCATGCTGCAACTGTACAGGGTACTGGTGAGGCCGCACCTAGAGTACTGTGTACAATTTTGGTCCCCTTATTTAAGAAAGGATGTATTAGCTTTGGAGGGGGTACAGAGAAGGTTCACCAGGTTGATTCCAGAGATGAGGGGGTTAGCTTATGAGGAGAGATTGAGTAGACTGGGCCTGTACTCATTGGAGTTTAGAAGGTTGAGGGGAGATCTTATAGAGACATATAAGATAATGAAGGGGCTAGACAGGGTAGAAGCAGCGAGGTTATTTCCACTTACAATGGAAACAAGAACAAGGGGGCATAAAGTTGAGGAGGAACTTCTTCTCCCAGAGGATAGTGAATCTTTGTAATTCTCTGCCCAATTAAGCAGTAGAGGCTACCTCGTTAAATGTGTTTCTAAGTCACAGATAGATAGATTTTTAACCATTTAGGGAATTAAGGGTTATGGGGAGCGGGCGGGTAAGTGGAACTGAACCCATTATCAGATCAGCGATGATCTTATTGAATGGCAGGGCAGGCTTGAGGGGCTAGATGGCCTACTCCTGCTCCTATTTCTTATGTTCTTATGTTCTTATAAACCTCCCCCCCATTAGAATGTCCATTCAGTGTGAGGCCATGCTGACATGAATCATGACGGGTCCACCACAATGTGCACTTAGTGAGCAGAACCCACCAGAAACACACAGATGAGGACATCCCGGGGAGAGGGTCATGCCCAAGCAATGCCTCCGGGCAAGTTCCCATTTTCCGAGTCTCGCGATATTTTGCGCCCACATCACCTGCGTTTGCAGTGAATGCAAGCGCAAAATCGGAGCAAACGGCTTTGTGAGTGCCATCAGAGCCTTGCTCAGTTGCTGCAGTGCATCTTGTAAATGGTTGACACTGCAACCACTGGGTATCATGCCAATCTAAACTGGATGGTGTTGAGTTCATTGAATGTTGTTGGAGCTGCACTCAATTAGGCCAGTGCAGACTATTCCGTCACAATCCTGAGGCGTGGTGTGTAGATTGGAGATCTCGGAGGTGAGTTACTTCTCATTGGATTCTGATAGTGCAAATTTAGTGATGGTAATGCCATTGAATGTCAGGGGGTGATGGTTAGATCCTCTATTGTTGGAAAAGGTCATTGCCTGACATTTGTGTGGTGTGAATGTTACTTGCCACTTGTCAGGCCAAGCCTAAGTGTTGTCCAGGCCTTGATATGTTTGGACATGGACTGCTTCAGTATTTGAGGAATTGTGAATGGTGCTGAACATTTTGCAATCATCAGTGAACATCCTCACTCCTGATCTTATGACGGAAGGAAGGTCATTGATGGTTGAGTCGAGGACACTCCCCTGAGGAACTCCTGCAGAGATGTCCTGGAACTGAGATGATTGGCCTCCAACCACCACAACCATCTTCCTTTGAGCCAGGTATGACATCAACCAGTGAAAAGTGTTCCCTCTGATTCCCACTGACTCCAGTTTTGCTGGGGCTCCTTGATGCCACACTCAGTCAAATGCTGCATTGATGTCAAAGGCAGTCACTCTCACCTCACCTCTGGAATTCAGCTCTTTTGTCCATGTTTGTACCAAGGCTATAATGAGGTCAGGAGCTGACCCCAAACTGAGTATCAGTGAGCAGGTTATTGGTGAGTAAGTGCCGCTTAATAGTGCTGTTGATGACACTCCCATTACTTTGCAGATTATGCTGCAGTCATTCAACGGCATTACCATCACTGAATCTCCCACTATCACCATTAACCAGAAACTGAACTGGACCAGCCATATAGATATTGTGGCTACATAAGCAGGTAAGGCACTGGGAATTCTATGGTGGATAATTCATCTCCTGATTCCCAAAGCCTGTCCACCACCTACAAGGCACAGGAGTGTAATGGAATACACTCCACTTTCTGGTAGATAGGTGCAGCTCCAACATCACTCGAGAAACTCGACACCAGTTAGGATTAAACAACCCTATTGATTTACACCCCATCCACAGTCTTAAATATTCACTTACTCTGCCACTAATTAATCCATTAATTGCCTCATCTTAAAGGCCTCAAGGCCCTGAGAATGGGCAGGATGTCTGTGGCTACAAGAGCTGGTCAGAGGCTGGGAATTTTGCAGCAAGTAACTCACTTCTTGACTCCCCAAAACCTGCCCACCAGCTACAAGGCACAAGTCAGAAGTGTGATGGAATAGTCTTCACTTGCCTGGATGAGTGCAGCTCCAACAACACACCAGAAGCTCAACACCACCCAGGACAAATCAGTCCTCTGGTTTTACACCCGATTCACTACTTTAAACATTACTCCCTCCACCATTGACACACAGTGGTTGCATTGTTTACCATTTACAAGATACACAGGAGCAACTGAGCAACCCTTCTTTGACGCCACCTTACAAATTCATGACCTCCACCTACTATTGAAAGGGAAGGGTAGCAGCTACCTGGGAACACCATGGCTTGCAAGTTCCCCTCCGAGTCACTCATCATCCAGACTTAGAAATATGTCGACCCTTCCTTCACCGTCGCTGGGTCAAAATCTTGGAACTTCCTCCCTATCAGCACTGTGGATGTACCTACACCCCATGGACTGCAATGGATCAAGAAAGAAGCTTACCGGCATCTTCTCAAGGGCAATTAGGACGGACAATAAATATTTGCCTAGCCAAGGACACCCACAAGCTGTGAAAGAATATTTTTAAAAATGATTGGATTAGATGCGTCCTGCCTTTTGTGGTCAAAGATATCTGGGCAATTTTGCAGTGTTTTGGGTGGATGCCTGTAGCTATAGTCTGGCTGGAGGTGCAGCTAAATTTTCAGCAATATGGTTAGGATGTTGAGTTTACAGTATCCAGTGTGCTCAGGTGTGTTGGTATCAGATAGAGTGACTTTATTTGGCTGTAGACAGGAATTAGATGTTGGGGTCTTCAGATGGAGGCTGAGATGGATCATTTTTGGCTGAAGCTGGTTGCAAGGCTTCAAGCCTGTTTACATGTTGGGCTCCACCATCATCGAGAATGTGAATATTTGTGGAGCCACCTCCCATGAGTTGTTAACTTGTTGGTCACTATTGCATGGTTGGATGAGGCAGAATAGATGTATTTGATCTGATCCAATAAGATGTTACTTATTACATTTATCGGATGCTGCTTCCACTGTTTAGTTAGAAGTCACTGATCTGGACGTGATGCATCCTAGGGAGGTTAGCCTGGGGATAGCTTAAACTCTGATCACAATCTTTAATCTTTTTTGAATATTGGAATGGTGCCAGAGGACTGGGGCATTGCTCACTTTATTTTTTAACAAAGGAGAAATGGATAAACTAAGCAGCCAATCAATCTAATATCAGTCACGGGAAGACCATGCTCATTGGGAAAAAAGAATTCTTACTTGGAGATGTGGGGGTTAATAAGAGGTTACCAGCTGGATTTCATAAAGTCAAATTGTCTTTGACTAAACTGATTTGATTTCTTTGATGACAAAATGGGGAGAGCTGATTGAAGGTAGTGTTGTAGATGTTATATATATGGATTTTCAAAATGCATTTGATAGAAATAGTTCATAACAGATTTGTTTGGATGTGGTTTTTGTCCCTTTAAGGGAAACACAGCAGAGTAAGAGTCAGACAGCCTGGGTGACCAATTGGGGCTCAGAGTGTGGAATCACCCAATGGTGAGAAAGGCTCCACGGCAGATACATTTTGGGAGCTAGCTACAGCCATGTGGCTGCTGTACAGTTCTTATTGATAAATACCCCTTGTGTTCATTAATAAAGCCTGCAAAAGTCAATCTTTACATCTGGCGATGAAGATAAATTATCCTGACACTGCCTCTGGCCCAATACCTGTGAGTATCCTGTTTTAGTCAAAGTCTGAAAAAAGTACAGCAGAATGCCTCTCTTTGGGCGGTTAGATCCATTTGACTCCTTCATGGGGGACCGGACACAAGAAAATGAAATAGCAAAGGAGGCGAAACACAAAGTAATTCTCCTAAGTGTATGTGGAATTCAGACCTATAACCTTATTCTCAGTATTCTGCAGAATTCTGGGCACCAGACTTTAGGTAGAATATCCAGGTCCTGGAGAGGGTAAAAGGTATGTTGATCAGATGACAGAGACCAGAGACCGCTCCATCTGACGAAGGAGCAGCGCTCCGAAAGCTTATGGTATTTGCTACCAAATAAACCTGTTGGACTTTAACCTGGTGTTGTGAGATCGGATGAAGACGGAGAGAATGTTATGGGAAAAGCTGGGTTTGCTCTGCACAGCAGAAACTGAACAGGGTATTCAGGAACGTGCAGGATTAGTTAGAACTCGTGCAGGAGAAACTAATGTACTTCCACTGGCAAATGTCATGGTAACCAGAGATCATAGATTTAAAATAATCAGCAAGAGATCCAGAGGAATTGAGGAGAAATGTTTTTGCATCGAGAATTGTGAAGATCTGGAACAATCTGTTTGAAATTAGGGTGGAATCAGATTCCACAAGAATTTTCAAAAGCCGATTGGACAAGTACTGGAAGAAGAATAATGCACTGGGGAAAATACTGGGGAGTGGGACATAAGAACATAAGAACATAAGAAATAGGAGCAGGAGTAGGCCATCTAGCCCCTCGAGCCTGCCCCGCCATTCAATAAGATCATGGCTGATCTGACGTGGATCAGTACCACTTACCCGCCTGATCCCCATAACCCTTAATTCCCTTACCGATCAGGAATCCATCCATCCGCGCTTTAAACATATTCAGCGAGGTAGCCTCCACCACCTCAGTGGGCAGAGAATTCCAGAGATTCACCACCCTCTGGGAGAAGAAGTTCCTCCTCAACTCTGTCTTAAACCGACCCCCCTTTATTTTGAGGCTGTGTCCTCTAGTTTTAACTTCCTTACTAAGTGGAAAGAATCTCTCCGCCTCCACCCTATCCAGCCCCCGCATTATCTTATAAGTCTCCATAAGATCCCCCCTCATCCTTCTAAACTCCAACGAGTACAAACCCAATCTCCTCAGCCTCTCCTCATAATCCAAACCCCTCATCTCCGGTATCAACCTGGTGAACCTTCTCTGCACTCCCTCCAATGCCAATATATCCTTCCTCATATAAGGGGACCAATACTGCACACAGTATTCCAGCTGCGGCCTCACCAATGCCCTGTACAGGTGCATCAAGACATCCCTGCTTTTATATTCTATCCCCCTCGCAATATAGGCCAACATCCCATTTGCCTTCTTGATCACCTGTTGTACCTGCAGACTGGGCTTTTGCGTCTCATGCACAAGGACCCCCAGGTCCCTTTGCACGGTAGCATGTTTTAATTTGTTTCCATTGAGATAGTAATCCCATTTGTTATTATTTCCTCCAAAGTGTATAACCTCGCATTTCTCAACGTTATACTCCATTTGCCATATCCTCACCCACTCACTCAGCCTGTCCAAATCTCTCTGCAGATCTTCTCCGTCCTCCACACGATTCACTTTTCCACTTATCTTTGTGTCGTCTGCAAACTTCGTTACCCTACACTCCGTCCCCTCCTCCAGATCATCTATATAAATGGTAAACAGTTGCGGCCCGAGTACCGATCCCTGCGGCACGCCACTAGTTACCTTCCTCCAACCGGAAAAACACCCATTTATTCCGACTCTTTGCTTCCTGTCGGATAGCCAGTCCCCAATCCACTTTAACACACTACCCCCAACTCCGTGTGCCCTAATCTTCTTCAGATTGGATAGATCTTCCAAAAAGCCAGCACAGGCATGAAGGAGCAAATGGCCTCCTCCTGTGTTGTATGATTCTCGGGGTAAGATTTTAAGGATGGTGAGTGATCGACGCTTGCCATCCTGAGAATTGGCAGCCCCACATGCCAGCTCTGGCTCCTTTACCAATTACCTTAAATCTGTTTTCTCTGGTGAGTCTCCTGCCAACGGGAAACAGCTTCTCTTAATGTCAAAAGCCATCAATATTTTGTACACCTCCATCAGATCTTCCCTTAACTCTTGTCTTTCAGCAGAACAACTCCAGTTTCCCTATTTATAATCATAGAATCCCAACAATGCAGAAGGAGGCCATTTGGCCCATCAAGCCTGATAGAGCATCTTACCCAGGCCCTATTCATGTAACCCTACATAGAACATAGAACATAGAACAGTACAGCACAGAACAGGCCCTTCGGCCCACGATGTTGTGCCGAGCTTTATCTGAAACCAAGATCAAGCTATCCCACTCCCTATCATCCTGGTGTGCTCCATGTGCCTATCCAATAACCGCTTAAATGTTTCTAAAGTGTCTGACTCCACTATCACTGCAGGCAGTCCATTCCACACCCCAACCACTCTCTGCGTAAAGAACCTACCTCTGAAATCCTACGTATTTACCCCAGCAATTCCCCTAACCTACACATCATGGAGGTCAGTGACTAGTGGAGTGCCCCAGGGATCTGTTCTGGGACCCTTGCTGTTTGTCATTTTCATAAATGACCTGGATGAGGAAGTGGAGGGATGGGTTGGTAAGTTTGCTGACGACACCAAGGTAGGTGGTGTTGTGGATAGTTTGGAGGGATGTCAGAAGTTGCAGCGAGACATAGATAGAATGCAAGACTGGGCGGAGAAGTGGCAGATGGACTTCAACCCGGATAAGTGTGTGGTGATCCATTTTGGCAGATCCAATGGGATGAAGCAGCAGTATAATATGAAGGGTACCATTCTTAGCAGTGTAGAGGATCAGAAGGACCTTGGGGTCCGGGTCCATAGGACTCTTAAATCGGCCTCGCAGGTGGAGGATGCGGTCAAGAAGGCGTACGGCGTACTGGCCTTCATTAATCGAGGGATTGAGTTTAGGAGTCGGGAGATAATGCTGCAGCTTTATAGGACCCTGGTTAGACCCCACTTGGAGTACTGCGCGCAGTTCTGGTCACCTCATTACAGGAAAGATGTTGAAGCCATTGAAAGGGTGCAGAGGAGATTTACAAGGATGTTGCCTGGATTGGGGGGCATGCCTTATGAGGATAGGTTGAGGGAGCTTGGTCTCTTCTCCCTGGAGAGACGAAGGATGAGAGGTGACCTGATAGAGGTTTACAAGATGTTGAGAGGTCTGGATAGGGTAGACTCTCAGAGGCTATTTCCAAGGGCTGAAATGGTTGCTACGAGAGGACACAGGTTTAAGGTGCTGGGGGGTAGGTACAGAGGAGATGTCAGGAGTAAGTTTTTCACTCAGAGGGTGGTGGGTGAGTGGAATCGGCTGACGTCGGTGGTGGTGGAGGCAAACTCGTTGGGGTCTTTTAAGAGACTTCTGGATGAGTACATGGGATTTAATGGGATTGAGGGCTATAGATAGGCCTAGAGGTGGGGATGTGATCGGCGCAACTTGTGGGCCGAAGGGCCTGTTTGTGCTGTGGCTTTCTATGTTCTATGTTCTATGTTCTATCTTGGGACACGAAGGGGCAATTTAACATGGCCAATGAACAGGATATGGCTCGACTCATCAATCGACAGTTCCGACGCACCACAGCGGAAAACCGCATCGACCTCCTCAGAAGACAAACACAGGACACGGTGAACAGAGTACCCTTCGTCGTCCAGTACTTCCCCAGAGCGGAGAAGCTACGGCATCTCCTCCGGAGCCTTCAACATGTCATTGATGAAGACGAACATCTCGCCAAGGCCATCCCCACACCCCCACTTCTTGCCTTCAAACCATCGCACAACCTCAAACAGACCATTGTCCGCAGCAAACTACCCAGCCTTCAGGAGAACAGTGACCACGACACCACACAACCCTGCCACAGCAACCTCTGCAAGACGTGCCGGATCATCAACATAGATGCCTGTGGTGAACCATAGTTGGTTACCACTATGAGTACTGAGCCATGGATGGTCAGCACTATGGGTGTTTGTTGATATGTTACTGTAGTTACTGTTGGTGTTAGGGTTGGGCTGTTCTACCTGTTGATATTGTTCTGTGGTACACTCCAGTTGGCTCCGCCTACCAGGGGAAGTATAACGGTCACTGCACTGCCTGGTGACCCTTTAGTCTGGGATTGTATTGTATATAGTGTGCTCCATTCTTGTCAGTAATAAAAGCCTTTATTTCCCGGGTACAATCTAGCCTCCTGAGTGATTTAATCGCGCATCAATGCCGTCATCTCACGTGAGAACACCATCCACCAGGTACACGGTACCTACTCTTGCAACTCGGCCAACGCTGTCCACCTGATACGCTGCAAGAAAGGATGTCCCGAGGCATGGTACATTGGGGAAACCATGCAGACGTTGCGACAACAGATGAATGAACACCGCTCGACAATCACCAGGCAAGACTGTTCTCTTCCTGTTGGGGAGCACTTCAGCGGTCACGGGCATTCGGCCTCTGATATTCGGGTAAGCGTTCTCCAAGGCGGCCTTCACGATACACGACGGCGCAGAGTCGCTGAGCAGAAACTGATAGCCAAGTTCCGCACACATGAGGACGGCCTCAACCGGGATCTTGGGTTCATGTCACACTATCTATAATCCCCACAGCTTGCCTGGACCTGCAGAGTCTCACTGGCTGTCTTGTCTGGAGACAATACACATCTCTTTAACCTGTCTTAATGCTCTCTCCACTCACGTTGTTTTGTTTCTTAAAGACTTGATTAGCTATAAGTATTCGCATTCCAACCATTATTCTGTAAATTGAGTTTGTGTCTTTATATGCCCTGTTTGTGAACAGAATTCCCACTCATCTGAAGAAGGGGCTTAAGGCTCCGAAAGCTTGTGGTTTTTGCTACCAAATAAACCTGTTGGACTTTAACCTGGTGTTGTTAAACTTCTTACTCCTGAACCTCACCATCGGTATCCGCTGCAAACATTTACAATTTTTGGCTCAATTTTACGGGGTGGGATGGCAAACTGATCACCCCCCTGCCCCCGCCTCATCCCCCAAAAAAGTCGATCTTGAATTGCATGGCCTCCTTACAGCCATAAGCCTCTATGGGCAGCCTTACGAGATGGGGGTCAGACTTACTCCCCTTCCAAAGGAGGTAACCTCCTTTCCTTCCCACCTTTCATCAAAGCTGGAGAAACGAGACCTGTCCACTCTGGTTTGTCTCTGCTATGGCAGCATATTAATGTGGCAGAGGTGGATTGAGAGCCTCAAATAGATAATAATTGGATGTCAAATGATTCCATTATTCTTAAGAAGAGCAGGAGATTCTACTTGGTGTCCTGGACAATATTTATCGAACATCAACATTGAATTAAATTATCTGCTCATTGGCACATTGCTGTTTGTGGGAACTTACTGTGCGTAGATTAGCTTCTGAGTTTCCCACATCACAACAGTGCTTACAGTTCAAACATACTTTATTTAAAACACTTTAGAACGTCAAGAGTTCATGAAAGATGTTGCAGGAATACATCTCCTTATTTCTGTCGTTCATTTTGGGAGGGATAGTGAAATTTAATCCAGACCCTTTCAATTACACAATTGGTACAAAGTGAGAGCGCCCATATAGAAACATAGAAACATAGAAAAACTACAGCACAAACAGGCCCTTTGGCCCACAAGTTGTGCCGAACACATCCCTACCTTCTAGACCTACCTATAACCCTCCATCCTATTAAGCTCCATGTACTCATCCAGGAATCTCTTAAAAGACCCTATTGAGTTCGCCTCCACCACCCCTGACGGCAGCCGATTCCACTCGCCCACCACCCTCTGTGTGAAATACCTACCCCTAACATCTCCCCTGTACCTACCCCCCAGCACCTTAAACCTGTGTCCTCTCGTAGCAGACATTTCCACCCTGGGAAAAAGCCTCTGAGAGTCCACCCGATCTATGCCTCTCAACATCTTATACACCTCTATTAGGTCTCCTCTCATCCTTCGTCTCTCCAAGGAGAAAAGACCGAGCTCCCTCAGCCTATCCTCATAAGGCCTGCCACTCAATCCAGGCAACATCCTTGTAAATCTCCTCTGCACCCTTTCAATCTTTTCCACATCCTTCCTATAGTGAGGCGACCAGAACTGAGCACAGTACTCCAAGTGGGGTCTGACGAGGGTCTTATATAGCTGCATCATTATCTCCGGACTCCTAAACTCAATCCCTCGATTGATAAAGGCCAGCACACCATATGCCTTCTTAACCACCTCCTCCACCTGCGGGGCCGATTTCAGAGTCCTATGGACCCGGACCCCAAGGTCCTTCTGATCCTCGACCGTACTAAGAGTCTTTCCCTTTATATTGTACTCCTTCATCCCATTTGTCCTACCAAAATGGACCACTACGCATTTATCTGGGTTGAAGTCCATCTGCCACTTCTCTGCCCAGTCTTGCATCCTATCTATGTCCCTCTGTAACTTCTGACATCCCTCCAGACTATCCACAACCCCACCAACCTTCGTGTCGTCGGCAAACTTACCAACCCATCCCTCCACTTCCTCATCCAGGTCATTTATGAAAATGACAAACAGCAAGGGTCCCAGAACAGATTCCTGGGGCACACCACTGGTGACTGACCTCCATTTAGAAAAAGACCCATCTATACCCACTCTCTGCCTCCTTTGGGCAAGCCAGTTCTGGATCCACTGGGCAGCAGCCCCTTGGATCCCATGTCCTCTCACTTTTTCTAGAAGCCTTGCATGGGGGACCTTATCGAACACCTTGCTAAAATTCATATAAACCACATCTACCGCCTTCCCTTCGTCAATGTGTTTAGTCACATTTTCGAAGAACTCCACCAGGCTTGTAAGGCACGATCTGCCCTTGACAAAGCCATGCTGAGTATTCTTGAGCATACTAAACCTCTCTAAATGCTCATATATCCTGTCCCTCAGGATTTTCTCCATCAGTTTACCAACCACTGAGGTTAGACTCACCGGTCGGTAATTACCTGGGCTATCCCTATTCCCCTTCTTGAAAATAGGAACCATATCCGCAATCCTCCAATCCTCCGGCACCTCTCCCGTCTCCATCGACGACGCAAAGATCATCGCCAGAGGCTCTGCAATCTCCTCCCTCACCTCCCACAGTAACCTGGGGTACATCCCATCTGGACCCGGCGACTTATCTATCTTGATGCCATTCACTGATTCCAGCACAACCTCTTTCTTAAAGTCCACATACTCAATCCTTTCAGTCCACCGCACGCCCGCAGTACATCCACCCAGGTCCTTCTCCTCTGTGAAAACCGAGGCAAAATACTCATTGAGCACCTCTGCCATTTCTACTGGTTCCGTACAGACTTTCCCGCCTTCACCTTTTATAGGCCCTATTCCGTCACGTCTCATCCTTTTACTGTTCACATATTTATAGAATGCCTTAGGGTTCTCCTTAATCCTACCTGCCAGGGCCTTCTCGTGACCCCTTCTGGCTCTCCTAATTTCCTTCTTTAGTCCCTTCCTACAAGCCGTATACTCTTCTAAATCCCTATCTTCGCCAAGCTCTCTGAGCCTTTTGTACGCTTTCCTTTTCTTCTCGACTAGGTCCCGCACAGCTTTCGTGCACCACGGTTCCTTTAACCGACCAACACCTCCCTGTCTGCTCGGAACATTGTCCTGTAGAACTCTAGACAGACATTCCTTGAAAAACTGCCACCTCTCTTCAGTACATTTCCCCGAGAATACCTCCTTCCAATTTACTCCTCTAATTTGCTGTCTAATGTCTTCATATTTCCCCTTACTCCATATAAACCCTTTCCTAGCTTGCCTGATCCTCTCTTTTTCCAATGCAAGCCTAAAGGAGATAGAGTTATGATTGCTGTCCCCAAGATGCTCTCCCACTGAGAGATCTGACACCTGTCCAGGTTCATTGGTCAGTATCAGATCAAGTACAGCCTCTCCTCTTGTAGGCTTGTCCACATGCTGTGTCAGGAAACCCTCCTGAACACACCTAACGAACCCTTCCCCATCCAATCCCCTTACCCTAGGGATATTCCAATCTATGTTTGGGAAATTAAAGTCTCCCATCACAACAACTCTGCTATTATTGCATCGCTCCAGGATCTGTTTCCCTATCTGCTCCTCCACCTCCCTGTTACTATTGGGCGGCCTATAGAAAACTCCCAGCAAAGTGACCGGCCCCTTCCCACACTGAACTTCCACCCACAGAGACTCGGTGGACAATCCCTCCACAGCATACACCTTCTCTACAGCTGTGACACTATCCCTGATCAGCAGTGCCACTCCACCCCCTCTCTTGCCTCCCTCCCTGTCCTTCCTGAAACATCTGAATCCCGGCACCTGTAGTATCCAGTCCTGTCCCTGAGACATCCAAGTCTCCGTAATGGCCACCACATCACACTTCCAGCCATCGATCCACGCTCTGAGCTCATCCCCTTTATTCACTATACTCCTGGCATTAAAGTAAACACATCTCAATCCTTTGGTCTGAGCTCTCCCCTTCTCTATCCCCCGTCCATCCTCCCTCTTGCACCGTCTATAACCCTTCTCTGTTTGCGAGCTACCTTCCTCACTCTCAGTCACCTCATTTTGATCCCCTCCCCCCAACCTATCTATATCAAGTGCTGTTCACCATTACTGCTCACCGTGGCTGCTCACCGTGACTACTCACTAATTGTGCTCACCATTACTGCTCACCATGGCTGTTCACCAATCTGAGTGCATGCTTATATAATCAACCGGTTTTCAGCTGAAACTTCTTGAACATTTTTTTAAAATGAACACATGCACAGTGACTTGGTAAATCTCCAGAGAGCTGTGTATGAACAGAGTGTAGGTTTTTAGCCGGATGGGGAGGGAACTCACCATGTCCCCCTCTACCCACATTAGCAGCCTCTGACATTTGAAGTGTGTGGTATGTAGTAACAGAATGCAGCCTCTGAAACCCTCCAGTCTCACCGTCTATTGATCTGATTTCCCTGAGTTCTGGCAAATTCTGGGAGACATTAGTGACTGCTTCTATTTTTACAGAGAGTTCTGAAGAGATTTACACTCAGCCCATTATTCTAAAAGACCTATTGCTGTGCAATTTGCATTTTCTGCTGATCATTAAATTTCAAGTATATATTTTTTAATTATTGTACATGAATTAACCACTTAAAACAATTTTTTTGAGTATGGGAATTGCTATTTAAGCCAGTGATTTGATTTGAATAATGGAGACACTCCGGTGTGTATCTGCATGGACAGCAGAACGGGGATATTGACTGATTGTTACAATCAGTCCCAGCATCCTCCAGAGTTATTGATCCAAAACCACCTTAATCCCCTTCAAATAACACAAGCAATTCCATGTAATACCTGTAATAACAGGCTTCAGACTCAAGTATCCATTGCAAGCTCTGGATCTCATGCTGAATTGCAGCTGCACTCAACAGAACAACCAAAGCCACTGGCTCTGATACAGGTAATAGTGTGTGATAAGACCCTAATTCAGAAGATAAACAGTTGTCTGATATCAGACAAAACAAGATATTAATTGCCTTCCCACTGTTGCTCATGGGTGACTGGGTCCCAGAATCAAAGCATGTGGGACTGATTTTCTCTGGAAGTCTGCGCCGAGGACAGCTCTGTGCTGATATGACTATCTACACAGCAGCCCGTTGCTATCAAATACAGTGCGTTACACAAAGCGGGAGCAAAGCTTGGAGGTTGGCGGCGCTGGGTCGCTGGAAACTCTGCAGGAGTTTGTCACATTGCGTGTGTGCCGCTGCAACATTCTTTCTCCTGTCCTGATGGATGGGGCTCTGCTCTTATCGAAGCTTCAGCAGCTCCACATGAATATATGGAGAGCGCGGCTCTGCTCCATGTCTCATTGTCTCATGTTGGGGGAGGTGCAATCACTCAACTATTATCAGCCAGTCAACAGCATGCAGGCAATCAGGACTGACAGCGCAGAATCATGGGAGAACCGACAAGGTTAAATAAGGCTGACAGTTGTGATAATGATGATTATATTATAAATTAAGATGTGATGATAAGGAAGAATAAAAGACACGGCCTGAAAGAATATTTAGTTTAACACCATCTCATTCCTCTCACACCCTTTAAATTGCCAACATTTATCACACAGCCTGAAAATGGACATTTAACCAGAAAGATAAAGTGTCCAGGCTGTGGCTAGGGGAGGGGGGGGCAGGGTGGGGGAGGGGGGTGGGGGGGAGAGGGGAGGGGGGAGGGAGGAGGGGGAGAGGGGAGGGGGGAGGGAGGGAGGAGGGGGAGAGGGGAGGGGAAGAGGGGAAGGGGGGGAGGAGGAGGGGGGAGAGGGGAGGGGGGGAGGGAGGAGGGGGGTGGGGGGAGGGGGGGAGGGGGATGGGGGGGAGGGGGGTGGGGGGGAGAGGGGAGGGGGGAGGGAGGAGGGGGTGGGGGGAGAGGGGAGGGGGGAGGGAGGAGGGGGGTGGGGGGGAGGGGGAGGGGGGGTGGGGGGGAAGAGGAGGGGAGGGGGGAGGGAGGGAGGGGGAGGGGGAGGGGGGAGGGGGAGGGAGGGGAGGGGGAGGGGAGGGGGAAGGGGAGGGAGGGGGAGGGGGAGGGGAGGGGGAGGGGGAGGGGAGGGGGGAGGGAGGGGGAGGGGGAGGGGAGGGGGAGGGGGAGGGGAGGGGGGAGGGAGGGGGGGAGGGAGGGGGAGGGGGAGAGGGGAAGGGGAGGGGAGGGAGGGGGCGGTGGGGAGGGAGGGGAGGGAAGGGGGTAGGGGAAGGAGGGAGGGGGAAGGGGGTAGGGGAGGGAGTAAGTGAGGGGGTAGGGGAGGGAGGAGGTGAGGGGGTAGGGGAGGGAGGAGGGGAGGGAGGAGGTGAGGGGGTAGGGGAGGGAGGAGGGGAGGGAGGGAAGGGGGAGGGGGGAAGGGGAAGGGGGAGGGGGGAGGGGGAAGGGGAGGGAGGGGGAGGGGAGGGAGGGGAGGGAGGAGAAGGGAGGGAGGAGAAGGGAGGGGGAGTAGATGGGGGAGAATGGAGGGGGAGTAGTGGGGAGGGGAAAAGGGGGGAGGGGAGGGGGAGAAGGGGGAGTGGAGGGGAGGGGGAGAAGGGGGGAGGGGAGGGGGGAGAAGGGGAGGGGGAGGGAAGGGGGGAGGGGAGAGGGAGGAGGGGGGAGAAGGGGGGAGGGGACGTGGGAGGAGGGGGGAGAAAGGGGGAGGAGACGTGGGAGGAGGCGGGAGGGGAGGGGGAGAAGGGGGGAGGGGGAGGGGGGAGAAGGGGGGCGGCGAGGGGAGGGGGAGAAGGGGAGGGGAGAAGGGGGGAGGAGAGGGGTTGGGGAGGAGGGGGGAGGGGTGGGGGAGGGGGGAGAAGGGAGGAGGGGGGAGAAGGGGGGGAGAAAGGGGGAGGGGAGAGGAGGGGACGGGAGGGGGAGGAGGGGGAGGGGAGGGGGGAGAAGTGGGGAGGGGAGGGGAAGGGGAGAAGGGGGGAGGGGAGGGGGGAAGGAGGTGAGGGGAGGGAGGGGAGGTGGGGAAGGGGGAAGGGGGAAGCGGAGGGGGGTGGGGTGGGGGAGGGGGGACGGCGGAAGGGGAGGGGGAAGGGGAGGGGAAGGGGGAGGGGGGAAGGAGAGGGGGAAGGGGGGGTGGAGGGGAGGGGGGAGGGGAGGGGGAAGGGGGGAGGGGAAGGGGGAGGGGGGAGGGAAGGCGAGGGTGGAGGGAGGGAGGGGAGGGGGAGGGGGGAGGGGAGGGGGGAGGGGAGGGGGAGGGGGAGGAGATGGGGGAGGGGGGAGGGACGGGAGGGAGAGGGGAGTGAGGTGGGACGGGGGGGAGGGATGGGGGGAGGGAATGGAAAGGGGGAGGGGGTTGTGGGGAGGGGGGAATGGAGAGGGGGAGGGGGCAATGGAAGGGGGGAGGGGGCAATGGAGAGGGGGAGGGGGGGAATGGAGAGGGGGAAGGGTAATGGAGAGGAGGAGGGGGCAATGGAGAGGGGGAGGAGGGAATGGAGAGGGGGAGGAGGGAATGGAGAGGGGAGGGGGAATGGAGAGGGGGAGCGGGGAATGGAGAGGGGGAGGGAGAAATGGAGAGGGGAAGGGGGGAAGTGGGGAGGGGGGAATGGAGAGGGGAGGGGGGAATGGAGAGGGGTGAGGGGAATGGAGAGGGGGGAGGGGGGAATGGAGAGGGGGAGGGGGGAATGAAGAGGGGGAGGGGGAATGGAGAGGGGAGCGGGAAATGGAGAGGGGAGGGGGAAATGGAGAGGGGAGGGGGAAATGGATAGGGGGAGGGGGTAATGGAGAGGGGGGAGGGTGGAATGGAGAGGGGGAGGGGTGAATGTAGAGGGGGCACTGGAGTCTGGGGAGTGGGCAATGGAGAGGGTGGAGGGGCAATGGAGAGGGGGGAGGGGGAATGGAGAGGGGGAGGGTGGAATGGAGAAGGTGGGGGCAATGGAGAGGGGTGGGGGGAATGGAGAGGGGGCAGGGGCAATGGAAAGGTGGGAGGGGGTTGGATGGAATGGAGAGGGGTGGGGGCAATGGGAGGGGGGAGGGGGATGGAGAGGGCGGAGGGGAATGGAGAGGGCAGAGGGGGGAATGGAGAGGGGGGAGGGGGGGAATGGAGAGGGTGGGAGGGGGGGAATGGAGAGGGGAGAATGGAGAGGGAGAGGGGGGAGTGGGAGGGGGAGGGGGGAATGGAAAGGGGGAGGGGGAAGTGGGGAGGGGGGGAATGGAGAGGGGGGAGGGTGAATGGTGAGGGGGGAGGGGGCAATGGAGAGGGGGAGGGGGGAATGGAGAGGGGGAGGGGGGAATGTAGAGGGGGGTGGGGGGTAATGGAGAGGGGTTGGGGGGGAATGGAGAGGGGGACGGGGGAATGGAGAGGGGGAGGGGGGAATGGAGAGGGGACGGGGGAATGGAGAGGGGGAGGGGGGAATGGAGAGGGGGTGGGGGGGAATGGAGAGGGGGAGGGGGAATGGAGAGGGGGAGGGGGGAATGGAGAGGGGGAGGGGGGAATGGGGGGTGGGTGGGGGAAATGGAGAGGGGGTGGGGGAAATGGAGAGGGGGAATGGTGAGGGGGAGAGGGGGAGAATAGTTATAGGGAGGGGGAGAATAGTTATAGAGAGGGGGGAGAATGGACAAGGGGAGAGAGAGGAATGGACCGGAGGAGGGGGTGAATGGAGAAGAGTGGGGGGGGGGAATGGACAGGTGGGGGGGCGAATGGAGAGCATGTGAATGGGGTGGGCATGAATGGAGAGGGGCAGGGGGTGAATGGAGAGGGGCAGGGAGGAATAGGGAGGGGGAGGGTGGAATGGAGAGGGGGGAATGGGGAGGTGGAGGGGGGCATGGAGAGGGGGGGGAAATGGGAATGTGCAGGGGGAGGGGAGGGGGGAATGGGCGGGGAGAGGGAGCGAATGGGAGGGTCACTGTTTCCTTCTCTTCCTTGCCAGAGGAGGTCCCAGCACCTTAGTATAAATGCCCATGATCATGGTTAGCGCTGCTGTCTCACAGCACCAGGGACCCGGTTTCTGGCTCGGGTCACTGTCTGTGCCGAGTCTGCACCTGCTCCTCGTGTCTGCGTGGGTTTCCTCCCGGTGCTCCACTTTCCTCCCACAGTCCTGGTTCGGTGCATTGGCCATGCAGTGTCCCCAAACAGGCGCCGGAGTGTGGCGGCTAGGGGATTTTCACAGTAACTTCATTGCAGTGTTAATGTGAGCCTTACATGTGGCACTAATAAATAAACTTAAAAATAAACAGAAAAGTATGAATTAGCAAGAGAGGAAACAGTGAAGGAACAAGGAAGGGAATATGCAATGTTTTAACTAAGTTATGGGTTGTGGTCTTTAACAGATAGGAAAGAATGTGGTTTGCACACGTAGATTTAAACTAACAACACAACTGCTTTATCGACAAGCTGCTCTCTGCACTGCAGAATATAAAACTGAAAGCAAAACGGCAGCCTGTGCACACATCCTAATGACATCACCATCAAACCATGTGATCAGCTCTTAAAGCAACCTTGCAATCCTTTGAAAGATGTAACAGAATAGCAGCTTAAAGTCTGGAATGTAAAAGAACAGGCCTCAGGTGCTGAGGGGAATTCTGATGATGAACAACCCAACCCCAACTCAAAACCCAGCGTGCAGAAGTTGTCGGGTTAACTACGGCTGTGTAACGTGGGGTGCACACTACTGTACGACCAGGAGAGGTGAATAGGTTACACGAGAGTCGTAAAGAAGTTTTGTCAAGAGAAAAAGTAACCCTTTATCCCTCAAATGAGACGCTAAACCTCTAATTGTATTGAGAAGTATAGGAGCCAATCAAATCTTTCCCCAGAAAGCGTGTTAAAAGCCCAAGTTTTAATTAATGGTATTCGTGGGGAATATGTATTCATAACTTTGTATTGGAGGCACTTGGAGAGCGATCAAAAGTCTGGGAGAGAGACCATCGGTATTGTTCAGAAGTTACCTGCAGATGGAGTTGAGTTACTCCTGGGAAATGATTTAGCCAGAGTGAAGGTAATATATTCTCCCGTAATTATGGAAAGCACAAGTGAGGTCAAAGAGACAGAGTGATTAAAGGAAAAGGTTCCAAGAATTTACCTTTGTGTCTGATGACCAGAACAATAGCTAAGCAAAGTGAATCATTGGAGGTCAAAGTGACACCACAAACAGACATTGGTTAGCTGAAACTTTCTTTAAAGACTCAGATAATCCAAAATAAATGTTCAATAAATCTTCCCTGCTTGGGGCTCAACAGGCTGATCCAGGGGTACGTAAAATAGCCCAAACTGAAGCTGAAGAATTCCAGAATGTCTTTATAAGGTGTGGAGATGCCGGCGTTGGACTCGGATGGGAACAGAAGGAGGAAAAACTGGAGCACGAGTGAAAGCTAGCCAGTAATATAAAGATGGACAGTAAGAGTTTCTATAGATATTTAAATAAGAAAATAATTCACAATCTAATCATTGGTAATATAAAGTAGGGCGATTACGGATAAATTAAACCAACATTCTGCATCTGTCTTCACTATGGTGGACACAGTAATATCCCAGAAATAGCTACAAACCATTCCATCAGATCATGACTGATCTCTTCCTGGCCTCAAATCCACCTCCCCACCTGTTCCCCACATCCCCTTATCCCTTTTTTATTAGCAATATATCCATCTCCTTCTTGAAACCATTTAATGATTCAGACTCCACCGCGCTCTGGGGCAGCGAGTTCCACAAATTCACCACCCTCTGCGAGAAGTAGTTCCTCCTCATCTCAGTTTTAAATCTACCGCCTCTCAACCTAAACCTGTGACCTCTTGTTCGAGATTGCCCCATAAGAGGAAACATTTGGTCGACATTTACTTCATCAATCCCTTCTAAAATTTTATATACCTCGATCAGATCCCCCTCTCATCCTTCTAAACTCCAGCGAGTACAAACCCAAACTGTTTAATCTCTCCTCATACGTCAACCCTTTCATCCCTGGGATCAATCTGGTGAACTTCCTCTGAACTGCCTCTAATGCCACCACATCTGTCCTCAAATAAGGAGACCAAAACTGGACACAATACTCCAGATGTGGTCTCACCAACACACTATACAATTGCAACACTTCTCTACTTTTATACTCCAGTTCCTTTGTAATAAATGCCAACATCCCATTTGCCTTTTTATTACATGCTGCACCTGCATGCAGACTTTCTGCGATTCATGAACACAGACACCCAGATCCCTCTGCCAGGATGCATTTTGAATCTGCTTTCCATTTAGGTAATAATTTCTGCCAAAATGGATAACCTCACACTTATCCACATTAAATTCTATCTGCCAAATTTTGGCCCATTCTCCTAGCCTATCGATATCCATCTGTAAAATCTTTATATTCTCTTCACTGCCTGCTTTCCCACCTATTTTAGTATCAACTGCAAATTTTGCTATGTTACACTGTGTCCCTGCTTGCAGATCATTTATTAGGTTGTGAACAGTTGAGGTTTGAGGACTGACCCCTGCGACACCCCACTAGTTACATTTTGCTAGCCAGAGAAGGATCCACTTATCCAAACCCTCTGCTTTCTGTCAGTCAGCCAATCCTCAGTCCAATCTAGTATATAAATGATTTGGAGGAAAATGTAACTGGATTGATTAGTAAGTTTGCGGACGACACAAAGGTTTGTGGATTTGCGGATAGCGATGAGGACCATCAGAGGGTACAGCAGGATATAGATCAGCTGGAGACTTGGACGGAAAGATGGCAGATGGAGTTTAATCCACACAAATGTGAGGTAATGCATTTTGGAAGGTCTAATACAGATAGGAGATAAACAGTAAATGGCAGAACCCTTAAGAGTATTGAAAGGCAAAGGGATCTGGGTGTACAAGTACACAGGTCGCTGAAAGTGGCAATGCAGGTGGAGAAGGTAGTCAAGGAGGCAGATGGCATAAAGAACAAAGAACAGTACAGCACAGGAAACAGGCTCTTCGACCCTCCAAGCCTGTGCCGCTCCTTGGTCCAACTAGACCATTCGTTTGTATCCCTCCATTCCCAGACTGCTCATGTGACTATCCAGGTAAGTCTTAAACGATGCCAGTGTGTCTGCCTCCACCATCCTACTTGGCAGCGCATTCCAGGCCCCCACCACTCTCTGTGTAAAAAACGTCCCTCTGATATCTGAGTTATACCTCGCCCTTCTCACCTTGAGCCCGTGACCCCTCGTGATCGTCACCTCCGACCTGCGAAAAACCTTCCCACTGTTCACTCTATCTATACCCTTCATAATTTTGTACACCTCTATTAGATCTCCCCTCATTCTCCGTCTTTCCAGGGAGAACAAGCCCAGTTTACCCAATCTCTCCTCATAGCTAAGACCCTCCATACCAGGCAACATGCTGTTAAACCTTCTCTGCACTCTCTCTAAAGCCTCCACGTCCTTCTGGTATTGCGGCGACCAGAACTGGACGCAGTATTCCAAATGTTGCCTAACCAGCGTTCTATACAGCTGCAACATCAGACTCCAGCTTTTATACTCTATAACCCGTCCCATAAAGGCAAACATACCATGTGCCTTCTTCACCACCTTCTCCACCTTTGCTGCCACCTTCAAGGGTTTGTGGACTTGCACACCTAGGTCCCTCTGTGTTTCTATACTCTTGATGGCTCTGCCATTTATTGTATAACTCCCCCCTACATTAGTTCTTCCAAAATGCATCACTTCGCATTTATCCGGATTAAATTCCATCTGTCACCTCTCCGCCCAATTTTCCAGCCTATCTATATCCTGCTGTATTGCCCGACAATGCTCATCACTATCCGCAAGTCCAGCCATCTTCGTGTCATCCGCAAACTTGCTGATAACACCAGTTACACCTTCTTCCAAATCATTTATATATATATCACAAATAGCAGAGGTCCCAGTACAGAGCCCTGCAGAACACCACTGGTCAAAGACCTCCAGCTGGAAAAAGACCCTTCGACTGCTACCATCTGTCTCCTATGGCCAAGCCAGTTTTCTACCCATCTAGACACCTCTCCTTGTATCCCATGAGCCTTTACCTTCTTAACCAACCTGCCATGAGGGACTTTGTCAAATGCCTTACTGAAATCCATATAGACGACATCCATGGCCCTTCCTTCGTCAACCGTTTTTGTCACTTCCTCAAAAAACTCCACCAAATTTGTAAGGTACGACCTCCCTCTTACAAAACCATGCTGTCTGTCACTAATGAGATTGTTCCGTTCTAAATGCGCATACATCCTGTCTCTAAGAATCCTCTCCAACAACTTCCCCACCATGGACGTCAAGCTCACTGGCCTATAATTACCGGGTTATCCCTGCTACCCTTCTTAAATAATGGTACCACATTCGCTATCCTCCAATCCTCAGGGACCTCACCTGTGTCCAACAAAGAGACAAAGATTTCCGTCAGAGGCCCAGCAATTACATCTCTTGTCTCCCTGAGCAGTCTAGGATAGATGCCATCAGGCCTTGGGGATTTGTCCGTTTTAGTGTTCCCTAAAAAGCCTAACACTTCCTCCCTTGTAATGGAGATTCTCTCTAATGGGTCAACACCTCCCTCTGAGACACTCCCAGTCAACAAGTCCCTCTCCTTTGTGAATACCGATGCAAAGTATTCATTTAGGATCTCCCCTATTCCCTTGGGTTCTAAGCATAATTCCCCTCCTTTGTCCCTGAGAGGTCCGACTTTTTCCCTGACAACTCTTTTGTTCCTAACATATGAATAAAATGCCTTAGGATTCTCCTTAATCCTGTCTGCCAAGAACATTTCATGACCTCTTTTTGCCCTTCTAACTCCCCGTTTGAGTTCTTTCCTACTCTCTCTGTATTCCTCCAGAGCTCCATCTGTTTTCAGTTGCCTGGACCTAACATACGCCTCTCTTTTCTTTTTGATCAGATCCTCAATTTCCCTGGTTATCCACGGCTCTCGAATGAAGCACGAAGGCATGCTTGCCTTCATCGGCTGGGGCATTGAGTTTAAAAATTGGCAAGTCATGTTGCAGCTTTATAGAACTTTAGTTGGGCCGCACTTGGAATATAGTGTTCAATTCTGGTCACCACACTACTGGAAGGATGTGGAGGCTTTGGAGAGGGTACAGAAAAGATTTAGCAGAATGTTGCCTGGTATGGAGGGTATTAGTTATGAGGAGAGGTCGGAGAAACTTGGTTTGTTCTCACTGGAACGACGGCGGTTGAGGGGCAACCTGATAGAAGTCTACAAGATTATGAGAGGCATGGACAAAGTAGATAGTCAGAAGCTTTTTCCCAGATTAGAGTCAATTACTAGGGGGCAAGGTTTAACGGAGATGTACGAGGCAGATTTTTTACACAGAGAGAAGTGGGTGCCTGGAACTCGTTGCCGGGGGAGGTAGTGGAAGCAGGTATGGTAGTGACTATTAAGGGGCATCTTGACAAATACATGAATAGGATGGGAATAGAGGGATATTGTCCCTGGAAGGTTGGGGGTTTTAGTTCAATCGGGCAGCATGGTCGGTGCAGGCTTGGAGGGCCGAAGGGCCTGTTCTGGGCTGTAATTTTCTTTGTTCTTTGTTCTTAGTACTTTATCCCCAATTCCCTGCGATCTCACCTTCTGGATCAGTCTTTTATGTGGCACCTTGTCAAACCCCTTCTGGAAGTCTTGATATACCACATCCATAGGTTGCCCACTATCCACCCTGCTGGTTATGTCCTTTAAGAACTCAAGCAAGTTTGTCAAGCATGACTTACCCTTCATAAAACCAGGCTGTCAATGGTGGATTGAGCTTTGTCTTTCCAAACACTCAGTCATCTCATCCTTAATGATTGATTCCAGCAACTTCCTCATCACAGAAGATAAGCTAACCAGCCTATAGTTTCCGACTTTTCACCTCTACCCCTTTTTGAATAGGGGCGTCACATTAGCCTGTTTCCAATCCACCGTGACCTGAGCAGAATCCAAGGAATTTTGAAATATTACAACCAATGCATCGTGTATCTGTGTTGCCACCTCCTTTAATACCCTAGGGTGCAGGCCATCAGGTCCCAGAGATCTACTCCAGAGCGTAGTAGATGTTGGAACTTTGGGTAAATTTAAGGAAGAGGTGGACAGATTTTTAAATAGTAATGGGTTCGAAGGGCTATGATGAACGGGCAGGAATGTGGAGTTGAGGCCAAGATGAGATCAGCCATGAGATCGTATTAAATGGCGGGGTAAGTTCGAGGGGATGAAGTGCCTACTCCTGCTCCTAGTTCTGATGTAATACATCATCAAGTTATTGTGATCAGCAATGCAGCAGACGAATATGAAATATTTTGTTCATAGCTCACATTTCCTGTCATTCTGTTTTTTCCAATACACACTGTCAACATTTTCTGTTACTCCTTGTTAATTTACATAAAGTAAACCAGTGAAAAGTTAGAAGAGAAGTGGGGAATGGGGCAAATCAGGAATTAAGGAATCAGCCAATAAATATAAGCCTACTACTGAATTATAAACTTCCTTATCTGAAGTGATCAATTAGAAGGTGCTGAATAAGGAGAGAAAGGGAAGCAATCATTTGATTCAAAAACTGACCATATCTTCAGAAGAACTGAAATTGCTAATATCTAAATAATAATTTTAACACATTCAAAATGTAAAATTACGTATCTCACAGTGACATTGCTAAATGTGACCACATAATTCTCATTTCTGTCTTTCAGCATTCCAAAAAGGCTTCTTCACTTCAAGGCTTGCACTTCAGACTTTGCCAGTGCGTGCAATTAGCTGCAAGGTGCATACTGAGCGTGTGCAGAATGCAAAATCACCCAACTCGCACCAAACCAACTCATTCTGTAAAACTCAGGGAGGTGAATCTTCACTTTCACTGCTAGACAAAAACACTGGTTTATGCACATTGACTTAGAACAAAGAGCAAAGAAAATTACAGCCCTCCAAGCCTGCACCGACCATGCTGCCCGACTTAAATAAAACCCCCTACCCTTCCGGGGACCATATCCCTCTATTCCCATCCTATTCATGTATTTGTCAAGATGCCACTTAAAAGTCACTATCGTATCTGCTTCCACTACCTCCCCCCGGCAGCGAGTTCCAGGCACCCACCACCCTCTGTAAAAAAGCTTGCCTCGTACATCTCCTTTAAACCTTGCCCCTCGCACCTTAAACCTATGCCCCTTAGTAATTGACTCTTCCATCCTGGGAAAAAGCTTCTGACTATCTACTCTGTCCATGTCCCTCATAATCTTGTAGACTTCTATCAGGTCTCCCCTCAACCGCCGTTGTTCCAGTGAGAACAAACCAAGTTTCTCCAACCTTTCCTCATAGCTAATGCCCTCCATACCAGGCAACATCCTGGTAAATCTTTTTTGTACCCTCTCCATGCCTCCACATCCTTCTGGTAGTGTGGCGACCAGAATTGAACACTAAATTCCAAGTGCGGCCTAACTAAGATTCTATAAAGCTGCAACATGACTTGCCAATTTTTAAACTCAATGTCCCAGCCGATGCAGGTAAGCATGCCGTATGCCTTCTTGACTACCATGATTTACTCACCGTCCTACTTACACAGTGCCCAATTTACAGTGTCTAATTTACACAAGACCAGATTCTCTCATCCCATCACTCAGCAAAGTGGCTGAAAATGAAGGTGGGCACCATAAATTTTAATTTCCCAGCCAATTCTCATTGGCCACCATTTTGACTGGTGTGGACAAACAAGTGGGTTATGACCCAATGCTCGTGAAAAGTGACATCGGGTTCAGCCTTTCAAATGCTATCCTGATGAAGAACCAAATGGACTTGAAATATTGGCAGGAATTCTCCCATCCTGCCCGCCACTTGGATTTTTGCGGGGGGCGGGGGGATGGTGGTGAGACCATGTAAAGGTCCATTGAAGTCGGGTGGGATTCTCTGGATTTCAGGTGAGCGCGGCCGGTGAATCCCAGCTGTTAACTCTGTGTTCTCTCTCTCCCTACAGATGCTGCCAGACCTGTTCCGTTTTTCTAGCATTCTTGGACTGTTCCAGATTCCAGCATCTACAGAATCTTTCTTATTTCAGCTTTTAAATGCCTGCCTCAATTTTGAGTTTCCCTTAATTAGAGATCTTCAGTCAGGTTAGTGGGTTCCTGAAGTCTCTGTGAAAAGTGTCAGGTCAATTTGTTCATGAACTTCAGGGAATACCTTTTGTAGGGTCTGAACCTTTTGACAGGTAAATTAAAAAGCTGTTGACAACCTCAAATGCTATAAGTAGATCCTGGATGATAAATACGTCAGTGATGGATTAATTGGTCATAGAGCTCTGTTCTTATATGATAAGTAACAATTAAATTGACCAGCATTGTGTTAGTGTTCAGATGCATTAGAGTATTTTTTCCAATGGATAAAGGACTCTTGTGCATTCAACAGTATTGAAAATCGGATATTAATGTGCCATCAGGACAGTGTATTAATTTGTACATTGATTTACATACTGAACAGATGGTGAATTATCTGTTCTGTCAACTTCAAGGATGCTATTGTTTTGAGATCTGAAGGGTTTGTTTAAATAGTTGTGCAATGGAATTTCATTATGAACACTTGGCTGATCCCTAAGCCCACTAATTGATTTAGCTCAGCAGGCTTCATGAATTCTCAAGAGCTTTGTTTGATTGACAGTTTTATGAGTCATTAATTGAATTACAGTTTTTTTGAATGGCTGTTTGTTGATTTTGATATATAAGAGCACCTAAGAGGAGTAAGTGGAGCTGCAACGCGTGGGAGCTCCTGGATGCCAGTGTGATCCAGGAGAAACATATCTGCAGGAAGTGTTGGTGGCTCGAGGAGCTTCGGCTTAGAGTCATTGAGCTGGAGGCTGAGCTGCAGACTCTGCGAAATATCAGGGAGGGGAAAAGTTACCTAGATGTTTTGTACCAGTAGGCAGACACATCTCTTAGGATAGGGTCTTTTGGTTTGGTCAGCGATCAGCGACAGGAGGGTGGGACTGCGAGTGAGATGGGTAAGGAGACCCAGAGGGCAGGAGGCTCAGCCTTTGCAATTGTCCAACAGCTTTTCTCTGCTTGTTTAGATCAGAGCGGGGGTTGCAGGGTGGATGAGCAAACTAACCATGCCACCATGCTACATGAAGCCATTCAAATGGGGGGTGCAAAAATGAATGTGGTGGTAGTGAAGGACAGTAGCGGGAGGGGATACAGACTGTTAGCAGAATAAAGACACAGAATCATACAGCAAAACAAACAAGTCAGAGGAGTGCAGCTGTATTAAGTTTCGGGGGAGTAAGGCAGGCTGGGTGGCCTCTACTTTAACACCAGGAGAATTTCAGGTAAAATGGATGAGTTCAGGGCAAAAGTTGACACGTGGAATTGTGATATAATCGCCATCACAGAGACATGGTTAAAGGAAGGACATGATTGGCAACTCAACATTCCGGAATATAGAATCTTCAGGCGAGACAGAGAAGGGGGTAAAGGAGGAAGAGGCATTGCATTATTAGTTAAGGGAGTCAGTTACTGCAGTAAGGAGAGATAGTATCTTGGAGGAGGCATCAAATGAAGCTTTGTGGGTAGAGCTTAAGAATAAAAAAGGGGCAGCCACATTGTTAGGGGGTTTATTATAGACTCCCAGATAGTCAGCGGGATATTGAGGAGCAAATCTGTGCTCCGTTTGTGGAGGTGTGTAAAAACAGTAACAATAGGATTATTATATTCGGTGATTTCAACTTTCCCAACATTAACTGGGATGTACACAGTGTTAAGGGCTTGGATGGAGTAGATTTCTTGAAATGTGTACAGGAGAACTTTTTAAACCATTATGTGGAGGGTCCAACAAGGGAGGGAGCTGTGCTGGACCTGATTGTGGGGAATGAAGTCGGACAGGTGGTTGAGGTGGTGATGGGGGAGCATTTGAGTGATAGCGATCACAACATAGTACAATTGCGGCTTGTTATAGACAAGGAAATAGACAAGCTGCAAAAAAAGTTTTAGATTGAGGGAGAGCGAATTTAAATTAAATAAAAGTAGATAAATCCCCAAGACCGGACAGGGTAATCCCTCGGACCTTGAAGGAGACTAGTGTCGAAATTGCAGGGGCCCTGGCAGATATATTTAAAATGTCGGTATCCACGGGTGAGGTGCTGGATGATTGGAGGATAGCTCATGTTGTTCCGTTGTTTAAAAAAGGCTCAAAAAGTAATGCGGGAAATTATAGGCCGGTAAGTTTGATGTCAGTAGTAGGTAAATTATTGGAAGGAGTACTAAGAGATAGGATCTACAAATATTTGGATAGACAGGGGCTTATTAGGGAAAGTCAACATGGTTTTGTGCGTGGTAGGTCATGTTTAACCAATCTATTAGAGTTTTTCGAGGAGGTTACCAGGAAAGTGGATGAAGGGAAGGCAGTGGATGTTGTCCACATGGACTTCAGTAAGGCCTTTGACAAGGTCCCGCATGGGAGGTTAGTCAGGAAGGTTCAGTTGCTAGGTATACATGGAGAGGTAGTAAATTGGATTAGACATTGGCTCAATGGAAGAAGCCAGAGAGTGGTAGTGGAGGATTGCTTCTCTGAGTGGAGGCCTGTGACTAGTGGACTAGTGTGGACTAGTGGATAGTTTGTATCTTAAAGACTTGATTAGCTGTAAGTATTCACATTCCAACCATTATTCTGTAAATTGAGTTTGTGTCTTTATATGCCCTGTTTGTGAACAGAATTCCCACTCACCTGAAGAAGGGGCTTAAGGCTCCGAAAGCTTGTGGCTTTTGCTATCAAATAAACCTGTTGGACTTTAACCTAGTGTTGTTAAATTTCTTACTAGAGGTGTGCCACAGGGATCAGTGTTGGGTCCATTGTTGTTTGTCATCTATATCTATGACCTGGATGATAATGTGGTAAATTGGATCAGCAAGTTTGCTGATGATACAAAGATTGGAGGCGTAGTGGACAGTGAGGAAGGTTTTCAAAGCTTGCGAAGGGATTTGGACCAGCTAGAAAAATGGGTTGAAAAATGGCAGAAGTTCCTCTCTGGCCACTGGGGAGGTACCAGACGACTGGAGAACAGCTAATGTGGTTCCGCTATTTAAAAAGGGTTGTACAGACAAACCAGGGAACTACAGACCAATGAGTCTCATTCCAGTGATAGGAAAACTATCAGAGAAACTTCTGAAGGAGAGCATCTATCTCCACTTGGAGAGGCAAGGCTTGATCAGGGATAGTCAGCATGGCTTCGTCAGAGGGAGGTGATGCCTAACAAATTTGATTGAATTTTTTGAGGAGGTGACCAGGTGAGTAGATGAGGGTAGTGTAGTCGATGTAGTTTATATGGATTTCAGCAAAGCCTTTGACAAGGCCCCACGTGGGAGACTTGTAAAGAAGGTAAATTCACATGGGATACAGGGTAATTTGATAAAGTGGATTCAAAATTGGCCCATTTGCAGTCGACAGAGGGTGATGACAGAAGGCTACTTTAGTGACTGGAAACCAGTGTCCAGTGCCGTAGCACAGGGATCTGTGTTGGGTCCCCTATTATTTGTCATTTATATAAATGACATTGATGACTCTGTGGGGGATAGGATTAGTAAGTTTGCGGATGACAAAGATTGGACGGGTGGTTAACAGCGAGGCGGAGTGTCTTGGGCTACAAAAAGGCATAAACAGAATGGTCACATGGGCAGATAAGTGAAAGGTAGAATTGAAAGGTGTGAGGTGATGCACTTTGGAAGGAGTAATTTGACAAGAAAGTACTCGATGAATGGTAGGACACAAAGAAGTTCTGAGGAACAAACGGACCTTGATGTGTTTGTCCATAAATCTCTGAAAGTGGAAGGGCATGTTAGTAGGGTGGTGAAAAAGGCATATGGGAAACTTGCCTTTGTCAATTGAGGCATAGATTACAAAAGGCAGGGAAGTCATGTTGGAGTTCTATAGAACTTTGGTTCGATAGACATCTATAGATGTTCCGCTTCCCACTTCTCTGTAGATGTTACTGCGCCGACTTCACCCAGAATGCTTCAGTGAAGTCTCCCTGCCGCTGCACCCAAAGGTGGGAAAATCCTGGGAGCAGGGAAGATTCAACCTCAAATGGACTCTGGGTGGGTGGGAAGACACTGACGAGGTTTGGCACTGAGCAGAATGTGCTGAACCACTCACCCACGATTCTCTGGCCCTGCGCAGCTCTAACGGATTCTGCGCTGGGTGCAATACGGCTGGAAAATCGCAGCCCATAAATGTTTATGTGGTTCAGTTCGCTGTTGCACTGCGAAACATAGAACATAGAACAGTACAGCACACAACAGGTCCTTCAGCCAACGATGTTGTGCCGAGCTTTATCTGAAACCAAGATCAAGCTATCCCACTCCCTATCATCCTGGTGTGCTCCATGTGCCTATCCAATAACCGCTTAAATGTTCCTAAAGTGTCTGACTCCACTATCACTGCAGGCAGTCCATTCCACACCCCAACCACTCTCTGCGTAAAGAACCTACCTCGGACATCCTTCCTATATCTCCCACCATGAACCCTATAGTTGTGCCCCCTTGTAATAGCTCCATCCACCCGAGGAAATAGTCTTTGAAGGTTCACTCTATCTATCCCCTTCATCATTTTATAAACCTCTATTAAGTCTCCCCTCAACCTCCTCCGCTCCAGAGAGAACAGCCCGAGCTCCCTCAACCTTTCCTCATAAGACCTACCCTCCAAACCAGGCAGCATCCTGGTAAATCTCCTCTGCACTCTTTCCAGCGCTTCCACATCTTTCTTATAGTGAGGTGACCAGAACTGCACACAATATTCCAAATGTGGTCTCACCAAGGTCCTGTACAGTTGCAGCATAACCCCACGGCTCTTAAACTCCAACCCCCTGTTAATAAAAGCTAACACACTATAGGCCTTCTTCACAGCTCTATCCACTTGAGTGGCAATCTTCAGAGATCTGTGGATATGGACCCCAAGATCTCTCTGTTCCTCCACAGTCTTCAGAACCCTACCTTTGACCCTGTAATCCACATTTAAATTTGTCCTACCAAGACGGCATGGTAGCACAGTGGTTAGCACTGCTGCTTCACAGCTCCAAGGACCTGGGTTCGAATCCCGGCTCGGGTCACTGTCTGTGTGGAGTTTGCACATTCTCCCCGTGTCTGTGTGGGTTTCCTCCGGGTGCTCCGGTTTCCTCCCACAGTCCAAAGATGTGCGGGCTAGGTTGATTGGCCATTCTAAATTGCCCCTTAGTGTCCTGGGATGCATGGGTTAGAGGGATTAGTGGGTAAATATGTAGGGATATGGGGATAGGGACTGGGTAGGATTGTGATTGGTGCAGACTAGATGGGCCAAATGGCCTCTTTCTGCACTGTAGGATTCTATGATTCTAAAACAGACACTCAATTGGAGTGAAAGCTAATTTGCTATTGACCAAGCCCTTTGACCAAGACCATCCATCTCAGGAATGATGGCAAGATCAGAAATCATGTAGATTATGACCAGTGTCCACTGAAAACAGTCCTTGTGAGGTAATGTTTGTCACAAGCCTTTCTCTTTCACAGAGTGCGACAATGACCCAGAAAGTACAAGACCAAGTGTAGCGCTGAATCCAATTGGACTCTGCAACTGAAATCAGACCCAAGAACTGCCATGTATGAAATGATTATCGCAACTGCTACATTATCAAGCCATTAGCACTCAGCAGTTTTCTGTCTTGTGGATAGTCAGAAGATTAAGATAATATTAACACTTGGACATGTCCAACACGTTGAAGCCATTTTGCTGTTTCTGCAGCAACTGATTGTAAACACGCCGATTCCTGCTACAATTGTGAAAGAGGTTATTTAAATATGACATTAACATCAACAGGTGAAAGGTTTTCCCAGAATTATGTTTACATAATTACTAGAGTTACAAAATTGCAATCTCGGTTTCCCACAACAATCAACTCTGAGCAACAAATTTAAAAGAAAAAGTGTGATATTTTTGGATGAATGTGTAAGTGAAGAGTTTCTAGAGATGGCGCCAAGAGGAAACTAGAATTCAAAGATTTAAATTACAAGGACAAGTTACATAAATTTGTAATCCCATGAGTTTAGAAGATTGAGACAATCTAATTGAGAGATTTGAAATGACAACATAATTTAATTAAGTCGATTGAGAGAAACTATTTCTCTGGTGGGGGAAGAGATTCCAGGTATTCAGGGTTGATGTTGGGAAGCATTTCGTATGAAGTTCCCTCCAAGAGGCTCGGGCTCAATTGAAGCTTTCAAGACTGAGATTGATAGATTTTTGTTTGCACCGGGCATCAAGGGATATGGAGCAAAGGCAGGAAAATGGAATTTAGATACAGATAGACCATGATCTAAATGGATGGTTGAATACTTGAGGGGCTGAATGGCCTACTCCTGCTCCAATGTTGTTTTGCCACACTCAATTTTCCTTCTGCATTTTTTAATCAGTCAAAAAGAAGGAGAAGATGGAATTAATCTCAGAGTTGTGTGACCTGCAGAAATGGTTTGTACCTTTGGCTGTTCATTAGTGACAGAAAATGAGGGAAACATTGAATGCAACTGAATGGGTGTTATACAATTACCAGATTAATAAGTTTATTCCAGTGCTATATGGGGAAGGCCATCAGTTTGAATATCTGCTCTTGGACTGTATTTCTAAATGTCCTGTTAAGAGTCTGTGTCAAGGGTCGGGAAACTTAATTATACCATAACTAGATAGAAATTGCTAAATGATAAAAGTAACATCTCGCTAGATTCAGGCGGAAATTACTGCTTTAATACTGCTGTCGAATTACTATTTTTAATACAATTATGTCAGAGCCTGGAGAAAATTTAAATACTCTCACTTGGGTCCTCGAGGGGCAATAAATCGCCTGTTCACAAAAGAACAAAATTGAAAGGCTCTGCATTTGATTCTGAACCTTGGAAATATTATTTTGTCTGATATGAAAACACATTATGGGTATTTAGGCAAAATATGTTGTGAAATGAGATATCTGACAGCTGGTGTGAAGATTACCAGTACTGTGCTTTCGGTCTCTCCTCTCCCCCTGCCCGGACCATTGTTAGACTGTGCCAGTCCTTTTGTAGACTAACTACCCTAGAGAACAGTGGTGAATACTGAATCCCATGGCTGAAGATTAATCAACATGACTCCATTACCCAGGGAGAACTGCAATTCTGCCTGACAAAATGCATATTGCTGCTCTCTCCCACATTTAATTTCCTAACAGGTCTGATATTAATCTTGCTGTTGATACAGACCACAAGCAGTAGACACAGGAGAGCTCTTGTCAATGTAGCCTGCGGAGTGGGAGGAGGAGGAGAAGGAAAATAATGCTCAGTAAGTGTTTGGATTTACAAATCCTGGCTGGAATTGCAAACCAATGCTACACTTTTGATTCCTAAGAAAGCACTAACTGTTCCCAAGACATTTCAGCTGAGCAATCTCGAATTGTGATTCTACAAGACTTTTGTTAAATTCATCAGCCCCTTATAAGCTGCAAAGATCCAGTGGCGAAGGGAATACAGGCTGTTGGTGGAATTTTCAGCCCAGTCTCCCAATGAGCACAGCTCTCTGCTGGACAGCTGAATTTATCATTAAATATTAGTGTAACCAGTGATTGAAGAATCCACAAAAAATCCAAAGATGTGCGGGTTAGGTTGATTGGCCAGGTTAAAAATTGCCCCTTAGAGTCCTGAGGTGTGTAGGTTAGAGGGATTAGTGGGTAAATATGTGGGGGGAGGGCCTGGGTGGGATTGTGGTCGGTGCAGACTCGATGGGCCGAATGGCCTCCTTCTGCACTGTAGGGTTTCTATGATTTCTATGAAAAAGAATCAATAAAGAGGGACATGTGAGCATTTAATTTGGACGGTATGTCTTCACTGAAAATTTACTGAAAATGACTGGTGTTTCCTCTGAAGAATTTAAGCCTAACGTTCATTTTCAAAGGAACATAAGTTCACAGAATAAGAAACTCCCATCATTTAAATGTAATCGGTCTTCAATTCCTGAGTCAGGCCCCACCTCCTACAGTCATCAAAAAAAATCACACAATGTCTCAAAGGCTCTCATGAATTTCTCCGAGTAAGGAAGTTTCTCCTGATTTCCCATTTGGGAGTTTCATTTGTTATTTTGTATTTATGACCCCGAATTCTTGTCTCCTCCACAAGTAAACACTTTTCCATATTTAGCCTATCAAAGCACTCCATCGTAAAGACCTATATTAGGTTGCTCCTCACTTTTCGACAGTAAAGAGCTCCAGTCTGTTCATCTTTCCAGTAATTGCAACTTCTCAGTTCTGATATCATGCTTGTAAATCTTTTTTTGCACCTTTGCCGCTGTTGACAGGTGTGCATTTACACAGCTGGAGTGCTGATATTGTTGGAGTTTGGGTCAGTGGATGGGTGGGTGGTGTTCACCTGTATTTAGATTAGACGAAGCATTATTGCTTACTTTGAAAGACAACACAACTTTGGAGAGTGTGTGTGGACTCAGCTGTTGCATTCAGCAGTGAACAGAATGATGCTGTTCCTTTATTGACTCTGGGTTAAGTGTCACACAGCCCAATGTGCAGCTTGAAATCCAGTCATCTAACAGCGATCAGTTGTTTCTGATATCCTAGAGTCAAAGAGTCACAGAGTCTTACAACACAAAAAGAGGCCCTTCAGCCCATCATGTCTGTGCTGGCGATCAAGCACCTATCTATTCTAATCCCATTTTCCAGCACTTGGTTGTATGCTATGGCATTTCAAGTGCTCATCTAAGTGTTTAAGTGTTGTGAGGGCTCCCATCTCTACCACCCTTTCAGGCACTGAGTTCCAGATTCGGATTCCAGGAGTTTGCACGTTCTCCCCGTGTCTGCATGGGTTTCCTCTGGGTGCTCTGGTTTCCTCCCACAGTTTGAAAGACGCGCTGATTAGGTGCATTGACCTGAACAGGTGCCGGACTGTGGCGACTCGAGGAATTTCACAGTAACTTAATTGTCAAAATTTATTTATTAGTCACAAGTAAAGCTTACATTAACACTGCAATGAAGTTATTGTGAAAATCTCCTAATCGCCACACTCTGGCAGTGTTAATGTAAGCCTTACTGGTGACTAATAAATAAACTTTACTTTAAATCAGTTTCTTCCAATGCTGTATGTTTCTGACAACATTTACAATTACAGGTAAAATTTATCAGACTGATTAGATTTTGAACACACAGTGCAAAGGGGATTCTCTGGCTTTGAGGGGACAGATTAGATCAACACCTCCGGAAAACATACTCAGACTGCAGAATTTCCTCCCTCACCCTCTCTGCTACTTTGAAAACAGTGTGTCTGGATGTCATTCCAGAAAGTCACAGGAACTCAAATGGTGATAAATTTCCCAGCATAAATGTTTTAAATAGTTCTCTGTTAATAACAACAGTGACATCTGCTCAATCCTCCTACAGTATTCGTTCTTAGTTTTGCATCGTAAAGTCAGGTTTTCAAAGATGAAGAAAAACGGACAACACTGTTCTGCCAGATTGAATTCAGAGTTCGAGGAGTTGCAGACACTGAGTACAACAAAGAGGACAAACATCCTGATACAGCCTGTTTCTTTCCAACTGACATGAGTAAAAATTCACCTACACCCAATAACACTGTCACCTTTTGTACACCTTGTATAAAAATAATCTACTATTGAATGCCATATATTCCCAAGGACATGCAGAAAAAAACTTCCTTGAAGGCTCAAAACTAAAGGTAATGCAACGTGTGGAGCCAACCCACACTCAGCTGCTGACCGGATGACCTTAGCTCGACTGGAAGCTAGCATGCTCTAATTGGCCTCATTACTCCTGAGTTAGTGAAGTGAAAACAGAAATCACTCAGCGCTTGATCAATGCTCAGTGACCCTTGCTGGAAAGTATGTGGTCGGGGATAGGGTTGGATTTGGCTGCAGGATTCTACACCATTCACTATCAATACAGAAAATCATAAAGGAAACTGTCAGCTTCCTGACCGCTCCAAACCCCCACCCTCACTGCTCCCCCCCCCCCCCCCCCACCTCCTCCGGCCTCCCCCATAGCCTTGGTGTTTCATTAGGTCCTGCCGTTCATCGTGTGTTCCTTCTCTTGTTTGTCCTGCCCAAGTTCATCACCTAGCACTGATCCAGATTGAATTCCATTTGCCACTGACCAGCCCATCTATAACCTCTTGTAATCTAAAGCTATCCTCCTCACTATTTACCACCCTACCAAATTTCGTATCATCCATGAACTTACTGATCAATCCTCCTGCATTCAAATCTAAATCATTTATATAAACCACAAAAAGCAACGGCCCCAACACTGAATCCTGCGAGACCCCACTGGACACAGGCTTCCAGTCAGAAAAACACCTCTTGACCATCACCGTCTGCTTCCTGTCACTCAGCCAATTCTGGATCCAATTTGCCAAATTTCCTTGGATCCAATGGGCTCTTACCTTTGCGATCAGTGTGCCATGTGGGACCTTGTCAAAGCCTTGTTGAAATCCAAGTTGACAACGTCAAATGCATTGTTCTCATCTACACACCTGGTCACCTCTTCGAAAAATTCAATCAAGTTGGTCAAACATGACCTCCCTTAACAAAACTATGCTGACTGTCCTCGATTAAACCCTGCCTCTCCAAATGCAGGTTAATTCTGTTTCTCAGAATTGCTTCCAGTAGTTTTCCCACTGCTGAGCTTAGACTGACTGGCCTGTAGTTTCTTGGTTTATCCCTTTCTCCCGTCTTGAATAATGAAACAACATTGGCCGTCCTCCAGTCCTCTGGCACCTCTCCTGTGACCAAAGAGGAATTGAAAATTATTGCCAATGCCCCTGCTATTTCCTCCCTTGCCTCACTCAACAGCCTGGGATACATTTCATCCGGCCCTGGAGATTTATTCATTTTTAAACCTGCCAGACCAATCACAACCTCCTCTCTTTCTATGTTAATGTCTTTAATTGTATCACATTCCTTCCCCCTGATTTCTGTACCCACACCGTCTCTCTCTCTCTAGTGAACAGCGGCACAAAGTATTAATTTAGAACCATACCTGTTTCCTCCGGTTCCATACACAAATTACCACTGTGGTCCTTAATGGACTCTACTCTTTCCCTCGTTATCCTTTCACCCTTAATATACCTGTAAAACAATTTAGCATTTTCCTTTATTCTGCCTGCCAGTATCCTTTCATGTCCCCTTTTTGTTCTCCTAATTTCTTTTTTAAGTTCCCTCTTGTACATTTTATACTCCTCTACGGCTTCTGCTGTTTTGAGCCCTTGAAGTCTGCCAGAAGCCTCCCTTTTTCTCTTTATTGCATTGGCCATGCTAAATTCTCCCTCAGTGTACCCGAACTGGTGCCAGAGTGTGGTGACGAGGGGACTTTCACAGTAACTTCATCACAGTGTTTATGTAAGCTTACTTGTGACACTAATAAATAAACTTTAAACTTTATCCAATGCTGTATATCCCTCAAAATCCATGTTCACTGGATTTGTTGGTCTCCCCCTTCTTTATTGGAACATGTTGGCCCTGTACTCTCCCTATTTCCTTCTTGAATGTGTCCCACCTTTCTGTCACAGATTTACTTAGTGTCTGCTCCCAGTCCACTCTGGCCAAATCATATCTGATCTTATTAAGATCAGCCTACCCCCAGTTTAGAACATTGATTTCTGGCCTATCCTTGTCCTTTTCCAAAAAAAATCTTGAATCTAACTGAGTTATGATCGCTGTTTGAAAAATGCTCCCCGACAGATACTTCAACCACTTGCCTGGCTTTGTTACCTAACATTAAGTTCAGAACGGTTCTCTTGTAGGACTTTCTACAGATGGCTTAAAATGTTCTCCTGGTTACATTTTAAGAATTCCATTCCGTCTAAACCTTTCTCACTCTGACTTCCCCAGTTAATGTTGGGGAAGTTGAAATCCCCACTATCACTACCCTATTGCTTTCATATTTCTCTGAAATTTGCCTGCATATTTGCTCTTCTATTTCTTCCGGACTGTTAGGCGGGGCCTATAGAACGCTTCCAGCAATGTGATTGCTCCTTTGTGGTTTTTAAGTTCTACACGTTTGGCTTCATTCGAAGAGCTTTCTAAGATGTCGTTCCTCCTTACTACTGTAATTGATTCCCTGATCAAAATCATGACACCCTCTCCTCTTTCACCTCCTTCCCTGTCTCACCTGAAGATCCTATATCCTGGAATACTGAACTGCCAATCCTGCCCCCCTCTCAACCATGTCTGTGTGACAGCAATGCTATCATTCCCCCATGTTTTAATTCGTGCCTCAACTCATCTGCCTTGTTCATCAGACTCCTTGCATTAAAATAAATGCCATCCAATCTTGCCAAACTCCCTGTGCCTTGCCCGGTCTGTAACCTCTGTGCCCTCCTGACTCACTTGCTGTCTCTTCTAATTTTGGCTGCACATCTCTCCCTGCTGAACCTTCCCTCAGGATCCCACCCCCCTGCCAAGTTAGTTTAAACCCTCCCCAACAGCACTAGCAAACCTTCCTGCAAGGACACTGGTCCCATTTCAGTTCAGGTGCAACCCGTCCACTTGTTCAGGTCCCACCGTCCCTAAAAACAGTCCCCATGTCCCAGAAATCTAAAGCCCTCCCTCTTGCACTATCTCCAGCCATGCGTTCATCTGGACTAACCTCTTAATTCTATACTCTCTTGCAAGTGGCACCAGAAATGACCCAGAGATGACTACCTTCTGAGTCCTATTTTTTAATCTACTGCCTAGCTCCCTAAATTCTGTTTGCAGGACCTCATCCCTTTTTCTACCTAGATCATTGGTTCCAATATGGACCATGATATCTGTCTGTTTGCCCTCAGCCTTCAGGATGCCCTGCAGCCAGTTAGTGACATCTCTGACCTTGGCACCAAGGAGGCAACACACCACCCTGGAATCCCTTTGAATCCATTACCCCAAGGCCCTGGCATTCTTCCTCCTCCCTCATGCAGCAGACCCACCCATGGTGCCATGAAAATGGCTGCCGTTGCTTTCCCCTGCACAATCATCCCCCCGAAATGTTTCCAAAATGGTATATCTGTTAGAAGGGGATGGCCACAGGGGACTCCTGCACTAACCTGCCTTCCTCTACTCTGCCTGGTGGTCACCCATGTCCTTTCTGCCTGTTGAATCTTCACCTGGGGTGTGACCGCCTCACTGAATATGCTGTCCATGACTTGCTCAGCATCGTGGATGCTCCACAGTGAATCCACCCTGAGCTCCAGCTCCAAAATGCAGTTCGCCAGTAGCTGCATAGAACATAGAACAGTACAGCACAGAACAGGCCCTTCGGCCCACGATGTTGTGCCGAGCTTTATCTGAAACCAAGATCAAGCTATCCCACTCCCTATCATCCTGGTGTGCTCCATGTGCCTATCCAATAACCGCTTAAATGTTCCGAAAGTGTCTGACTCCACTATCACTGCAGGCAGTCCATTCCACACCCCAACCACTCTCTGCGTAAAGAACCTACCTCTGATATCCTTCCTATATCTCCCACCATGAACCCTATAGTTATGCCCCCTTGTAATAGCTCCATCCACCCGAGAAATAATCTTTGAACGTTCACTCTATCTATCCCCTTCATCATTTTATAAACCTCTATTAAGTCTCCCCTCAGCCTCCTCCGCTCCAGAGAGAACAGCCCTAGCTCCCTCAACCTTTCCGCATAAGACCTACCCTCCAAACCAGGCAGCATCCTGGTAAATCTCCTCTGCACTCTTTCCAGCGCTTCCACATCCTTCTTATAGTGAGGTGACCAGAACTGCACACAATATTCCAAATGTGGTCTCACCAAGGTCCTGTACAGTTGCAGCATAACCCCACGGCTCTTAAACTCCAACCCCCTGTTAATAAAAGCTAACACACTATAGGCCTTCTTCACAGCTCTATCCACTTGAGTGGCAACCTTTAGAGATCTGTGGATATGGACCCCAAGATCTCTCTGTTCCTCCACAGTCTTCAGAACCTTACCTTTGACCCTGTAATCCACATTTAAATTAGTCCTACCAAAATGAATCACCTCACATTTATCAGGGTTAAACTCCATTTGCCATTTTTCAGCCCAGCTTTGCATCCTATCCATGTCTCTTTGCAGCCTACAACAGCCCTCCACCTCATCCACTACTCCACCAATCTTGGTGTCATCAGCAAATTTACTGATCCACCCTTCAGCCCCCTCCTCTAAGTCATTAATAAAAATCACAAAGAGCAGAGGACCAAGCACTGGCACTCCGCTAGCAACCTGCCTCCAGTCCGAAAATTTTCCATCCACCACCACCCTCTGTCTTCGATCAGATAGCCAGTTACCTATCCAATCGGCCAACTTTCCCTCTATCCCACACCTCCTTACTTTCATCATAAGCCGACCATGGGGGACCTTATCAAACGCCTTACTAAAATCCATGTATATGACATCAACTGCCCTACCTTCATCAACACACTTAGTTACCTCCTCAAAAAATTCTATCAAATTTGTGAGGCACGACTTGCCCTTCACGAATCCGTGCTGACTATCCCGGATTAATCCGCATCTTTCTAAATGGTCGTAAATCCCATCCCGAAGGACCTTTTCCATCAATTTACCAACCACCGAAGTAAGACTAACCGGTCTATAATTACCAGGGTCATTTCTATTCCCTTTCTTAAACAGAGGAACAACATTCGCCACTCTCCAGTCCTCTGGCACCATCCCCGTGGACAGTGAGGACCCAAAGATCAAAGCCAAAGGCTCTGCAATCTCATCCCTTGCCTCCCAAAGAATCCTAGGATATATTTCATCAGGCCCAGGGGACTTATCGACCTTCAGTTTATTCAAAACTGCCAGTACATCCTCCCTCCGAACATCTATTTCCTCCAGCCTATTAGCCTGTAACACCTTCTCTTCCTCAAAAACATGGCCCCTCTCCTTGGTGAACACTGAAGAAAAGTATTCATTCATCACCTCTCCTATCTCTTCTGACTCCATGCACAAATTCCCGCTGCCGTCCTTGACCGGCCCTAACCTCACTCTGGTCATTCTTTTATTCCTCACATAAGAGTAAAAAGCCTTGGGGTTTTCCTTGATCTGACCCGCCAAGGACTTCTCATGTCCCCTCCTAGCTCTCCTAAGCCCCTTTTTCAGCTTATTCCTTGCTAACTTGTAACCCTCAATCGAGCCATCTGAACCTTGTTTCCTCATCCCTACATAAGCTTCCCTCTTCCTTTTCACAAGACATTCCACCTCTTTCGTGAACCATGGTTCCCTCACTCGGCCATTTCCTCCCTGCCTGACAGGGACATACCTATCAAGGACACCCAGTATTTGTTCCTTGAAATAGTTCCACTTTTCATTGGTGCCTTTCCCTGACAGTTTCTGTTCCCATCTTATGCCCCCTAATTCTTGCCTAATCGCATCATAAGTTGGACACAATTCCTGCACACGTGGTCACAAGGGACAACTGAAGCTTCCATGATTTGCCACATAGGACAGGAAGAACATATCAGAGGTGTGAGCTCTTTTGCCACGATTACCTTTAAGCCTCTTATTTACTCCCTTTTTTAACAAAAGTTATGCTTCTGCAAGAATGCTATACTTTGCTTACTTATATTACTTCATTACAATGACCCTGACATCATTTATTTGTATTGTTTCTCAGTTAATCCCTTCTTCAAAAAAAAAGAGAAAAACACACATTCCTTCCTTTCTTCACCAAACTCCCACACTCACCAAACCCCCACACTCACCACAGTGCCACACTTATAACACTCCTACACTTACCACACTGCCACTTTCTTTGCTCACTGCACTCTTTGTGGTTTCACAGAGGCCTCTCTTTAATACTCTCTTGTTTCAGCTGTTTCAGGAACTGGTTTAAACCAAAATACTGTTAGGCCCCAGATATTCACAACATACATCAATGATTTGGATGAGGGAACCAAATGTAATATTTCCAAGTTTGCTGATGATACGAAACTTGGTCGAATGTCACTCGTGAGGAAGATGTTAAGAGGCTTCAAGGTGATTTGGACAAGTTGAGTCAGTGGGCTAACACATGGCTTATGCAGTATAACATGGAGTTAAGGCCACATTCAGATCAGCCATTATCCTATTGACTGGTGTGTTAAGCCTCTCAGTTGCAGTCCAGTAATAAAAGATGATGCACGTCCACCTTCTTCACAAACGCACTTTATTCTCTTTCACAACTCCACATACACATACCCAACACCCAGTGTCACCTGTAACCCCTTTATATATTCTGGTGAGTGCTATTCAAACAATTAACACACAAATTAGGTCAAAAGTGGAAGGTTGCAATTAACTCATTCCTAACATGGTGGAGCAGGCTCAATGGGCTGAATGGCCTACTCTTGCTCCTATTTCTTATGTTTTTTTAAAGGCAGCATTTAGGGTTGAAGCAGTTTCTCCGAAAGAGTGTTTCCCTCCACTCCTATGGCATCAGTTCTCTTCATTCTCTGAATTTCAAGCGTCCTTCCCAGGCCGCCTTTCTTTTGAGATTCCCTCACATTTGCCCACCTGCTTTGGCAGTGCCCTCCCCTCTATCCTCTCCCAATGTGTTTACTGGCCTGACATTGCCTCACAATTCTTAATGACCAACATGGATACGGTGAATTAGGACATCACCTCCCAGAGGATCATGCCGGATTGTGCATTGCAAACATGTGCAGACTTGGAATCTGGAAATGGTCCCCACTCCATCATTCATCGCACCATTCCGCTCATGACTTTGTTATGTACATTCCTGCTAATCTCGCCGATTTTGTACAGCCTGAAACATCAAAAACACAATCTAAATGCCCAGATGTTAATATTGGTCACTCATTACAGCCTCAGAATATTCATTCTGTTCTTGGCTCTCCATTATTCTAATTAAACTAAAATTGCCAGATTACAGGACTCATTAGTCTTATGAGAAACCTTTTGTCATTTAATCTCTCCTGCTCTCCACCCTCTCACAGACCTTCACTCTAGTTATTTTTCAAATCCTTCCCCTTCCATTAGCTTTAAACCTTTTACATTTCTAACTTTTCCCAGCTCTGAGGAAACCTTATTGACCTGAAATGTTAACTCTGTTTCTCTCTCCACAGATGCTGTCTGACCTGATGGATATTTCCAGCATTTTCTGTTTTTATTTTAGGGCCCGGTGTGTTTAAAATGATTTATCCATTTCTCTGAGGCACATTTGGAGGTTTATGGATCGGAGGACGCTGGGATGTGAATGAGAGCAATAATCATTCCAAAGTGTAACTGTGTGGTTTCTTCCAACTGCTGCTGATCTTTATCTGCTGTTTGTTCACCTTCAGCTAACTCTCACAATTTCTCATCTCTCACCCAAAGTGTCAGCGCCACCTTTCAGATAAAAAAATTGAATGTTTTAGCAACTTGCAAAGAGAATGAATAGCTGAGCTGTAATATTGATCCCTGCGCAACTTACAACCAAAGCCCATTTCTTCTATCAATCTTCGAATTAAGTTGTTAAAGGACTCATTTCAGTGAGAATCAAACCAGCTTCACATACGCAGAAGGAATTAATGATTATCCTGTCCCCTTTGGTAGATCAGAACATTTTATAAAATGGAAATGGAATGATTCATCATCTACCTTGTCCCCGTTGTCAACTCTTTGTCCCACACCAAGCAAACTTTTCTGTTTTCTGATGCTGTCTCCTTGTAATAGTTTGTTCCCATTTCCTGCAACAAAACAGTCTAATTAGAATAGAATACATCCATAATGCAACCAACGTATCTTAAATAAGACAACACAAAGGTCCTTTTGGGAAACTAACATCATGAGAACCTGGACAGAATTCACCAACGTTTGTGGATTGTGGAACCAGGGCAAGACATAGAGTTTGTGGATTGTGGAATTAGCATTGTTGAACCCTGCTACAAAATCAAATGAAAGACCAACTCAAAGGAAACAGTTTTAATAAAAGAGTCAAATGGCAACAGAGAACTGAGAATAAAAGAGAGGAGATACACACAGAAAACTCAACTCAACTCTCTCCATGAGTCCTGTTGATGCATTTTCAATATTTTCTATTCATGTTTAAGACCTCTAGCTTATTTCAATACAGAATGCAGCTTACCAAGAAATGCATTTTCTATGCACTAATATTCAACAAATAATAAAGGAAATTGTTGAAATTTACACAGAAGGAAAATGTGTTTTCCATCTGCATTGGAGGAAGATTTCCACAGCATTGATTATCTTCTCTGTGCACAGAGAGGAGAGATCCTGCACGTCAACATTGCTTCTGCATCACTGAACATTATAGGAAATAGTAGACAAAATATATAAAGATTGCTGTAGATAGCATGTGGTCCTCTTTGTCTGTCAGATGAATGATGTGACACTCAGAGTTGTTTGCAAAACAGTGCAATTCACCACTTACATGCAAGTGTCAAACCTGGTCTTTCTGGCTGAGGTATGATAATGCATCACACAAATCAGTTAAATGTGTGAATTCTGTCACCAAACAGAGAAAAAGAAAAAGGGACGAGAATCTGAAATAGCAATTCAGAGCGGGTTGGAGCATTTCATTTTAATCCAAAACAATAAAGGCTCATTTTTGCCAGAGCTCTCTCCATGACAATGTTACACTGGGACAGTTTATGGAGCAGATTCTTTGGGTTGGGACTCTGTTCTGGAATTGGGAAATTGATCCTTTCATTCCATTTAAGTTTCATTTCTTTTAAAGTCCTTAATGTTTGGAATGGAGAATTAATTGTCAAGCGTGTATCAGGGACATGGAACTGGAGAAATCCACCTGTTTTACAGGGATTGTACAAGAGCTGGTAAACTCAACGATTCTCATCAATTAAGAACAGGTCATTGTGAAAAGGACAGTTCTGAACACTGTTGTCACTTTGGTGGATGAACCCTCAATCTGTTAGTGTCAGCGATTTGATACATAATAGTGAGATCAAGGACTTTATCCATTTGGGAATCATTCCCTGATGAGGTGCTACACACATCAGGAGATTGCATGCTCTTCATTCAACCAGTTCAGTAGGATGGAGAATTCTACAAAGTGAACTCAGGGCTCTCCAAACATCACATGCCATGACAGGGATAGCAATGAATGTTTGGAAAACTTACTCCATCTGTGTCCTCCCCACCTCACCGTCTGTCTAAAACATGACTGCCTTTCACATCCTCCTCATGTCCCAAAGCACTTCACAGCTGATGAAGTAAATTTGAAGTGTAGTCGGAGGTGAGTTCAGATCAAACATTGGCACCTTTTCAAATGAAATTCAAAAATGTAGTAATCTGTGGGTTAGTATCAGGAAATCAACATGAAATCTGTAGGAATCCTTGGTAAAAACTCTGGGTCACTGATATGTTTTAAGGAATGGACCCCTCCCCTTCTCCAGCCAGTCTGCTCTGCACGTGACTCCAGTCCCACAAGCTTGGTGAACTCTTGATTGCCCTCGGAGCATTTACAGATTGGGCTTCAAAGTGTGAGCCCCCATCTCACAAAGAAGACCATGTCGGGGATGAGTGGATCACTGCAGAGTTTCTGTAGTTCAGATAACACTAGACAAAAATGATACTCTTTCAGCTTATTATCAAACCATAATCTTGCAAAAGAACATAGCCCATCTTTTTATTGGGATCTTAAATGTCTCTCTTAGGTTTGTACAATGAGGCAGTCCCTTTAAATTGTGCTGAGGAGTTTAATTTGCCTTGAGGTAACTTGTATCACGTATTAAACAGTGCAGACAATCTGTGTGTTGTCATTTATTGAATCATGACTAGCTGTAGCCTGCTCACCCCCAACTGCTACTGGAAGTAAGCAAGTGCCACACATGTCAGCTCACTGGCCCTGCACTAATTGCTTGGTTCAAGAGCAATTGTGCCATTTCTCACTGAATCCCTAAGGCTTGTGCAATGGGAAAGCTTTACCATGCTGCATTACAGTGTCAGCACAATGGAGAGTGATCCAGCCACAATATGGATAGTTGGACAAAGTTGAGGTGAGTGTAGACCACAAATAAAAGAACTATAAGCTTTGAGCAGCGAGTGACTATATACATGGAATCTGCATGTTCCACTGACATTGTATTGACCTGTACATACTGCACCTGTTACTGTCATTGTATGATTGAATTGTACATCTTTAGGCATTCAAACGAGACACTTAAAATGAGGCCTGAGCATTAAATGTATTTGCAGATTGTAATTTGCCAAAAGGCTCTTGTGAAAAGCACAGAGGATTGGCTGGGTTCCTGACAGTTCAGGCATACTTCATACTTGGACACTTTTCCAATATTTACAATGTGACATAGTGACAAGTTTTTGTAGATTGTGAATATGTATGTGAGCTGATAAAACACCCTCGAGTGTGACAGGAACCATTTAATTGCATTGAAAATGAAACCCGAAATTACTGGCAATACAGCAACTGAAAAGAGGAAAGACGGGTTATTATTTTGGCTGGAGAGCTTTTGTCAGAGTCACATTTGAGATTTGCAGCTTTCCCTTTTTAAATACTTTATTTAATTTTCTAGATGTGACAGGGTAATGTTTTCACACATACCTTTTGTTAAAAGAACTGCATGATTTCTCCCTCCTGATAAAATTATATCCAGCACACATCTATTACCCACTACCATTGTCACATCCCAAAAGCAGGATGTATCACTAGTGCAAACCATTGTGATTGGCTGAAAATACTACAGTCTGTGTGGGAATGGGCGCTCTTCTGGATGACACCTCCACAGAAAACTCCAGGTCTCAAAGGAATTCTGCAGCGAAAGAGCAGAAACCGAGTTGTCCAACTCTACAGACGTCGATGTAGGCTTGATGGGCCAAATGGCCTCCTTCTGCTCTGTCTGCACCCTATGATTCTATGTTTCAATGACTTCTCCTTCCATACCTTCTAGGCTTGGAGACATTGTTCTCTGGAACATCTCTGGGGCTGTCACTATTCCAAAAGACAATCTATTGAAACAATGATGACCAATTGGTGTTGGATTAGTGATCTGGATTCTTTGTCCACAGGCAACTGCCAAAATCTGTCGTTTTCATCCAGTTTGGTGAATCAAGTACTCTTGGCTAGTTTGACAAGACTCTCATCTACTGAGGTCATCGGATGGATCACATGTTCCGCTGATTTGTTTTGTTGAGCTAACTCCACCCAGATTCTTATACAGGTGTTTGGCTTTGGAACCATGACGAATCCAGAACACCATTTTGTTGACATGGTGACCGGTGAGATGACCCTTTGTTGTTACATCTTTTCAATTTCATCCTTAACGTTTTCTAAGAGTGAATGAGGGACTTTCCTTGGTGTGAAGATACAAATCAGTTTAGAATCAGCTCATAGGGTGATATTGTGCCTGGCCTTCAACTCCCCCAGGTCTGTAAACAAATTTGGAAATTCATTCCTGAATATACTGTGGTAATTCTCATCAGCAACTTCATCCACGTCATAGAATCGCCTCACCTTAAACATGCATCTCTGTTTAGTAGAGTATTCTTTATCTTGAATGACATAGAGAAGTTTGAAGATTTCTCCATCTTTCTACTTCAACTTGGCCTTTGCTTTGCAATGTAGTTCCAGCAGGACCCTGTAATTTGACAGATGAGGGTTTCAATGTAACCCGCTTGAGCCATTGTATCTGAATAAGACAGAAACATCTGTATCTTGTCCTTGCAAATTCTATGGACTGCCCATCCCCTTCGAGTTGAACACTCCAGTATTTATTGGCACAATAATTTCTGTTGTCCTGAAAAGTTACTTCCTTTGTTTGTGGTTCTTCTGCTTCTCGTAGGGAGCTTTGTTTAAAAATGTTCTCCTGTTTTACAGATTGTCGACAGTTTTAAATGAACAACAGTTTTGAATGGCCTATTTTCCACATGGTGCCATTCTGTTTCCCCTGCTGGATATTCCTCTCACTTATGCAGCTAGTTCCCGTCACATCGACATTTCAAGATGGCGACTGGTGTACTTTTCCCCATTTTGGCAGGTTTAGCCTTTGGTGAATTTTCGTTCTTATGGCCTGCAAACTGGTTTCACTTGGTCTTCTCCAAAGAACTGAGCCTTCTCCATGGAGCAAATGCCCGATTTTGTTTTCCAAACTCAGTTTGCTTTGCGATTTGTACTCCTTTTGTTAATGTTAAATCTTCTCTTGTCCATAAGAGATCTGGAGTTAACTACTATTTGATGATGAATCAATTCCTCTTTTAAGATTCCATAATCACGGTTTCCGCCGCCTGTATGTGTCATTGATGAACAAATCCATGCTTTCATCTGGACTTTTCTCTTATCAAATGTTTCCCTTCCTGTAAATCATTTCTGTTGATGCTGAAATATGAACCAAATATTTGCTGGACTTCTTTGTAAGAAGTTGAAGTCTCCTCAACTCCCTGCCTTGTTATCCTACCGTCAGCAATAGATTCGACTGCATAAAGCAATGTACCGACCTGATCCTTTCAATAATTTTTGTACAAACCAGAAACAATTCTATATCTTGTGATCCTCCCGTCTAGTTTTCTCAGTTCTGGGTCTGTTGATACCACTCAGTGCTCTGGAAGGGGTATGGGAGTAATGTTGTGGATTCTATGTTTGTGCTGAGCCCTGGAATCATTGCTGCATGATGGGTGCTACTTGTTTTGGGTCGGAGCTCCCGGACTCCACATCTGTGTCTCAGCTTTTATCTGTTGCACCCGCGATACTCTGATTTTTTGGTGAGTCTTGAATCTGTTCCTTTTGTCCTTCTTCAAGGATCAGATCTGTAGTTGCTTCTTAAAGTTTTCTGGTTCTGTTACTCCTATTCCGCTGCCACCGTGTTTTGTTGTGTGTTGGGCATTTAGATGGGGTTCTTTGGGGCTTGTCTATTCTCCCAAAGTAAGCTGCTTGAAATTGTAGTTTGTTAAAGCCATTACTCTTTACTCAACAGCTACTATACATAATCTGATTATGTGTGTATATATATATATATATATATATATATGTGTGTATGTGTGTGTATGCATATACCTATACAGCTACTATACATATACTGGGACCTGCGCACAAGGTTGGAACTTTTACTCCCTCCAGATTTCTGTTACTCTCAATCATGTGATGTTACATCATCATTGCAATAGCATGATGTGCTTCTGATGTTAACCCTTTACGCTAAAGGATTGTCTGGGACATCAGCCAGCATTCAGCACCATGTGATGAGCAAGCACTGACAATAATTGTGTCCATACATCCTTGAATCTCTCCAAGATTTGCTTCTTTGCTGATTGAGGGGCCACAAGGTAACTGATTGAGACAGAATACTGCTTAAGCAGACTGCAATTAACAGGACTGATTGTTACTCCAGAGAATACAAGTCAGGACACAGTCGCGTGTTTTGCTGCAGAGCCAGAGAGATCAACCACTCAGTTGAAAAAAACAATTGTACATCAAGCAATTAGCAATGTGGCCCAAAAGTATTGGAGAAAATGTAAACAAGATTCCAAAGGCTCATACCAGAATGGAGGTGCTATAAGATCAGCAAAGATTGACAATGCTGGGACACATTTCTCGGAAAGGGTGACCTGACAGATCTTTGAGAATATGAATGGATTTGATAGGACAGGCATGGAGGAGATGTTATCACTTGTGGAAGAGGGCAGAACTAGAGGCTATAAATATGCGATAGTCACTAATACATCCAATGGGGAATTCAGGTGAAACTTCTTTACTCAGAGAGGAGGGAGAATGTGGCGCTCACTCCCACAGAGAGTGGGGAGAATGTGGAACTCACTCCCACAGGGAGCAGGGATAATGTGGAACTCACTCCCACAGGGAGCAGGGATAATGTGGAACTCACTCCCACAGGGAGCGGGGTGAATGTGAGAATCACTCCCATAGAGTGTGTGGAGAATGTGGAACTCACTCCCACAGAGAGTGGGGAGAATGTGGAACTCACTCCCACAGGGAGTAGGGAGAATGTGGAACTCACTCCCACAGGGAGTGGGGGGGAATGTGGGACTCACTCCCACAGGGAGTGGGGAGAATGTGGGATTTGCCCCACAGGGAGTGGGGAGAACGTGGGACTCGCTCCCACAGGGAGCGGGGAGAATGTGGGACTTGCTCCCACAGAGTGGGGAGAATGTGGAGCTCACTCCCACAGGGAGCAGGGAGAATGTGAGTATCACTCCCATAGAGTGTGTGGAGAATGTGGAACTCACTCCCATAGAGTGTATGGATAATGTGGAACTCACTCCCACAGGGAGTGGGGTGAAGGTGCAACTCACTCCCATAGAGTGTGTGGAGAATGTGGAACTCACTCCCACAGAGAATGGGGAGAATGTGGAACTCACTCCCACAGAGAATGGGGAGAATGTGGAACTCACTCCCACAGGGAGTGTCGAGAATGTGGAACTCACTCCCATAGAGTGTGTGGAGAATATGGGAGCGAGTTCCACAGAGTGTATGGAGAACGTGGAACTCACTCCCACAGGGAGTGGGGAGAATGTGGAACTCACTCCCACAGAGAATGGGGAGAATGTGGAACTCACTCCCACAGAGAGCAGGGAGAATGCGGGACTCACTCCCATAGAGTGTGTGGAGAATGTGGAACTCACTCCCATAGAGTGTGTGGAGAATGTGGAACTCACTCCCACAGGGAGTGTGGAGAATGTGGAACTCACTCCCATAGAGAGTGGGGAGAATATGGAACTCACTCCCACAGAGAATGGGGAGAATGTGGAACTCACTCCCACAGAGAGCAGGGAGAATGCGGGACTCACTCTCATAGAGTGTGTGGAGAATGTGGAACTCACTCCCATAGAGTGTGTGGAGAATGTGGAACTCACTCCCATTGAGTGTATGGAGAATGTGGAACTCACTCCCATAGAGTGTGTGGAGAACGTGGAACTCACTCCCACAGAGTGTGTGGAGAATGTGGAACTCACTCCCATACAGGGTATGGAGAATGTGGAACTCACTCCCACAGGGAGTGGGGAGAAGGTGAAACTCACTCCCACAGAGAATGGGGAGAATGTGGAACTCACTCCCACAGAGAATGGGGAGAATGTGTGACTCACTCCCACAGAGAATGGGGAGAATGTGGGACTCACTCCCATAGAGTGTGTGGAGAATGTGGAACTCACTCCCATAGGGAGCAGGGAGAAGGTGGGACTCACTCCCATAGAGTGTGTGGAGAATGTGGAACTCACTCCCACAGGGAGTGGGGAGAATGTGGAACTCACTCCCATAGAGTGTGTGGAGAATGTGGAACTCACTCCCACAGAGATTGGGGAGAATGTGGAACTCACTCCCACAGAGAATGGGGAGAATGTGGAACTCACTCCCACAGGGAGTGGGGTGAATGTGGAACTCACTCCCATAGAGTGTGTGGAGAATGTGGAACTCACTCCCACAGGGAGTGGGGTGAATGTGGAACTCACTCCCATAGAGTGTGTGGAGAATGTGGAACTCACTCCCATAGAGGGTATGGAGAATGTGGAACTCACTCCCACAGGGAGTGGGGTGAATGTGGAACTCACTCCCATAGAGTGTGTGGAGAATGTGGAACTCACTCCCATAGAGGGTATGGAGAATGTGGAACTCACTCCCACAGAGATTGGGGAGAATGTGGAACTCACTCCCATAGAGTGTGTGGAGAATGTGGAACTCACTCCCACAGGGATTGGGGAGAATGTGGAACTCACTCCCACAGAGATTGGGGAGAATGTGGAACTCACTCCCATAGAGTGTGTGGAGAATGTGGAACTCACTCCCACAGAGATTGGGGAGAATGTGGAACTCACTCCCATAGAGTGTGTGGAGAATGTGGAACTCACTCCCACAGAGATTGGGGAGAATGTGGAACTCACTCCCACAGAGATTGGGGAGAATGTGGAACTCACTCCCACAGGGAGTGGGAGAAGGTGAAACTCACTCCCATAGAGTGTGTGGAGAATGTGGAACTCACTCCCATAGAGTGTGTGGAGAATGTGGAACTCACTCCCACAGGGAGCGGGGTGAATGTGAGAATCACTCCCATAGAGTGTGTGGAGAATGTGGAACTCACTCCCACAGAGAATGGGGAGAATGTGGAACTCACTCCCACAGGGAGTGGGGAAAATGTGGAACTCACTCCCACAGGGAGTGGGAGAAGGTGAAACTCACTCCCATAGAGAATGGGGAGAATGTGGAACTCACTCCCACAGAGAATGGGGAGAATGTGGAACTCACTCCCATAGAGAATGGGGAGAATGTGGAATTCACTCCCATAGAGTTTATGGAGAATGTGGAACTCACTCCCACAGGGAGTGGAGAGAAGCAGAAACTCACTCCCATAGAGTGTGTGGAGAATGTGGAACTCACTCCCACGGGGAGTGGGGAGAATCTGGAACTCACTCCCACAGAGAATGGGGAGAATGTGGAACTCACTCCCACGGAGAGTGGGGAGAATGTGGAACTCACTCCCACAGGGAGTGGGGAGAATGTGGGACTCACTCCACGGGCAGTGAGGAGAATGTGGGGCTCGCTCCCACGAAGAGTAGGGAGAATGTGGGACTCGCTCCCACAGGGAGTGGGGAGAATGTGAAACTGGTTCCCACAGGGAGTGGGGAGAATGCGGGACTCACTCCCACAGGGAGTGGGGAGAATGTGAAACTGGTTCCCACAGGGAGTGGGGAGAATGTGGGACTCACTCCCACAGTGAGTGGGGAGAATATGAAACACGATCCCATAGGGAATGGGGAGAATGTGAAACTCACTCCAACAGGGAGTGGAGAGAATGGGGAACTCACTCCCACGGGGAGTGGGTGAGGTGAATAGCATTGATACATTTAAGAAAAGATAGAGGGAGACACATGGGAGAAAGGGGCAAAAGGAGATGCTGATGGGATGAGATGAAGTAGAAAGGGAGGAGGCTCGATTGGAGCAGAAACGCCAGCACAGACTGGCTGGGCCAAATGGCCTGTCTCTGTGCTCCAATACCATGGTACATTGGGGGAACTATGCAGACGCTGCGACAACGGATGAATGAACACCGCTCGACAATCACCAGGCAAGACTGTTCTCTTCCTGTTGGGGAGCACTTCAGCGGTCACGGGCATTCGGCCTCTGATATTCGGGTAAGCGTTCTCCAAGGCGGCCTTCGCGACACACAACGGCGCAGAGTCGCTGAGCAGAAACTGATAGCCAAGTTCCGCACACATGAGGACGGCTTCAACCGGGATATTGGGTTCATGTCACACTATCTGTAACCCCCACAGTTGTCTGGACCTGCAGAGTTTCACTGGCTGTCTTGTCTGGAGACAATACACATCTTTTTAGCCTGTCTTGATGCTCTCTCCACTCACATTGTTTTGTTTCTTAAAGACTTGAATAGTTGTAAGTATTCGCATTCCAACCATTATTCATGTAAATTGAGTCTGTGTCTTTATATGCCCTGTTTGTGAACAGAATTCCCACTCACCTGAAGAAGGGGCTTGGAGCTCCGAAAGCTTGTGTGGCTTTTGCTACCAAATAAACCTGTTGGACTTTAACCTGGTGTTGTTAAACTTCTTACTGTGTTTACCCCAGTCCAACGCCGGCATCTCCACATCAAGTAATTTATGCACATTGCTCCAGCAGCTGTTTCTGAACGCAGGGAAAGTATAGGTTTGTGTCCTTCCTCAACGCAGGAATCTTTGGACCACATTGTGAATGTTTCCTGGATAAAAGTTTTATCCCTTTAGAATCCTTTAGGCTTTTGCTTGAGACAGTGCTCAGAGGGAACAGCCTGACAATGTCTACCTTCCTAATACTTCATGACAACTAGATGAAACTTTATCTCATGTTGTACAGTCAGCTGATTCAAATCTCAAAAGGGTTTGGCCTCTAATGTTGAATTATGGAACAGAATTTGAAATTATGAGAATGTCTTGGAGATTTTAACTTTGTTTGGAAACCCAACGTAAAGTCTGAAGAGAACAGGAGCAGTTCACAGCCTCTGGCTGGTTGTTGCCTTCATTTACTGACACAACTGATAAAATGAGTTATTAATTCAACAGCACATTTATAAGCTGCAGTTCAAAGGATTGGTGATTTGCAGAACAAAGTGCTCAGAACTAAAGTGCACTTCAATTGGAGAGTGTGAGCGGGGCCCAGTTCCTCTGAGCTGAATAATGCTGGGCTTCCTATCTTCATGAATGTATTACTGATCAAGGACAGGGTTTAACTCATTCTGCTTTCAGACATCAGAGACAACTCCAGAGCACCTTCCCACTCAAACAGGAGGAAAGTACAAGACCAGGAAATTCCTCCGGGTCGCTCCCAGTCCCTCTGCGCACTGTTCCTTTGATGGAAATTGTGGCTTCCAACCACACTACTGGAAAGATTAAATGTCAGAGTGGGAAACCCGAGAAAGAACCCCTTCATCGCAGTTAGAATCATAGAAAAGTTATAGCGCAGAAGGATATCATTCAGCCCATCTTGTCCATGCTAGCCTCAGGACACCCAGGTGCCCTTCCTAATCACACCTTCCTGCACTGGACCCATATTCCTGGAGCTTCCAGCACTTAAGCTGCAGACTCAGGTGCTTTTTAAACGTATTTAAGGTCTCTTCCTCCACCACCAACTCAGGCAGTGAATTCTAGACACCCACCACCCTCTGCGTAAAAAGTTCTTCCTCATGTCCCCTCTACACCTTCTGCCACTTATCTTAAATTGATGCCCCTGGTTTTAGAATCCTCCACCAAGGGAAACAATTTTATACTGTCCACTCTATCTCTTCCCCTCATAATTTTGTACACCTCCATCAAGTCTCACCTCTGCCTTCTTTGTTCCGAGGAAAATAACCTCAACCTATAGGAATTTGTAAAATGTGTCCAGGGAGGTCCTTTGGAACAATATGTTGATAGTCTAACTAGAGAGGGGGCTATACTGGACCTAGTACTGGGGAATGAGCCCGGTCAGGTCATCAAAGTTTCAGTGGGGGAACATGTGGCGAACAGTGACCACAATTCTGTAAACTTTTGGATCGTCATGGAAAAGGATGAGTGTTGCCCCATAGGTAAGGTGCTGAATTGGGGGAAGGCTAACTACAGCCGGATTAGGCAGGGTTTGGTGGCTGTTGATTGGGAGAGGCTGTTCAAGGGTAATTCCACATCTGGCATGTGGGAGTCTTTTAAGGAGCAGTTGATAGGACTGCAGGACAGGCATGTGCCTGTAAAAAGGAAGGACAGGAAAGGTAGGATTCGAGAGCCGTGGATAACCAGAGAAATTGTGGGTCTAATCAAAAAGAAAAAAGAGGCATACATAAGGTCCAGGCAGCTAAAAACAGATGAAGCACTGGAGGAATACAGAGAAAGTAGAAAAGAACTCAAACAGGGAGTTAGAAGGGTAAAAAGGGGTCACAAAATGTCCTTGGCAGACAGGATTAAGGAGAATCCCAAGGCATTTTATACATACATTAGGAACAAGAGGGTTGTCAGAGAAAGAGTCGGACCTCTCAAGAACAAAGGAGGGGAATTATGCTTAGAACCCAAGGAAGTAGGTGAGATCCTAAATGAATACTTTGCATCAGTATTCACAAAGGAGAGGGACATGTTGATTGGTAGTGTCTCAGAGGGATGTGTAGACCCGTTAGAACAAATCGCAATTACAAGGGAGGAAGTGTTGGGTGTTTTAGGAAGCATTAAGGTAGACAAAGCCCCAGGGCCAGATGGCATCTGTCCTAGATTACTGAGAGAGACAAGAGTTGAAATTGCTGGGCCGGTAACAGAAATCTTTGTTTCTTCATTGGACACAGGTGAGGTCCCAGAGGATTGGAGAATAGCAAATGTGGTCCCGTTATTTAAGAAGGGTAGCAAGGATAACCCGGGTAATTATAGGCCAGTGAGCTTGATGTCCGTGGTAGGGAAATTGTTGGAGAAGATTCTTAGAGATAGGATCTATACACATTTAGAACTGAATAATCTCATTAGCGATAGACAACATGGTTTTGTACGAGGGTGGTCATGCCTCACAAATTTGGTTGAGTTTTTTGAGGAGGTGACAAAAATGATTGACGAGGGAAGGGCCGTGGATGTTGTCTACATGGATTTTAGTAAAGCATTTGACAAGGTCCCTCATGGCAGGCTGGTGCAAAAGGTTAAATCTCACGGGATCAAAGGTGAACTAGCTAGATGGGTACAGAACTGGCTTGGCCATAGAAGACAGAGGGTAGCAGTGGAGGGGTTGTTTTCTGATTGGAGGTCTGTGAATAGTGGTGTTCATGATGTGGAGATGCCAGCGTTGGACTGGGGTAAACACAGTAAGAGTTTTAACAACACCAGGTAAAAGTCCAACAGGTTTATTTGGATTCGCATTCTAATCAGTATTCTGTAACTTGATTTTGTGTCTCTGTGCCCTGTTTGAGAGCAGATTTCCACTCCATCTGACGAAGAAGCAGCGCTCTGAAAGCTAATGGCATTTGCTACCAAATAAACCTGTTGGACTTTAACCTGGTGATGTTAAAACTCTTACTAGTGGTGTTCCACAGGGCTCTGTACTGGGACCTCTGCTGTTTGTGATATATATAAATGATTTGGAAGAAGATGTAGCTGGTCTGATGAGTAATTTTGCAGATGACACAAAGATTGCTGGAGTTGCGGATAGTGATGAACATTGTCAGAGAATACAGCAGGATATAGATAGGCTGGAAAATTGGGCAGAGAAATGGCAGATGGAATTTAATCCAGATAAATGCGAAGTGATGCATTTAGAACAGAGAACATAGAACAGTACAGCATAGAACATAGAACAGTACAGCACAGAACAGGCCCTTTGGCCCACGATGTTGTGCCGAACTTTATCTGAAACCAAGATCAAGCTATCCCACTCCCTATCATCCTGGTGTGCTCCATGTGCCTATCCAATAACCGCTTAAATGTTCCTAAAGTGTCTGACTCCACTATCACTGCAGGCAGTCCATTCCACACCCCAACCACTCTCTGCGTTAAGAACCTACCTCTGATATCCTTCCTATATCTCCCACCATGAACCCTATAGTTATGCCCCCTTGTAATAGCTCCATCCACCCGAGGAAATAGTCTTTGAACGTTCACTCTATCTATCCCCTTCATCATTTTATAAACCTCTATTAAGTCTCCCCTCAGCCTCCTCCGCTCCAGAGAGAACAGCCCTAGCTCCCTCAACCTTTCCTCATAAGACCTACCCTCCAAACCAGGCAGCATCCTGGTAAATCTCCTCTGCACTCTTTCCAGCGCTTCCACATCCTTCTTATAGTGAGGTGACCAGAACTGCACACAATATTCCAAATGTGGTCTCACCAAGGTCCTGTACAGTTGCAGCATAACCCACGGCTCTTAAACTCCAACCCCCTGTTAATAAAAGCTAACACATTATAGGCCTTCTTCACAGCTCTATCCACTTGAGTGGCAACCTTTAGAGATCTGTGGATGTGGACCCCAAGATCTCTCTGTTCCTCCACAGTCTTCAGAAACCTACCTTTGACCCTGTAATCCACATTTAAATTAGTCCTACCAAAATGAATCGCCTCACATTTATCAGGGTTAAACTCCATTTGCCATTTGTCAGCCCAGCTTTGCATCCTATCTATGTCTCTTTGCAGCCTACAACAGCCCTCCAACTCATCCACTACTCCACCAATCTTGGTGTCATCAGCAAATTTACTGATCCACCCTTCAGCCCCCGCCTCTAAGTCATTAATAAAAATCACAAAGAGCAGAGGACCAAGCACCGATCCCTGCGGCACTCCGCGAGCAACCTGCCTCCAGTCCGAAAATTTTCCATCCACCACCACCCTCTGTCTTCGATCAGATAGCCAGTTACCTATCCAATCAGCCAACTTTCCCTCTATCCCACACCTCCTCACTTTCATCATAAGCCGACCATGGGGGACCTTATCAAACGCCTTACTAAAATCCATGTATATGACATCAACTGCCCTACCTTCATCAACACACTTAGTTACCTCCTCAAAAAATTCTATCAAATTTGTGAGGCACGACTTGCCCTTCAAGAATCCGTGCTGACTATCCCGGATTAATCCGCATCTTTCTAAATGGTCGTAAATCCCATCTCTAAGGACCTTTTCCATCAATTTGCCAACCACCGAAGTAAGACTAACCGGTCTATAATTACCAGGGTCATTTCTATTCCCTTTCTTAAACAGAGGAACAACATTCGCCATTCTCCAGTCCTCTGGCACCATCCCCGTGGACAGTGAGGACCCAAAGGCTCTGTAATCTCATCCCTTGCCTCCCAAAGAATCCTCGGATATATTTCAGCAGGCCCAGGGGACTTATTGACCTTCAGTTTATTCAAAACAGCCAGGACATCCTCCCTCCGAACGAGATTGAATAGGTTGGGACATTATTCCCTGGAGCGTAGAAGATTGAGGGGAGATTTGATAGAGGTGTATAAGATTTTGATGGGTATAGATAGAGTGAATGCGAGCAGGCTTTTTCCACTGAGGCTAGGGGAGAAAAAAACCAGAGGGCATGGGTTAAGGGTGAAAGGAGAAAAGTTTAAAGGGAATATTAGGGGGGGCTTCTTCACGCAGAGAGTGGTGGGAGTGTGGAATGAGCTGCCGGATAAAGTGGTAAATGCGGGGTCACTTTTAACATTTAAGAAAAACTTGGACGGGTTCATGGATGAGAGGGGTGTGGAGGGATATGGTCCAAGTGCAGGTCAGTGGGACGAGGCATAAAATGGTTCGGCACAGACAAGAAGGGCCAAAAGGCCTGTTTCTGAGCTGTAATTTTCTATGGTTCTATGGTTCTATCTATTTCCTCCAGCCTATTAGCCTGTAACACCTTCTCTTCCTCAAAAACATGGCCCCTCTCCTTGGTGAACACTGAAGAAAAGTATTCATTCATCACCTCGCCTATCTCTCCTGACTCCATACACAAGTTCCCACTACTGTCCTTGACCGGCCCTAACCTCACCCTGGTCATTCTTTTATTCCTCACATAAGAGTAAAAAGCCTTGGGGTTTTCCTTGATCCGACCCGCCAAGGACTTCTCATGTCCCCTCCTAGCTCTCCTAAGCCCCTTTTTCAGCTCATTCCTTGCTAACTTGTAACCCTCAATCGAGCCATCTGAACCTTGTTTCCTTATCCCAACATAAGCTTCCCTCTTCCTTTTCACAAGACATTCCACCTCTTTTGTGAACCATGGTTCCCTCACTCAGCCATTTCCTCCCTGCCTGACAGGGACATACCTATCAAGGACACCCAGTATTTGTTGCTTGAAAAAGTTCCACTTTTCATTAGTTGCTTTCTCTGACAGTTTCTGTTCCCAACTTATGCCCCCTAATTCTTGCCTAATCACATCATAATTACCTCTCCCCCAATTGTAAACCATGCCCTGCCGTACGGCCCTATCCCTCTCCATTGCAATAATAAAAGACACCGAATTGTGGTCACTATCTCCAAAGTGCTCTCCCACAACCAAATCTAACACTTGGCCCGGTTCATTTCCCAGTACCAAATCCAATGTGGCCTCACCTCTTGTCGGCCTATCCACATATTGTGTCAGGAAACCCTCCTGCACACACTGCACAAAAACTGCCCCATCCAAACTATTTGACCTACAAAGGTTCCAATCAATATTTGGAAAGTTAAAGTCCCCCATGACAACTACCCTGTGACCCCCACACATATCCATAATCTGCTTAGCAATTTCTTCCTCCACATCTCTATTACTATTTGGGGGCCTATAGTAAACTCCTAACAACGTGACCGCTCCTTTCCTATTTCTAACCTCAGCCCATATTAGCTCAGTGTGCAGATCCCCCTCGAAGTGCCTTTCCGCAGCCGTTAAACTATCCTTGATTAACAATGCCACTCCTCCACCTCTTTTACCAGCTTCCCTACACTTAGTGAAACATCTATACCCCGGAACGTCCAACAACCATTCCTGTCCTGTTCTACCCACGTCTCCGTAATGGCCACAACATCGTAGTCCCAAGTACCAATCCACGCCCTAAGTTCATCTACCTTGTTCCGGATGCTCCTTGCATTGAAGTAGACACACTTCAACCCACCTTCCTGTCTACCGGTACCCACCCTTGACCCTGATACCTTCCCCAATACCTCACCACCCTCACTGACTTCTGGACTACAACTCCTTTTCCCACTCCCCTGACAAATTAGTTTAAACCCCCCTGAAGAGCCGTAACAAATTTCCCTCCTAGGATATTGGTGCCCCTCTGGTTCAGGTGCACCCCGTCCTGTTTGTACAGGTCCCACCTTCCCCAGAACATGTTCCAATTATCCACGTATCTGAAACCCTCCCTCCTACACCATCCCTGCAACCACATGTTTAACTGCACTCTCTCCCTGTTCCTCAACTCGCTATCACGTGGCACCGGCAACGTACCAGAGATGACCACATGTTTTGTCTTGGCTCTCAGCTTCCAGCCCAGCTCCAGAAATTCCTGCTTTAAATCCCCGTCCCTTCTCTTACCTATGTCATTGGTACCAATGTGTACCACGACTTGTGACTGTTTCCCCTCCCACTTCAGAATCCGGAAAACACGGTCTGAGACATCACGGACCTTGGCATCCGGTAGGCAACATACCATCCGTGAGTCTCTTTTGCTGCCACAGAACCTCCTATCTATCCCTCTAACTAACGAGTCCCCAATAACTATTGCCCTCCCGCTCTGCCCCTTACCCTCCCGAGCCACAGAGACGGACACAGTGCTCGAGATCCTCTCACTGCGGCTTACCACTGGTACGTCATCCCCCTCAACCGTATCCAAAGCGGAATACTTGTTGCTAAGGGGAACGACCACCGGGGATCCCTGCACGGGCTGCTTCCTCCCAGCCCCTCTCACCGTCACCCATCTGTTTTCATTCCTCAGAGTAACTGTATTCCTAAAGCTTCTGTCTATGGCCACCTCTGCGTCCCTAATGATCCTAAGTTCATCCAACTCCAGCTCCAGTTCCCTAACACGGTTTTGGAGGAGCTGCAGATGGGTGCACTTCCCACAGATGTAATCAGCAGGGACACTGTCGTCGTCCCTCACCTCAAACATAGTGCAAGAGGAACATAGCACTGCCTGCACACCCATCCCCTCTAGATACCTTCCCAGTACCAGGTAGAAACAGCAAAAATGAATTAAACTCACCCCTGCTCGCCCTTTCTGCCTAAGCCCTGTGAGCCAAAGCCTTATAGCTCACACTCTGCTTCCCACACACTCTGCTGCCCGCTCCCGATGCTGCCCGCTGTATACTGCAGCCTACCTTTTATACTTTGCGTGCTTAAAAAACCCTTCCCAGACTCCTTAGCAGCCCACTTCCAGTTTTCACTTTAAACTTAAAATACTACTACAAAAGTAAAGGCCAAAAAACAACACACACTAGCTGACTAATTAAATAAATAAACAATTCAATCAATCATAAACAATTCAATCAGAACAGGCCCTTCGGCCCACGTTGTTGTGCCGAGCTTTGTCTGAAACCCAGATCAAGCTATTTCCTCCCTATCATCCCGAAGTACTCCATGTGCCTATCCAATAGCTTCTTAAATGTTCCTAAAGTTTCTGACTCCACTATCCCTGCAGGCAGTCCATTCCACACCCCAACCAATCTCTGAGTAAAAAAACCTACCTTGGACATCCTTTCTATATCTCCCACCATATCAACAAGTCTAATCATTTTGGTAGATCTAATGCAGGGGGGAGCTATGCAATAAATGGCAGAACCATCAGGAGTATAGACACACAGAGGGATCTGGGTGTGCAAGTCCACAGATCCTTAAAGGTGGCAGCACAGGTGGAAAAGGTGGTGAAGAAGGCATATGGCATGCTTGCCTTTATTGGACGGGGCAGAGAGTATAAAAGTTGGCATATGATGTTGCAGTTGTATAGAACGTTCGTTCGGCCGCATTTGGAATACTGCGTCCAGTTCTGGTCGCCACACTACCAGAAGGACATGGAGGCTGTGGAGAGAGTGCAGAAAAGGTTTACCAGGATGTTGCCTGGTATGGAGGGTCTTAGCTATGAGGAGAGATTGGGTAAACTGGGGTTGTTCTCCCTGGAAAGACAGAGGTTGAGGGGCGACCTAATAGAAGTTTATAAAATTATGAAGGGCATAGATAGGGTGAACAGTTGGAACCTTTTTCCCAGGTCAGAAATGACAAACACAAGAGGCCACAAGTTCAAGGTAAGGGGGGCAAGGTTTAATACAGATATGCGGGGGACGTATTTTACACAGAGGGTGGTGGGGGCCTGGAATGCACTACCAAGCAAGGTGGTTGAGGCAGACACGCTAGGATCATTTAAGACTTATCTAGATAACCACATGAACAGACTGGGAATAGAGGGATACAAACGGATGGTCTAGTTAGGAACACATGAGCGGCGCAGGCGTGGAGGGCCGAAGGGCCTGTTCCTGTTCTGTATTGTTCTTTGTTCTTTGTTCTACCCAATCGCTCCTCATAGCTACACTTTTCCAGCCCTGGCAACAGTTGCAGAAAGAGTTCAAAGAACAAAGAACAGTACGGTACAGCACAGGAAACAGGCCCTTCGGCCTCCAAGCCTGTGCCGCTCCTTGGTCCAACTAGACCAAACGTTTGTATCCCTCCATTCCCAGGCTGCTCATGTGACTATCCAGGTAAGTCTTAAACGATGTCAGCGTGCCTGCCTCCACCACCCTACTTGGCAGCACATTCCAGGCCCTCACCACCCTCTGTGTAAAAAACATCCCTCTAATATCTGAGTTATACGTTGCCCCTCTCACCTTGAGCCCGTGACCCCTCGTGATCGTCACTTCTGATCTGGGAAAAAGCTTCCCACCGTTCACCCTATCTATCCCCTTCATAATCTTGTACACCTCTATTAGATCTCCCCTCATTCTCCGTCTTCCCAGGGAAAACAACCCCAGTTTACCCAATCTCTCCTCATAGCTAAGACCCTCCATACCAGGCAACATCCTGGTAAAGCTTCTCTGCACTCTCTCTAACGCCTCCACATCCTTCTGGTCGTGCGGCAACCAGAACTGGACGCAGTACTCCAAATGTGGCCTAACCAGCGTTCTATACAGCTGCATCATCAGACTCCTATAAAGGCAAGCATACCATATGCCTTCTTCACCACCTTCTCCACCTGTGTTGCCACCTTCAAGGATTTGTGGACTTGCACACCGAGGTCCCTCTGTGTTTCTATACTCTTGATGGCTCTGCCATTTATTGTATAACTCCCCCCTACATTATTTCTTCCAAAATGCATCACTTCGCATTTATCTGGATTAAAGTCCATCTGCCACCTCTCCGCCCAATTTTCCAGTCTATCTATATCCTGCTGTATTGCCCGACAATGCTCATCGCTATCCGCAAGTCCAGCCATCTTCGTGTCATCCGCAAACTTGCTGATAACACCAGTTACACCTTCTTCCAAATCATTTATATATATCACAAATAGCAGAGGTCCCAGTACAGAGCCCTGCGGAACACCACTGGTCACAGACCTCCAGCCGGAAAAAGACCCTTCGACCACTACCCTCTGTCTCCTATGGTCAAGCCAGTTCTCCACCCATCTAGCCACTCCTTGTATCCCATGAGCCTTAACCTTCTTAACCAACCTGCCATGTGGGACTTTGTCAAATGCCTTACTGAAATCCATATAGACGACATCTACGGCCCTTCCTTCGTCAATCGTTTTTGTCACTTCCTCAAAAAACTCCATCAAATTTGTAAGGCACGACCTCCCTCTTACAAAACCATGCTGTCTGTCACTAATGAGATTGTTCCGTTCTAAATGCACACACATCCTGTCTCTTAGAATCCTCTCCAACAACTTCCCGACCACGGACGTCAAGCTCACCGACCTATAAATTCCCGGGTTATCCCTGCAACTCTTCTTAAACAACGGGACCACATTCGCTATTCTCCAATCCTCAGGGACCTCACCCGTGTCCAAAGAAGCGACAAAGATTTCCGTCAGAGGCCCAGCAATTTCATCTCTCGTCTCCCTGAGCAGTCTAGGATAGATGCCATCAGGCCCTGGGGCTTTATCAGTTTTAATGTTCCCTAAAAAACCTAACACTTCTTCCCTTGTAATGGAGATTTTCTCTAACGGGTCAACACCTCCCTCCGAGACACTCCCGGTTAACACGTCCCTCTCCTTCGTGAATACCGATGCAAAGTATTCATTTAGGATCTCCCCTATTCCCTTGGGTTCTAAGCATAATTCCCCTCCTTTGTCCCTGAGAGGTCCGATTTTCTCCCTGACAACTCTTTTGTTCCTAACGTATGAATAGAATGCCTTAGGATTCTCCTTAATCCTGCCTGCCAAGAACATCTCGTGACCTCCTTTTGCCCTTCTAACTCCCCGTTTGAGTTCTTTCCTACTCTCTCTGTATTCTTCCAGAGCTCCATCAGTTTTCAGTTGCCTGGACTTAACGTACGCCTCCCTTTTCATTTTAATCAGATCATCAATTTCCCTGGTTATCCATGGCTCTCGAATCCTACCTTTCCTATCTTTCCTTTTTACAGGCACATGCCTATCCTGCAGCCTTATCAATTGTTCCTTAAAAGACTCCCACATGCCAGACGTGGACTTACCCTCGAACATCCTCTCCCAATCAACGTCCACCAATTCCTGCCTAATCCAGCTATAGTTAGCCTTCCCCCAAGTTAGCACCCTGCCCGTAGGACAGCACTCATCCTTGTCCATTACTATCCTAAAGTTAACAGAGTTGTGGTCACTATTTGCCACATGTTTCCCTACCGAAACTTTGACGACCTGACCAGGCTCATTTCCCAGAACTAGGTCCAGTATAGCCCCCTCTCTAGTCGGGCTATCTACATACTGTTCCAAAGAACTTTCCAGTACGCATTTTACAAATTCCTCCCCGTCCAGAAACCCAGCTCTAAGCACTTTCCAGTCTATACCAGGGAAATTAAAGTCCCCCACTACAACAACCCTATTTTTTCTGCACATTTCCAGAATCTCCTGACATATCCTTTCCTCAACTTCCCGTGGGCTGTTGGGTGGTCTGTAGTACACCCCCAGCATAGTGACTGCACCCTTCCTGTTTCTGAGTTCCACCCACAGCGACTCAGTACATGACCCCTCTAGGTTGTCTACCCTCTGCACCGCGGGAATATGCTCAACATCCTGGTAAACCTCCTCTGCACTCTCTCCAGAGCAATTACATCCTTTACCTGTCCGATTTCAAAACTGATTCCATCTGAGTCTCTAACACCTTCCATTATCCATCAAATTCTTCCTCAAATATTTCCACGCTCTCTTAACTCTATCAATACTCTGTTCCACAGATCCTTCTTTTTTCAAGAATAAATAATCCTGAAATGTTTCTGGTTTTCTCACCCCTGAAACTCATGAGCAGTTTGTTGGTCTTTTCAGCGTTGCCTCCAGTACAATTACATTGCTCGGTGTAGTCTATAGACCACCAAGAGGTGAAAGTAAGCCGCTATTGTCCGGTATGTCGTGCCGACAAGACATTAGCGGCGGAGATGGAAGGGCAGAGATGTGGGGGGGGGGACACTTGCCCCATGCTCCACCAATCACAGCGTGGCTGCTGACAATTGGGCTTTTGCGTGAGTGTTGGTGTGAGAAGAATGTATTCCTTTTGTGCCAAGGGACATTCATCATGAGAGCTTCGATAAGAGGCACCTAGACTCTTGTGGGAGGAGGGAACATGAAGCTTAAGGAAGGGGGAGGGATGATGATGCCAATGGAGCCTGTGGCAATGTAGGATGATCAGCAGAAAGCAGGAAGAGGCTGCAGGTGGGAGTGAGAGGAGGAGAGAGGCTGGGTGGAAAGATTTACAGAATGTGAGACAGGGAAAGCAAATTTCTGAATTAATTTAAACATTTGAGGTCAAATATTGAGGGATTGGAGCTGAAAGAAGTAAGAGAGCAGAGCAACAGCTAGAATTAAAAATTAAGCAATTCAGAGCAAGACTTTATAATGTCTGAGAGATATAGCAAGAGTGGGACTAAGACCAGAGAACAGTACAGCACAGGAACCGGCCCTTCAGCCCACCAAGCCTGCGCTGACACATGACATCTTTCTAAACTAAAGATCTTTTGCCTCTATGCGATCCGTATCCCACTATTCACTACCTATTCATGTATCTGTCAAGATGCCTCTTAAACGTTGCTATTGCATCTGCTTCTACCCCCTCCTCTGGCAGCGCATTCCAGGCACTTACCATCCTCTGTGTAAAAAAACTTGCCACACATCTCCTTGAACCCTACTTCATATTATTTAATTCAATGGTTGAAGGAATATTTTGCTGAAACAACTTTAAGCAAAAATTCATAGCTTGGAATGGATTTAAGAAAATAGATTGTATTTTGATTATTCAAAAATAAATGCTACCTAAGAAGCTTTACATTCAACAGACCCTGGTGGGATCTCTAAAGGTAAAGGCGAGGACATGGGGGATTCTTGGTCATATCCAACAGCAACAAACTTAAAATCTGAATTGAGAGTCGCCCACAGGGAGAAAATGCTGACACTTTTACGCTTACGTGTGAGCACCACCACAGAGAGACAAGACAAGTGAAAGTGCTGAAGTGCTGAGCACTCAAACTCAGACTCAAACGGCACATTCAACTCCAGGCAGGAGGACAGCAGCAAGATCAGCTGCAGGAGCCAATGTGGGAGTATCTGTAAAGATAGTTCAGACTTTTATTCCAATATTAACATTTTATTTTAGAGGTATCCATGAAGTTAAGTGTCTAGAGGTGTAGGTAGGAAAGGTGGGGAGGTGGACTAGAAACCAAAGGACAGTATCTGTAAGAAATGTACGTCACTTTCACCCCTGAGACTACCAATTAGTGAGAAGGATGTAGAGGAACAATTATGCAAGGGAAATTACAGAAAGGTGCAAAAATCCTACGGTAGTTATATCAGGGGACTTTAATTATCCAAAATAGAGATTGGGATAACAATAAAAGGCAGAGAGAGGTAAGAGTTCCTACAATGTGGTCAGGTAAGAGTTCCTACAATGTGGTCAGGGAAATGTTCTGCCACAGTATGTGTCCAGTCCAATGAAGAAGGAGGCAATGCTGGGAGATCTGGGCCTGAATTTTCCAGAAGGTGTGTTTCGTTTTCCTCCATTTGAAAAGTCCCCACTGCCTATGTGGTGTATCTACCTTGGATAGCTCGGGTACAGTCAAGGTATATTCACTGGAAAGAAAAGAGTAGGGCAAACAAATCCAGAACTCCTTGGAATGACAAAGCAGATTGAACTTAAGATAATGAAATGGTGTGCTTAGGACAGGTGTCAGGTAGAAACTACAATTGAGAACCAGACTGAATATAGGAGGTTCAGAAAGGAGGTGAAGAAGAAAATAAGAGAAGCAAAGCGAGAGTATGAAAAGAGACTGGCAGATAACATTAAACTGAATCCCAAAGTCTTCTACAGGCATACAAATAGTAAAAGGATGGTAAAAGTAGGGTTGTTTAGGGATTAAAAAGGGAATTTACACATGGAGACAGAGGACATGGCTGAGATATTAAATGAATACATGTTTACCAAGGATGAAAGTGCTGTACAGGCCATGGTAAAAGATGAGGTAATTCAGACACTAAAAGGGTTTAAAATTGAAAAGGAGGCGTTATTGGATAGGGTTTTGGTACTTAAAATTGATAAGGTACTGAAACCAGATGAGATGCATATAAGGATACCGAGGAAAGTGAGAATGGAAATTGAGGAGGCACTGGCCAGAATTTTCCTTCTTCCATGGATCCAGGGATGGTGACCGAGGACTGGAGAATTGCAAATGTTACACCCTTGTTCAAACAAAGGTGAATGGATAAGCCCATCAACAGGCCAGTCAGTTTAGTCTCAGTGGTGGAGAAACTTCTAGAAACTATCATAGGGCAAAGTTAATAATCACATGGACAAATGCAGATTAATTAAGGAAAGGCAGCATGAATTTCCCCAGGGGTCAGTGTCGAGACCCCTGCTTTTCCTGATATATATTAATGACCTAGACCTTGGTGTGCAGGGCACATTTTCAAAGTTTGCGGATGATACAAAACTTGGAAGCATTGTAAACTCTGAGGACAGTGCACAACTTCAAAAGTTGGTGGAATGGGTGGAGAGTGGCAGGTGAAGTTCAGTGTGGAGAAATATGAAGTGATTTATTTTGGTAGGAAGAACATGGAGAGACAAAATAAAATAAAGGGTCCAACTCTAAAGGGAGTGCAGGAGCAGAGGGACCGGGGTGTCCATGTACATAAATCACTGAAGGTGGCAGAATAAGTTGAGAACACGGTTAAGAAAGCATTTAGTATCCTTGGCTTTATGAATAAGTGGATAGAGTACAAGAGAAAGGAGGTTATGCTGAACTTGTAGAGGACACTAGTTTGGTCACAGCTGGAGCATTGCACTCCAAATCTGGGCGTCACTCTGTCGGAAGGATGTGAAGGCATTGGGCAGAGTGCAGAAAAGATTCACGAGAATGGTTCCAGGGATGAGAAACTTCAATTATGAGGATTGATTGGAGAGGTTAGAACTCCTTGGAGAGAAGAAGGCTGAGAGGAGATTAGATAGAGATTGATGAGGGGGCTGGACAGAGTAGATCGGGAGAAACTGTTCCCACTCATAAAGGGATCAAGAAACTGTTCATAAAAGGATCAAGAAACCGTTCCCACTCATAAAAGGATCAAGAACAAATTAGTAAAAGAAGCAACAGTGATATGAGGACAATCTTTTTCACATAGCGATCTGGGTCTGGAATGCTTTGCCTGAGAGTGTGGTGGAGGCAAGTTTAATTGAAGCATTCAAAAGGGAATTAGACTGTTACTTGAAAAGTACCATTGCGCAGGGTGACAGGGAGAAGGCAGGAGAATGGATCTAGGTGAGCAGTTCATTCAGAAAGCCAGTGCAGACATGATGGTCTCTCTCTGCACTGTAACAATTCTGTGATTCTAGGTAACATAAATAAACTGGTGGAGTGAAAGTGTGAGACCAGTTTTGCAGCATCTGGAATTCTGCTTTTAAATCAGTGGCTGGCATGTGAAAGCTCTTTCAAACCCTCATACATAGAATCTTGCAGCACAAAAGCAGGCCATTTGGCCCATTGTGCCTGTGCTAGCTCTTTGGAAGAGCTAAACAATTAGTGTCTGTTTTCTCCCCACCATCCTGCAAACTTTCTCACTTTGAGTAATCACTTGTTTCTTATCTTTCAAATTTTTGATTTAATTTGATTTATTATTGTCACATGTATTAGCATTGTTTTTTACATGCTATACAGACAAAGCATACCGTTCATAGAGAAGGAAAGGAGAGAGTGCGGAATGTAGTGTTACAGTCATAGCTAGGGGATAGAGAAAGATCAACTCCATTCAAAAGTCTGACAGCAGCAGGAAAGAAGCTGTTCTTGAGTAGGTTGGTACGGGATCTCAGACTTTTGTATCTTTTTCCCAATGGAAGAAGATGGAAGGTGAATTTCTCATTGCTCTGAGTTTAGTTTGAACAGGGATATAGTTGTGATTCCTGGCATCCCTTTAGGATTCCTGCCGATTGGGTGAGCAGTGGTTAAAATGTATTTATAATTAACCAGGAACTATCTCAATCAGTGGTCCATTATGTATAGGTTCAGGTGCAGTTTTGAAGTGTATTTATGACATCTTCGTTCATTATCCGAAAACATAATCCATAAAAACCATCAGCCATTTCCATGAAAGATGCTTTAGCATAACTTTGCACTTCAAAGAAACTGGATAATTTCTTTTTAAAAAAGAAGGGATCTAATTTGAACACACATTCATCTGCATAAATGCGATGGTGGCTCAACACCAACAGTCCCAGTTTAGATTGTGAGGAAAAGATCAGCTGATGTTGCAGCATCTCACAACCATCTGGATTTTCCCGAGGAGTTATCTTAAATGTATTAATTCAATTTGTTCTTTAATGTTGACTGTAAGTTCTCTTATGCACCATTTAGAGAGAAAAGCAAACTGTCCTGCTTGAGCCCAAGGAGCCCATTAATCTCTGACATTACCTTTCTTCTCACAAGGTAACATCTGTAGTTTCACAATTACTCCCCTCCTCCCTCCTCTCCAGGATGTGGAGATGCCAGCGTTGGACTGGGGTGGGCACAATATGAAGTCTCACAACACCAGGTTAAAGTCCAACAGGTTTATTTGGAATCACGAGCTTTCGGAGTGCTGCTCCTTCATCAGGTGACTCACCTTGTGTTGTGAGACTTCTTACTGTGCCCTCCTTTCCAGGACCAGAGATATTAGATTCTATCAACATGGAACTGGATAGAATTTACAAAAAGTAGCAGGCCATTCAGCCCTCATAAGCCTCCTCCTAACCCTCTTCGTCTTATCCTATCTGCATATTCTTATATTCCAATCTCTCTCACTGCTTTATCTAGCTTCTCTTGAAATGTATCAGTCTATTCTCCTCAAACATTCCCTGTTGCAGAGTGAACACATTTTACTACTCACCTTGTTTTCATCTATGCCAAGAGTAGAGCCTGTTGCTGGAATTTCCAACTGAGCCTGATTGCTCCAGGAATCCTCCCCATTTTCCAGCATTATGTGGTGAGGAGGAGATGTGGTAAAGGATGTCATTGATGTGAACTATGTACATTAAAGACCCCCACTGAAGAAACCCTGAATCAGAGTTTAGATTCTGTAAGTGGGGTCACAGTTCACCTGATTCCTTTGTTCTCAGACTCTGTCCAGCTGGGTATTGTGTCAAGCTAGTTGTTTGGAGGCAAGGGTCTCTAAATCCTGCTGCCACCAGCCCCCCACTCACTATTCGAAAGGGTCCGATAGTATGATAATTGGAAAATATCAACGGGATTAAACAAAGTCAATAGGGAGCACAGGAATAAAAATGTCTTGCTGCAATTGCATAGAGCCTTGGTAAGATTGCATCTAGAATATTGTGCTCAGTTTCAGTCAACCTATCTAAGGAAGGAAGTAGTTGTGACAGAGGGAGCGTGATGAAGGTTCACCAGGATAATCCCTTGGATGGTGGGATTGTCCTATGAGGAGAGATTGAGGAAACTTAGTCTATGCTCTCTAGAGTTTAGAAAAAGAGGTGATCTCATTGAAACTTACAAAATTCTTACAGGACCTGACACAGTAGCTGTTGATAGGATGTTTCCCCTGGTTGGGGAGTCTAGAACCGAGGGACACAGTCTCAGAATAATGGGTAACCCACTTAACACTGAGAGGAGGAGGAGTTTCTTCAAACAGATGGTGGTCAATCTTTGGAATTCTCTGCCCAAGAGAGCTGTGGAAGCTATCATTGAGCATGGTCAAGATAGGAAGTGATAGATTTCTGGATACCAATGGGTATCTTCGGCAATAGCCTACCATGGGGAACCTTATCAAACACTTTACTGAAATCCATATACACCATATCAACTGCTTTACCCTCATCCACCTCTTTGGTCACCTTCTCAAAGAACTCAATAAGGTTTGTGAGGCACGAGCTACCTTGGATTGAGGAAGGCTTCCAAACCCCCCTCCGCCCTAGGAGGTGATAAACTAGCCATATGGTTGTAACAGTCGTGCACGCTGCCTGTTGACAGACCTGCCTGGAACTGGAGTCACTTAGGAGCCCCAATTAACAGCAGGGCGGGCAGGAGGTGGAATTCCGTTTCACCACCATCCTGCCTAAATACTCTTCAAACCCATCACCGAAGAGAGCAAAAGATTCTGCCTAGAGAGAGAGAAACAGCTGCACACCATGTGAGAAGGAGAGAAACTGACCCATTGTGCAAGAGAAAGCAAGAGAAACTGACCCACACTGCGTGATGGTAATTGATGGAACTTGTTGCTTTAAACTGTTCAGTTTGACTCAGGTGACTTTGATTAATCTGAATTTGTCTCTGGATTTAGATAACAGCACATACATTTCAACAAGTTTTTTAAAATATTGATTTCTCAATATTATTATCATTCAGATGTCAGAGTTTCCTGGATTCCCTGTTAAGCTGTTGCATATTTTATAATATTGCAGAGCAGGTGAAAGGTAAATGTCAGTCCATTAATTAAATCACTATAAGTTTGGACCATTTTGATGCATCCTTATTTCACACATTAGAAATGCTAAAGATTTCAATATAATTGTCAATTATGGCCACACTGAACATTAAACTTTGAATTTTTACCATGCAGCAAGTGTGCATTATATCACAGTTTAAAATGAGGGAGCTACAACACAGACAATGGGATATTTGCCAATAAGTTGGATTTCTCTCCATGAAATCAACTTTTTAACTTTCTCAGCAGGGAGCTAGTGCATAGACATTGCTAAATAAAAGTTGAGCAACAATAATACAATTTTCCTTTAAAATCTCAAGATCATTTTCCCTAAGCGAATTAAATAGTTTTGAGTTAGATTTGCTCTGAATCACATTTAATTCGAGTGTACTGGAATCAAATCCCATCTCAATATTGATGTCTAAATGGCTGTAATGCCTGGAACAACCCAGGGTCTATCAGTTCTCACAACTAAACATCCCAAGGAGAATTTATGGAGATTGCCAGGAAAACAGAGATTGTTTTGGGGGATTTATATTTGTACTGTTAAATATTAGAAATAAGGTGTACACATCATCATCACCCTGGGCATTTATCATAGAATCATAGAATCCCTACAGTACAGAAAGAGGCCATTCGGCCCATCGAGTCTGCATCGACCACAATCCCACCCAGGCCCTACCCCCATATCCCTACATATTTTACCCACTAATCCCTCTAACCTACGCATCTCAGGACATTAAGGGGCAATTTTAACATGGCCAATCAACCTAACCCGCACATCTTTGGCCTGTGGGAGGAAACCGGAGCACCCGGGGGAAACCCACGCAGACACGAGGAGAATGTGCAAACTCCACACAGGCAGTGACCCGAGCCAGGAATCGAACCCGGGTCCCTGGAGCTGTGAAGCAGCAGTGCTAACCCACTGTGCTAGATTTAAATGGTTTCATTTAGTGGTTCTGTGTAAAAGGAGCAAATCTCTAGTTAGATTCATGCTAGACAAAGGTGTTTCTATGTGTTGGGGTTTGGTCAATTCAAACGGTGCTTCTATTGTGCTTAGAGAGAGTTACAGCATGAAAAGTAAATAAGCTGGGAGAAGTAAAAAGTTGTTGCTTAGGATAGGGAAGGTTTTTTGAGTGTTTTTCACTGATTTCATAGCAGTTGGGTATAAGCAGCTAGAGAGGGAACATCTCTCTCAGCACTGCTAGAAAAAAAGCCATGCAATGGAGTAATGGTTGAGAAAGCCCATGCCAGGAAACTAGCAGCTGGCTAAGGAAATTAGAGAAATGAAGAGAAGTTTCTTAGAAATCTGAAGTAAAGAAACAGAGTAAATAGGAACAAGAGCAAGGTACAGTTCAGGAAAGCCACAGATAAAGCTGAAAAGTATTGGCTCATGAGGGGCCAGAAGATATCTAAAGTAGTTCTAAGGTTTGGAAGACCTTACTACAATTTGTGTGACATTATTTGAAATAATTGTCAGAATCGGTAGCTGGATCTAGGTGTTTGTGTAAAAGCATTTAAGACAAAGGAAGTCTGAAAGAAAAGATGGAAAACCTGAATAAAAGCAGAATACTGCAGATGCTGGAATCTGAAACAAAAACAGAAAATGCTGGAAAATCTCAGCAAGTCTGAGAGCGTCTGTGGAGAGAGAATAGAGCCAATGTTTTGAGTCTGGGTGACCCTTCATTAACTCTGTTCTCTCTCCAGAGGTGCTGTCAGACCTGCTGAGATTTTTCAGCATTTTCTGTTTTGGAAAACCGAGAACTGGATTTTTAATGTAAATAGCTGTTGGAAAGCATTGTTTGAAAGAAAAATTTAAACTGTGACTTTTTGAGGCTGGAGTTTGGAAACGTACGAGTCACAATCATCTGGAGGGAATTTGAGGAGAAATTCATGGAAGATTAGTGGAGTGGTGTCTGCCGTTTGGTGGGAGTGTTATCCTTGAAATACGTGTACCTTTGTGAGGATAAAGGAGTATTGTATTATATTCAAACTTTTCATATTTAATAAATGTTTTTATTTTCTTGTTGTTATAAACCAATTAGCAGTCCTGTGACTCTGTTCCTCCACATTTTCTAAAAGAAGTCAAAGTTACGATCTTTTGAGCCAGAGTTCCATTCTGGAATTGCACCCAGTAGTAACACCTATTCGGATGGAAACAAGGTACAAAGTATTGTTTTGTTCCGACTGTGAAAGAAAGAGTGTTTGTGGCTATCAGCCAACCAGCCAGCTTCTTGTTCAGTTATAATCGGCAAATAGATGTCTGTCATTTAACTCGTACCAATCTGCACACAGTCAGAACTTATTGGCTTTAGATAAACACTGCTCCATTTCCTTTAGCTTCTTTAGACTGATTCCCATTGGATTTTATTTCTATTTAATATGATAGTCTACAGATAATTCTTTGTAATACATGTACTGTGTTCAACTATTAAGAAACGCTTTGACAGCAGAATGAAGAGCTCACGTTTTCTGGTGTGGAGTTAAGGATTCACGATTATACCACACCCACTGCCATTCAGGCAGGCAGCACACAAGCTTTGCTCATGGGGTTCAGCAACATCCATGGTTTGTACGTGTTTCAGCTGCCTGCACCTCTTAACAGGGAGCTGCACCCATTATTAATAAATAAACTCCTGCCGACAGGGACGAAATTGGCTACAAGGCAAAGTAACCCAAATGCAGCAGCAGGGTAGAGTGAGGCTCCCACATTTTCCATTGTGATGCCAGAAGTTGGGATGAGAAGAGAAGCAATGTTTCTGTCGGGGATGAGGGTTGACTGAAGGAAACTCTAAGAAGGTGATGGCATGTCAATTTCCGGCATCCAGGATTGAGGATCTGTCAGCAATTTCAAAACGACTTCAAAATCATTAAATGTATTTTCAGAGATCATTACCTGCAGCTCAATGCGCCAGACCCCCCAATACACCCTCCCCCCCCCCCCTTACACTCCAGCAGCAATCGCTGGTGCTCAGGACTAGTTTTCAGATGGTCCAACTGGCGCTCACCTACCTCTCAATGCTGATCATTTCACACCAACTTTCACACAGGGCCTCCACCAACTCATTGAGACTGTGATGGACAGCAACATGGGAAATGGTGACTCTGTCACCTGCTCCCACCTGGAGGGATCCACTTCTGTAGAAGGTGAGGGCAACCGTGATGGCCCCTGGCAGTGCCACTGTTCATTCTACTGTGTGGCTCGAGGTCCCGTTCAAAGAAGTGGCATGGTTCAGTGACCATTACCGTGTAGAATCACCGGCCCCTCAAACATTGTCACAGGCTGAGTGGGAGGTAGGAGAGGCATTCCCTGAATGGCATGTAGAGCCTTCAGTGGAGAACTCACCTTCTCCCACTGCACATAGTTGCCATGCTCTGTCACCTGTGCTCCAAGACCTGTCATATTGTAAGCTAACAGCGACTTTAATTATAGTCCCTGTAACTCTAATAGGCTTTCTGTGCACAGGGCAAAATATTTCTCTGAACTTCAAGGACACAAGAACAAAAGAAATAGAAGCAGGAGTAGACCATATGGCGCGTTGAGTCTGCTCCACCATTCATTACAATCATGGCTGATCCTGGGCTTTAACGCTGTATTTTCCACTGCTCCCCTGTCAGATCCACTCCAGACCCACAGCAATGTGATTAACCGCTTTCTGGAATGTTCCATAGCGAGCCGCTCAGTTCAGGGGCAATTGGAGATGGGCAACAAATGCTGGCCTTTCCAGCCAACGCCACCCATGAATAAGACAGTACTGTACTGGAGGGTAGATATAGATTTTGTGCTTAAGTCTCTGCAGTAGAACTAGTATCCACAACTAATGCTCACTAAAGCATAACTGATGCCTAGTCCTGGTTATAGGTCTGATACCAAGTATAGGACTTTAATATAAAATAATAAAAGCAAATTACTGCAGATGCTGGAACAAAGAACAAAGAACAGTACCGCACAGGAAACAGGCCCTTCGGCCCTCCAAGCCTGTGCCGCTCCTTGGTCCAACTAGACCAATCGTTTGTATCCCTCCATTCCCAGGCTGCTCATGTGACTATCCAGGTAAGTCTTAAACGATGTCAGCGTGCCTGCCTCCACCACCCTACTTGGCAGCGCATTCCAGGCCCCCACCACCCTCTGTGTAAAAAACGCCCCTCTGATGTCTGAGTTATACTTCGCCCCTCTCAGCTTGAGCCCGTGACCCCTCGTGATCTGAAACCAAAAGAGAAAATGCTGGAAAATCTCAGCAGATCTGGCAGCATCTGTAAGGAGAGAAAAGAGCTGATGTTTCGAGTCCAGACGACCCTTTGTCAAAGCTTTAACAAAGGGACTCGAAACATCAACTCTTTTCTCTCCTTACAGATGCTGCCAGACCTGCTGAGATTTTCCAGCATGTTCTCTTTAGGACTTTAATATCATATGTATTGGATATTTAATGTTAGGTATTGGTCTATTGCCAAGAACAGATTTGCAATTGCCAGGTATGGGTTTGCAAGACTAGGTATGAGCCTAAACACCAGGTGTTGGGGCATTTATCCCAGCTTCAGCTTTGATTTTTAATGGCACACACTAGCATTAGCTGCTTTTAATCATTCTGATTCCCTTATTTCCCTCAGTTCTCTACATTAGTTTATTAGCTTGACTCCTTCCTCAGTAGCATTGATATTCTGGAGCTCACATGCTGCCAGTTTGATGCTGACCAGCGCCCCCTGGTTCTTCTCCTGGGCTAAACGCTTCTGGTCGATTTACAATCCACTTATAAAATCATTTTTTTTTAGCTTATATTTGCATCTATTGCCATATACATCTTCATTTATTCCTGCCACCCCGATCTTTTTACTGACATGTTTCTCAATAAGCTTGCATTCAGTCTAATTGCTCTCCCTTCTCTCATATCCTTTGTAACTCTTGTTCAACATCATCATAAACGTAGAAATTGTTGCCCATAAGGAGGTTCCTGTGCAAGTGCCAATTCCCTATCTAAACTATCTATTCTAATTCCATCTCCTTCTCTCTCACTGTGACCTTTAATATGTTTTTGCTTCAAATATTTATCGAAACTCCTGTTAAATGCTTCAGGTCTGAAAGCCACTTGTAGTAATGCATTGTAATTCAAATAATCTGATTTCTCCCTTAAAGCTTTTAGCAAATATCCGAAATTTATGCCCCACAGCAATTATTTCACTGACCAGTTGAAATACTCTTTCACCATTTCCCTCTCTAACCCTTTCAATTCTTTAAACCCTTCTGTTTGATGTTGCTTAATCTTCTCCATACTCCTCCCCTGCCTCAATTCAGCCCAAGCTTTTCTCTTCATAACTGCATCTCGCACCCTGGTATCATCATAGGCACTGTTTCTATGGCTCCAAAATTTATTTTATAATAAGCTGCCCAAATTCACACACAATACTCCGTCTGATAGGGTCCCTAATTCCACCTTCATTTTTCTGTTAATGCAACAAATGATGTTTTGGCTGTTTCTTGATGCCCTGAGAGATGGCTTTGCCCCATGCAATGTTTTTGAAGGATTTCCACTTATCAGTGACTAATTCTAGACTTCAGTATTCTATCCATTGTTACCAAAGTAATTCATCGTTCTGAAGTTCTTAATTTAAATTTGGAAAGAGATTTTGGTGGGATTACTGCACACATTTCATAATTCATTAGAAAAAGGTACAGTTCAGGACTTGTAGATAGTTCATATAACTCCTACATTTGGGGGGAAAGGACATGTCCAAGGAATTATCAACAAGTTAGTTTAACTACAGTGGTAGGAAAAATAATGGAATCCTTACCAACTGAGAGAACATCCAGAAAATAAAATTATGTTTTTCAAAAGGGAATTCCTGCTTGACCTTTCAAGGAGGTGACAGAACGAGTAGACGATGATAATGTAGTAGATGTAATGTATCAGGCTTTTCAAATGTGTTTGATCAAGTTTTCCAGAATATACTAATGAATACGATAATCATAGTTATTCAGAAGGAGGGAAGTGGTGTTCCACAAGGATAAGTACAGGGACCCCAGCTGATCACAATTTACATTAACCATTTGGACTTTAGAATCCAAAACACAACTTTTAAATTTATGGGTGACACTGAATTGTGGGGAAGGTGGGGGAATAGTCATTACTGAGGTGTACTGCGATACATTAGAGGATATTAATAAACATACAGAATGGGCAAATAATTGGCAAATTATGTTCTACACAGATAAACGTGAGTTATAGATCCGATGTCCAAAATCCAATCATTTCAGGACTGAGATTGTACTGGATTTTGGATTTTCCTGGGTTTTAGATTTCTCATCAGTGGAGCCGGCAACTTTGTGCCCCAAGTATAGGAAGCGCTGGGACAGGCAGATCTTAAAGCTCTGCAATGGACTCAGGTCCTGCGGTGATGGCTGTAGCCTTTCATTTTTAATGGGGAAACAGGATCTCACTTTGAACACGACAGTTCATGACACAAAATCAGTGAATGGATACTAGATGTAAATACACAATTTGTTGTTTAAGGGTGCAAGATTAATTCCTGAACACCTTACTGGTCTGACATTAATATTGCTGAAACCACATTCCTTAACTGTAGGATGCAAGAACATTTTACAGTTCTAAGTTTGAGAAAATATTTTTTTTTTGATGTTTGTGTCTATCACGAATCTGGTGTTTCTGTATCTTTTTCTTGTACTTGCTGTTTTGTGTAGATGGTATCCCAACAAGTTGAGGTCTCTGTAGCTGTTTTAGCAACACAGTCAACTCTCACTGATTCTGTCCTCTGGGATTAGCCCAGGAATAGTCTCCTCATTCCTATGCTTATTCTATTCCAGGAGAAATGCCCGGATCACCTGGGAAAAAAGATTCCAGTTTTCAGACAGACAGATTTTGGATTGTACCTGGGATACATTTAGGGAGGTCATCTCTTGCTAGGAAGGTGGGGTAGAGGAACAAGGGATGGCGAAGTACAAATACACCAATAACAAAAAGCTGTGCCATAACCTATCAAGGCCATGATAAAAGAAAACTGTGTGCGCTGACTTTATTTCTAGAATGATAGAATTAAAAAGAAGGGAAGCTATGCTATACCTGTATTAGACCTTGGTCAGAGCACACTTAAAAGTATTGTGTCCAGTTCTGGTCACCATATTATAAAAAGAGAAGATTTGCAAGGATGAAACTAGAAATGAGTAGATATATATAAGAGCAAAGGATAAACAGGCTGGTTTCTTGTCTCTTGAAAAAATATAAAAAGAATTTTAAAAATATAAAAAAGGAACTCGCAATCACAGGGAGCGGTCGAAGTGAATGGTATAGATGCATTTAATTGGAAGCCAGAAAAGAATATGAGGGAGAAGGGAGTAAAGGGTATCAATGGTTGATTTAAATGTGGAAAAGTGGGAGGAGCTCAGTATAAACATCAGTGCAGAATGGTTTGTTTCTTTGCTGTCGATCCAATGTAATCCTGCGTAAAAGATATAATTCACGGTTGTTTATTTGTTATAGGAATTGCTGTCTTTTCCAACACTTTGTTCACAGTAGGAGCCCAGGTGTTAACTCCCTTATCAAAAAGATTAATTTACTATTGCCACATTTTGCTGAAATGCTGCTATTCGCGTACAGTTTCAGGGTAGGAAGATTCATTTCTGTCATCTACCTTGCCAAAAAAGCATGTGTAAAATCTGAGAACATGAAATAACTTTGTTTCAACATTTGTCATTACTGATCTGGTAATGAGCATTCACAGGTACAATCAAAAACTAGCTAAAACACAATTAAATGAGAATATGATTAATGTTTATTACAGGCAGGATTAACATAAGAACATAAGAAATAGGAGCAGGAGTAGGCCACCTAGCCCCTCGAGCCTGCCCCGCCATTCAATAAGATCATGGCTGATCTGATAGTGAGTTCAGTTCCACTTACCCGCCCGCTCCCCATAACCCTTAATTCCCTTATTGATCAGAAATCTATCTACCTGTGACTTAAACATATTTAACGAGGTAGCCTCCACTGCTTCAATGGGCAGAGAATTCCAGAGATTCACTACCCTCTGAGAGAAGAAGTTCCTCCTCAACTCTGTCCTAAACTGACTCCCCCTTATTTTGAGGCTGTGTCCTCTAGTTCTTGTTTCCTTTCTAACTGGAAAGAATCTCTCTGCCTCTACCCTGTCGAGCCCCTTCATTATCTTATATGTTCTATAAGATCTCTCCTCAGCCTTCTGAACTCCAACGAGTACAGGCCCAATCCACTCAATCTCTCCTCATAAGCTAACCCCCTCATCTCCGGTATCAACCTGGTGAACCTTCTCTGTACTCCCTCCAAGGCCAATACATCCTTCCGCAAATAAGGGGGCCAAAATTGCACACAGTACTCCAGTTGCAGCCTCACCAGTACCTTGTACAATTGCAGCAAGACCTCCCTGCTTTTATACTCCATCCCTCTTGCGATAAAGGCCAACATTCCATTTGCCTTCTTGATCACCTGCTGCACCTGCAGACTGAGTTTTGATGATTCATGGACAAGGACCCCCAGGTCCCTCTGCACAGTAGCATGTTGTAATTTTTCACCATTTAAATAATAGTCCATTTTACTATTATTCCTTCCAAAGTGGATAACCTCACACTTGTCAACGTTATACTCCATCTGCCAGATCCTCGCCCGCTCACTTAGCCTATCCAAATCTCTCTGCAGACTTTCCGCATCCTCCACGCAATTCACCTTCCCACTCATCTTTGTATCATCCGCAAACTTTGTTACCCTACACTCGGTCCCCTCCTCGAGATCGTCTATGTATATGGTAAACAGTTGAGGCCACAGCACCGATCCCTACGGCACGCCACTAGTCACCAACTGCCAACCAGAAAAGCACCCATTTATTCCACCTCTCTGCTTCCTGTTAGATAGCTAATCCTCAATCCACGCTAACACTTTACCCCCAACTCCGTGTACCCTAATCTTCTGCAGCAACCTTTTGTGAGGCACCTTATCGAACGCCTTCTGGAAATCCAAAAACACCACATCCACCGGTTCCCCTGTGTCAACTGCACTCGTTACATCTTCATAAAAATCCAGTAAATTCGTCAAACACGACTTTCCCTTCATGAATCCATGCTGCGTCTGCTTGATCGAACCATTTTTTTCCAGGTGTCCTACTATTTCTTCTTTAATGATGGATTCCAGCAATTTCCCAACTACGGACGTTAAGCTAACCGGCCTGTAGTTACCCGCCTTTTGTCTACCTCCTTTTTTAAACAGTGGCGTCACATTAGCTGTTTTCCAATCAGCCGGCACTTCCCCAGAGTCCAGCGAATTTTGATAAATTACAACCAACGCAAGCGCTATTACATCTGCCATTTCTTTCAGTACCCTGGGATGCATTCCATCCGGGCCCGGGGACTTGTCTACCTTTAGTCCCATTAGCCTACCAAGCACTACCTCTTTAGTAATAGTAATCGTTTTAAGGACCTCACCCACTACAGTCCCACGACCATCAATTTTCGGTAAGTTATTTGTGTCCTCTACCGTGAAGACCGACACAAAAAACTTGTTTAAGGCCTCGGCCATTTTCTCATTTCCCATTATTAAATCCCCCTTCTCGTCTTCTAAGGGCCCAACATTTACTTTAGCTACTCTTTTCCTTTTTATATATTTGTAAAAACTTTTACTATCAGTTTTTATATTTTGTGCTAGTTTAGTTTCATAATCTATCTTTCCTTTCTTTATCACTTTCTTAGTAGTTCTTTGTTGTTTTTTAAAGCTTTCCCAATCTTCTAATTCCCCACTAGTTTTGGCCACTCTGTACGCATCGGTTTTTAATTTAATACTCTCCTTTATTTCCTTTGTTATCCACGGCTGGTTATCCCTTTTCTTACATTCCTTTTTTATCACAGGACTATATTTTTGCTGAGGACTGAGAAAAATCTCCATAAAAATCCGCCACTGTTGCTCAGCTGTCCTACCAACTAGTCTGCGCCCCCAGTCTACATTAGCCAATTCTGCCCTCATCCTATTGTACTCCCCTCTGTTCAAGCAGAGGACACTGGTTTGAGACCCTACTTTCTTTCCCTCCATTTGTATTAGAAATTCAACCATATTGTGATCACTCATTCCAAGAGGATCCCTCACAAGAAGATCATTAATTTTACCAGTCTCATTACACAGGACCAGATCCAAGATAGCTTGCTCCCTCGTAGGTTCTGTAACATACTGTTCGAGGAAACTATCCCGACAGCATTCTAAGAACTCTTCCCCAAGTCCACCGTGTCTGACTTGAGTCAACCAATCAATATGCAGGTTAAAATCCCCCATGATTATTGCTGTTCCGTTTTTGCACACATCCATTATTTGCTTGTTTATAGCCCGACCCACCTCAAAGTTATTATTTGGGGGCCTATAGACCACGCCCACCAGTGACTTTCTCCCCTTACTATTCCTTACCTCCACCCACAACGACTCCACATTCTGCTCCTTAGAGCCTATATCGTCTCTCACTACTGCCCTGATGTTATCTTTAATTGTAAGTATTCGCATTCCAACCATTCCAAAGGATTAGTTGTAAGTATTCGCATTCCAACCATTATTCATGTAAATTGAGTCTGTGTCTTATAAGTTCTGTTTGTGAACAGAATTCCCACTCACCTGAAGAAGGGGCTCAGAGCCTCGAAAGCTTGTGTGGCTTTTGCTACCAAATAAACCTGTTGGACTTTAACCTGGTGTTGTTAAACTTCTTACTGTGTTATCTTTAATTAACAGAGCTACCCCACCTCCTTTTCCTTCCTGTCCATCCTTCCAAAATGTCTGATACCCCTGGATATTTAGTTCCCAGTCCTGGTCACCCTGCAACCACGTTTCTGTAATGGCCATTAGATCATACCCATTTGTACTGATTTGTGCCATCAACTCATTCACTTTGTTTCGAATGCTACGTGCATTCAGGTAAAGTGTCTTTATGCTAGCCTTTATATGGACCCGATTTGTTAGTGCATTCTTTTGATTGCACGCTCTGTCCCTACCTGTCGCAAACTGGTTATCCTTCCCCAGACCATCTCCTCGCACTGCGTTGACCACCTCCCTTCTTGTGTTTGTCACCTTTTTTACTCTGCCTGAGCCCTTGACTCCTTTAACTAGATGAATGTCCTCATCATTAACCCTCACTCGTACCCTCTCCTTTACCTTTGATTTTGTAATTCCCCATACCCCTGAACCCCCCCCCAGTATTTAGTTTAAAGCCCTATTTACAGCCCTGGTTATATTAATCCTGTAACCAACAGATCTAATGACAGCCTCTGCAATTAGAATAAGCCTATTAAAACACGGTACATGGGAACTTTTTTTAAAATCAAGTTAACGGATGTCTTTTTTGTACTATTTTTGGTGGCGAGCGTTTGCATCAAGCAATTAAGACCAGGTAGTCTGGATTGAAGGTGAGTGCCGCCTGCACAGGTAGCTACAATCAGACTTATGGTTGCAGTTCTCTCCTTCTCTCTCATTCTTTAAGACCCTCGTTCAAACCCACTTTTCCACTTATTAAATTTTGTCTGATTACGTTCCTGTAAAGTGTCTTATAATGTTTGTGAATCATAGAATCCCTAGAATGCAGGAGGAGGCCATTCTGCCCATCGGGCCTGCACTGACAGCATTCCCACCCAGACCATATCTCCATAACCCCAAGTATTTTATCCACTATTCCCCCTGACATAAGGAGCAATTTAGCATGACCAATCTACCTTACCCGCACATCTTTGGACTGTGGGCGGAAACCAAAGCACCCGGAGGAAACCCACGCAGACACAGGGAGAACGTGCAAATTCCACACAGACAGTGACCCAAGCCAGGAATTGAACCCGAGTCCCTGGTGCTCTGAGGCAGCAGTGCTAACCACTGTGCCACCGTGCCACCCCTTCTTCAGTACATCGATATAAATGCACCTTCTTGTTTTACAAGTGTTAGTCTGGGGAACATGATTGGAGGAGCATCAAATGATTATAATCAAAGAATCATAGAAATCATAGAAACCCTACAGTGCAGAAAGAGGCCATTTGGCCCATCGAGTCTGCACCGACCACAATCCCACCCAGGCCCTACCCCCATATCCCTACATATTTACCAGCTAATCCCTCTAATCTACACATCTCAGATCACTAAGGGGCAATTTTAGCATGGCCAATCAACCTAAGCCGCACATCTTTGGACTGTGGGAGGAAACTGGAGCACCCGGAGGAAACCCACGCAGACACGAGGAGAATGTGCAAACTCCACACAGACAGTGATCCAAGCCGGGAATCGAACCCAGGTCCCTGGAGCTGTGAAGCAGCAGTGCTAACCACTGTGCTACTGTGCCACCCAATCAGCATGACAGAAATAAGGTTACCAATCTGTATGTGCAGGTTACTGCAAAGGGGCTTTGATATAATGTTTGTAACAGAGATCTGTTTAAACACAAGCAGGAATGAGTGCTAAACATTCCTGGTTAAAATGTATTAGAGAAAGGGAAGGAAAAAAAGACAGGAGAAGGAGTGGGATTATTGAAGGATAATAATAGCTCTACAAAGAAATGGTAAACTGGGAAATTCAGAGACGAAATCTATTTGGGTGGAGAATAAAGAAATAGAAAAGAAGTTCTTATGCTATTGGTGTTTACAATAGCCCTCAAATAGTGAGAAGGAAATACAGGAGCAAATCATTGGCAAATTTCAGAAAAGTGTTAAAATAATAGGGCAGTAATCGTAGGGCATTTCAATTAGTCTGGGGGGAGGGGGGAGTGCATAGATTTAAAGCGATTGGTAAGAAGGATTAACGGGGACTTGAGGGGGGACAAAAATCATCTCGAGGGTGGTAGGTGTCTGAAACTGATTACCTGAAAGGGCAGTAGAGGCAGAAACCCTCAATTTATTTAAAAGATGTCTGGGGATTTGCACCTTACTTGTGGTGACCTGGAGGGTTATGGACAAAATGCTGGACAGTGGATTAGACTGGATGGCTCATTTTTCAGTCAGCACAGACACAATGAGCCAAATGGCCTCTTTCTGTGCTGTAAACATCCTATGATTCTATTGTCTAAATTAGACTGTGGGAGAACAGAGTAAAGGGTAAGGAGGGGAATAATTCCTAAACCTATACAGCAGCATATCCTTAATCAGTATGTTTCTAGCACAAGGAGGAGAAAGTAGTGCTGGATTTAGACCTACAGGATGAAATCCAACAAGTGAAATGTGTTTCAGTGGGAGAGGAATTGGGTAAAAGATATCATAATATAATTAAATATAAAATAGTTATGAAAAGAGAAAAGAAAAATCAACGGTTAAAATACCCAATTGTCCTGAGAAGGGATTTAACACAGGTGGACTGGAAACAAAGATGAACCAAAATGGTAAGGGAACAATGGCAGATCCTCAAGTTGGAGAAGGTTCAAGTACAAACAAAGCCTGTTCCAATAAGGAAGAAAAGTAGGGCATCAAAAGCTAGCGTTTCCTGGATGACAAAGATAGAGGGGTCAAAGTGAAACAGAAAAATAAACTTCATGACAAATATCAGGTACAAAATACATTCAAAAACCAAGCACAATACAGAGAGTGCAGGAAAGAGGGTATAAAATGCAAAAAGAATATGAGAAAATATAAGCAGGTGGCAATAAATTACACGTAAAAAGTAAAAGAGTTTACTAGTTAAAGGAAAGGGTGGATTGATTAAGGGCTAAATAGAAAGACATCACTCATAGTTAGAAAATTAGCTTGTCCAAAGGATGTGTCTTGGCTACTGAGGGAAGCTAGGATGGAAATAAAATAATCTTTGACCACAGTCCTTCAAGAATATTCCATCATATTCTTGACTTGTGCCTTGTATATGGTGGACAGGCTTTGGGGAGTTAGGAGAATTGAGTTATTCATTGCAGAATTTCAGCCTCTGACCTGCTCCTTTAATCACAGTATTTATATTGCTGGTCCAGTTACGTTTCAGGCCAATGACAACCCCCAGAGTGCTGAAAGCAGGGATTTTAGTCATCATAATCCCACTGAATGCCAGACTATCCTGTTGAAGGAGGTCATTTTCTGGCATTTGTGAGGCATGAATTTTACTTCCTACGTATCAGCCCAAGCCTGAACGTTATCCAGGTCTTGCTGCATGTGGGCATGGACTGCTTCATTATCCTTGATGGCACACGTAATCAGAGACTACCTTGATATCAAGGGCAGTCACTCTCACCTCAACTCTGGAATTCAGCTCATTTGCTGATGTTTGGACCAAGACTGTGATATGTTTGGAGTCAAACACAATTGGAATGTCAGTGGGTAAGCTATTGCTGAGTAAGTACCACTTGAGAACACTGCTTACCACAGCTTTCATCAGGGGGTGGGGGTGGGGGGGGGGGGGGGGGTGGGGGGGGGGGTGGTATAGACCAATGGTGGGCAATCTGGGGCCCACCTGAGTTCTGAGTGCAGCCCAGGAGACATTTTGCTGACCGCTGCCCATGCACAGAGTTGCCAGACCCTGCTGATTTTCATCCGTATATTTTTCTCCTACTGGTGTAACTGAAGTGATTCGCACATAAAGCAAGTGCAAGTGTAGTAAGGTGCGTGCTGATTGCTCACAACATTGACTGAGAGAGCCATGTGCTCCATCTGTGTCCAATATGTAAATATTTATTTTGTTTAAACCACTTGAAGTTGATGAGAGTTCTATTAATATATACATGATTAAGCATTTTCTATAACTGGTTATGAAATATTCGGTGTGCATTAAATGTATTTAATCTTATTCATGGGGTCACAGTTAGTGAACAAGCCTGATTTCAATCTTGTGGCCCACTCAGATGAAGGAGGGTCACTCATGCGGCCCACTCACTAGCCTAGGTTGCCCATCACTGTTTAGACAGAATTATGAAATGGGCACACATGGCAAGCATCATCGAATATAGATCATTGTGGAGTGATGCACTTTAGGAGATAACACAGAGTGAGTTCTAAATGTTTTTATGCCACCAGTCTTCTGTTCCTTTTCTTGTTCTGTTACTCAGACTCTGCTTTGCACCATCATCCCTTTTGTTTTTTTAATCTCTCCTACCTTTCACCAACCAACCAATCAGAGCTCTTCCCTTTTGACTTTGGCTCATTGCCACTAAGCTTGTTGAAAACCTGTTACATTTCCCAGTTCAGCTGAAAGATCATTAACCTGAATCATTAATTTTCTTTCTCTTCCCACAGATGCTGACTGGCCTGCTGACTTTTTCCAGCATTATCTGATTTTATTTATTATATAAATACTGCTATTTTGAGTGTGGTTGTGAGTAGATATTCAAATAACTTTGAATGCGAGAAAGTGGTTAGGAAAGCATCTGGAACACAGAAATAAGGAAGTCTTGCTAAATATTTACAAATCATTGGTCAGGTCTAATCTCGGTTGGAGTATCTGGACAGTTCTAGTACCACCCTTCTGGAAAGATGTCAAAGTCTTTGGGGGGCTGGGGGTAACAGAATAAGGGAGATTACCAGGGTTGAGTGAGTTTAGTTTCATGGAGAGATTAGATCAACTGTGATTGTTTTCCTTGGAGCAGAGAGGAGGAGGCCATGACAAAACCTAACAGAGATACCGTTTTTTAGTAGAGATTTGACAGAGGAAGCAGGGTGGAACTTTTTCCTCTGACTCTAGGTAACCAGAGATCATAGATTTAAAATAACTGGAAGAGATGAAGAGGACATCTCTTTACACAATCCAACGCCGGCATCTCCACATCATCTTTACACAGAGGGAGAGGGGGGTTGGTATCAGAACTTTCAGAAGGTAATTAAACTAATTTGCGGGATTATGATGAGCATCCCTGAGGCTGTGGACTAAATTGAACAGTGTTCAAAGAGCGGGAACGTGTGAATGGCTTCCTCTTGCAATGTAACATTTCACATCCCACATTAACACTTATTGTTACAGCCCATCGCCGAAATTCCTGACCACAGCTGGGACAGGTGAAGGTCTCTCCACTGCATTTCTAACTAATTGAAATGAAGACTCGAGGTAGGTGAGGCATTGAACCTGAACTAATCTCTCCTCGAACATTAACAATAAATTTCAGTTACGTTATCCCAATAAAGCAGCTTCTTGCATTTAGTGCCGAAGTAAAGCTTCACGAAAGCCATCTCTTGTAATAACTGGTAATCGAATCGTTAAAAGATACCAGGATCCTGGGCGGTGTCATTAGCTGTTGCCACCGTTTAACCAGATAATGAGTGAGACAGGCAGTTGATCAGTGCAACTCCAGAATGAGTGATCCCTACAATTACTCCCACCTGTTAGGGGCAATCTTACTTCTCCGCCGTGTACACAGATTGATAGCGTGTAAAGATTAGCAAAGGTTACCACTAAATTCCCACATTCTCATTGCATCATATAGTTCAAACCGGGCTGGACTTGCTTTCATCAGTCAGATATGTCACACTCTGTACTGCCCTCTCTCTCCTCGCATTAAGCACATTTATTCAATATAATGGGGATGGGGAAACACACAAAAAACGCGGTTACCAATGTGCAGAATAACCTTGGGTGGCAAGATAGAAACCAGATATTCGTGAAACTTCGCAGAATCACTGCCCAGCTGATTTACAGTCCTGACTGAAAGTTTGTGCTCTTAACTTTGAGATATCGCTCTCAAATTTCACAACGCAGCAATTCCTACCAGACTGTGCCTTTACAAAATGATTCAGAATCGAATAAAACTGAAGCTGAAGACGGGGTAACTGAGAGAAATTTCTTCACAAATTCAAGATAATCTTGAAATCTTGTGATTTTAAATAAATGCAAACCCTGAGTTAAACTTGTAGAAATTCGGTATCAATCGGGAGGACAAAGTTTCCATTTTAATGTAAAGGTTTTGATGGAAGTTCTTCAGTTTTGGGAAGTCTCGAGGTGGGATGTCGGGTTGCTGATTTTTTTCTGTTCAGAGTAGGATTCCTGTATCTTGGACACACTTTGTGGAAGAACCAGTAATTAAGCTGCTAGGTTGTTCCCAGTACAGTAGTGCCATTGTTTTAAACAGCTTCTGTTCCTATTTGCCCAGCGGCCTGGGTTTATTGGCAGAGACTTTACTCCATACTCAGTCTAAGGAGCTAAAACATTCATTCATTGAAACAGAATGGGCTGACAGGAGTTATCTTGGAAAATGGCAATCCTCCCAAGAAATACGCGGCTCGGTCCCATTGCACTCAATAAGAAAGTGTGCATTATCAGATATTTTGATTCATTTTATTTGTTACTAGTGTCCACCCGGCAACCTGGGAAATTGTCCAGGTATGTCCTGCCCATAAAAAGTAGGACAAATCCATCCTGGTCTCCTCTCTGTCATTAGCAGAATGATGAGAATGTTTCTACTCCGCTCCTGATGCCCAATCTGCACCAGACCCAAAGTGGACCAAGGGAGGAGGCGGTGGACTGGTAATCCAGAGCCCAGGCTAATGCTCTGGGTTCAAATCCATGGAATTGAAATTGAGTTAATAGAGCTGGAATTAAAAGTTTGGTCTCAGTAATAGTGACCATGAATCGATGTGGTTAAAAACCCATCTGATTGTCTAGGACATTTGCCATCCTTATATGACAGCACGGTGGCACAATGGTTAGCACTGCTACCTCACAGCTCCAGGGATCCAGGGTGGCACGGTGGCACAGTGGTTAGCACTGCAACCTCACAGCTCCAGGGACCCGGGGCGGCACGGTGGCACAATGGTTAGCACTGCTACCTCACAGCTCCAGGGATCCAGGGTGGCACGGTGGCACAGTGGTTAGCACTGCAACCTCACAGCTCCAGGGACCCGGGGCGGCACGGTGGCACAATGGTTAGCACTGCTACCTCACAGCTCCAGGGACCCGGGGCGGCACAGTGGCACAATGGTTAGCACCGCAACCTCATAGCTCCAGGGACCTGGGGCGGCACGGTGGCACAATGGTTAGCACAGCTACCTCACAGCTCCAGGGACCCAGGGTGGCACGGTGGCACAGTGGTTAGCACTGCTACCTCACAGCACCAGGGACCTGGGGTGGCACGGTGGCACAGTGGTTAGCACTGCAACCTCACAGCTCCAGGGACCCGGGGCGGCACGGTGGCACAATGGTTAGCACTGCTACCTCACAGCTCCAGGGATCCAGGGTGGCACGGTGGCACAGTGGTTAGCACTGCAACCTCACAGCTCCAGGGACCCGGGGCGGCACGGTGGCACAATGGTTAGCACTGCTACCTCACAGCTCCAGGGACCCGGGGCGGCACAGTGGCACAATGGTTAGCACCGCAACCTCATAGCTCCAGGGACCTGGGGCGGCACGGTGGCACAATGGTTAGCACAGCTACCTCACAGCTCCAGGGACCCAGGGTGGCACGGTGGCACAGTGGTTAGCACAGCTACCTCACAGCTCCAGGGACCTGGGGCGGCATGGTGGCACAGAGGTTAGCACTGCTACCTCACAGCTCCAGGGTCCCGGGGCGGCACGGTGGCACAATGGTTAGCACTGCTACCTCACAGCGACAGACACCCACGTTTGATTCCCAGCCTGGATGACTGCAGAGTTTACATGTTCTCCTCGTGTCTGCATGGGTTTCCTCCGGGTGCTCCAGTTTTCTTCCGCAGTCTGAAAGACGTGCTGGTTAGGCGTATTGGCCATGCTAAATTCTCCCTCAGTGTACCCGAACAAGCGCCAGAGTGTGGTGACTAAGGGATCTTCACAGTAACTTCACTGCAGTGTTAATATAAGCCTACTTGTGACACTAATAAATAAACTTAATAAACTTTGGGGCGGCATGGTGGCACAGTGGTTAGCACTGCTGCCTCACAGCTCCAGGGACCTGGGGTGGCATGGTGGCACAGTGGTTAGCACTGCTACCTCACAGCTCCAGGGACCCAGGGTGGCACGGTGGCACAGTGGTTAGCACTGCTGTCTCACAGCTCCAGAGACCCAGGGTGGCATGGTGGCACAGTGGTTAGCACTGCTACCTCACAGCTCCAGGGACCCAGGGCGGCACGGTGGCACAGTGGTTAGCACTGCTGTCTCACAGGTCCAGGGACCTGGTGGGGTGGCACGGTGGCACAGTGGTTAGCACTGCTACCTCACAGCTCCAGGAACCCAGGGTGACACGGTGGCACAGTGGTTAGCACTGCTGCCTCACAGCTCCAGGGACCCAGGGTCAATTCCCGGCTTGGGTCACTGTCTGTGTGGAGTCTGCACGTTCTCCCCATGTCTGCGTGACTTTCCTCCGGGTGCTCTGATTTCCTCTCTCAGTCCAAAGATGTGCAGGTTGGGTGCATTGGCCATGCTAAATTGTCCCTTAGTGTCCTGGGATGTGTAGATTAGAGGGATTAGCGGGGTACATATGTGGGATATGGAGATAGGGCTTGGGTGGGATTGTTGTCAGTGCAGACGCGATAGGCCAAATGGCCTCCTTCTGCACTGTAGGGTTCTATGATTCTAAACTTGTGTGACTCCAGGCCCACAGCAATATGGTTGAGTCTGAAATGCCTACTCAAAACTACTACAAAATCTACTAAAAGTAATGAAACTGGGCAGATCATTTGGCATTGACATAGGCACTGGAAACGACAATGGCAACACCCCTCCACCACCCCCCACCCCCTCTCCCCCCCGCCCCTCAGCCAATTCAGCAAAGTCCTCCTTACTAACATCTGGGTGCTTGTCCCAAAATTGGGAGAGTGCTCTCACAGACTAGTCATTCAACAGGTTGACACCATCACACTCACAGAATAAAACCTTGCAGGTAATGTTCCAGACACCAACATCACTATCCCTGGGTATACCTGTCTCATTGGCAGGAGAGACCCAACAGAGGTGGCGGCACAGTCAGGAGGGAGTTGCCCTGGGAGTCCTCAGCTTTGACTCTGGACCCCATGAAGTCTCATGGCACTGCATTAGGTCAAACATGGGCAAGGAAACCTCTTTACCATGTACTTCTCTACCATCTCCAGCGCTCCATGTTGAACACCACTTGGAAGAATGTACTCTGGCTGTTGAACATCAATGTCCAGCATCAAGAGTGGCTCAGTAGTTCCACCACTGTTTGAGCTGATAGAGTCCTAAATAACACAACTGCTATGCTGGGTCTGTCACAGGTGGTGAGGGAACCAACAAGAGGAAAAAACATACTTGACCTCATCCTCATCAACTCAACTGTCAAAGATGCATTTGTCCATGAAAGTATTGGTAGGAGTGACCACCACACAGTCGTTGTGGAGACAAAGTCCCATCTTCACATTAAGGATGCCCTCCACCGCATTGTATGGCACTGCCACCGCGCTATGGATTAGACTTTGAACAGATCTAGCAACTCAAGACTGGACATCCATGAGGTGCTGTGGGACATCAACAGCAGCAGAATTGTACTCAACCACAATCTGTCACCTCGTGGCCCAGCATATCTCCCACTCTACTATTACCACCAAACCAGGGATCAGCCCTGATTCAATGAAGAGTTCAGGAGGGCAGGTCAGGAGTAACACCAGGCATACCTGGTGTTACTCCTGACCGGCGGCAGGGGCGGCACGGTAGCACAGTGGTTAGCACTGCTGCTTCACAGCTCCAGGGACCTGGGTTCCATTCCCGGCTTGGGTCACTGTCTGTGTGGAGTTTGCACATTCTCCTCGTGTCTGCGTGGGTTTCCTCCGGGTGCTCCGGTTTCCTTCCACAGTCCAAAGATGTGCGGGCTAGGTTGATTGGCCATACTAAAATTGCCCCTTAGTGTCCTGAGATGCGTAGGTTAGAGGGATTAGCGGGTAAAATATGTAGGGCCTGGGTGGGATTGTGGTCGGTGCAGACTCGATGGGCCGAATGGCCTCTTTCTGTACTGTAGGGTTTCTATGATTTCTATGATTTCTATGATACCTGAAAGAAATGAGTTGTCAACCTGGTGAAATTACACCAGAGGACTACTTACATGTCCAACAGTGAAAGCAGCATGTTATAAACAGTGAAGCCATTACATGACCAACAGATCAGGTGTAAGCTCTGCAGCCCTGTCAAATCCAACTGCTAATAGTTGTGGACAATTAAACAACTCACTGGAGGAGGAGGCTCCACAAATATACTCATCCTCAATGTTGGGGATATTCGCAGTTGGTGCACAGTGTTTAACACCATTCATGACTCCTCTGATAATACCTGCTCATAAGCAGATAGGCCTCAATGACATTCAGGTTTGGGCTGATAAGTGACAAGTAAAATTTGTGTCACACAAGTGCCAAGCAATTACCATCTCCAACTGGAGAGAACCCAACCATCTCCCTTTGACATTCAATTGCATTACTATTGCTGAATCTCCCACTATCAATATTTTGGGGTTACCATTGATCAGAAACTGAACTGGACCAGTCATATAAATACTGTGGCTACAAGAATATAGTAGATTTACAAGACTTTACCAGAGCTTGACAATTGCAGTTATGAGGAAAGATTTGATAGACTGGGGTTGTTTCCCTTAGATGCTGAGGGGTGATCTGCTTGAGGCATACAAAATTATGAGGGGCCTTGATAAAACAAACAGGGGCAGCCTGTTTCCTCTATGGTCAGGTCAATGACCAGGGGGCATAGAGGGTGATCGGTAGAAGGATTTGAGGGAACCTGAGAAGGCTGCAATGCTGGGTCTGCAGCAAATGGTGAGAGATCCAACAAGAGAGAAAAACATACTTGACCTCATCCTTGCCAATCTGCCTGTTGCAGATTGGTGGTGTTTGGAATTTGCTCCCTGGTTTTGGTGGTTGAGGTAGAAACCCTCAACTCATTTAAAAGATATCTGGATCTGAACCCAAAGTGCTGTAAACTGCAAGATCAATCCTGGGTGCTGCAAGTTGGGATTAAACTGGGTGGCTAGTTTTTTTTATTTTTCAGCTAGCATAGACACAATGGGTTGAATGGCCTCTTTCTATAATATTTCTAAGAGTAGGTCAGAGGCTGGGAATCCTGCAGAGAGTAACTCACCTCCTGACTCCTCAAAGCCTGTCCACTATCTACAAGGAACACGTCAGGAGTGTGATGGAATATTCTCCACTTGCCTGCATCAAAGTGGTTGTAACAATACCCAGGACAAAGCAGCACTCTTGATGATCAATACCCCATCTACAAACATTCACTTTCTGCACCACCAACAAATAGTGTTAGCAGTGTCTACTATCTACAAAAATCACTGCAGCAACTCACCAAGGCTTCTTCGACAGCATCTTCTAAATCTGCAACCTCTACCACCCAGGACTAGAGCAGCAGGTAGCTGGAAACACCATCACCTACAATGTCCCCTCCAAGCCACTTACCATTCTGACTTGGAACTATATCGCCGTTCCTTTACTGTCACTGGGTCAAAATCCTGGAACTCCCTAACAGCACTGTGGGTGTACCTACACCACATGGACTGCAGCGGTTCAAGGCGGCAGTTCACCACCACCTTCTCAAGGACAATTTGGGATGGGCAAAAAATCCTGGTCTTGCCAGTGATGTTCATGTCCCATGAAAGATTTTTTAAAATCCAAGTGAATACAGACTGAACAAATTGCGTCTCTTCTCTAAACCTGATGCAGCTGAGGCGTGCCTGCTTTAGGTTTTTAAGATTATGAAAGAATTTGTTCGCATAGACATAAGGAATAAAAGCAAAACACTGCGGATGCTGGAGATGTGAAAGTGCTGGAAATACTCAGAGGTCTGACAGCTACTGTGAGGAAAAACAGAATTAACGTTTGGAGTCTAACATGACTCTCTTGAGAACCGATATAACGAAACTATTTCCATTTGTATGGGGATCCAAAAGGAGAGTTACACAACAACCCAAAAATAAATACAGGAGAAACTTCTTTATCCACAGAATGGTGAGAACTCGCTGCCAGATGGAATATTTAAGACCAATTCCATAAATCCATTAATGTGGAAACTAGATAAACACACGAATGAGAAAGTGTAGAATAAAATGCTGAGGGGGTAAGGAGTGGGGGAGGCGTATTGGCCAGTTGGGCCGAATGGCCTGTTTCTGTGTTGTAAATTCGATGTTTTGGCGCACTCAGATTTTAGGAGGTTGTTGAAATAATTGGATTGGGGAAATCCTCTCTTTCGGAAGTGAAACTTCTTGCACTTTACTCCATTGCTGGCTTCCCCTTTTCAGGCAGCGATTTGAAGCGGTCGCTGTGGAGATGCCGCCTGAGCTGTGAGGAGAAAACTCAATGCTCTGATTAGATTGTCTCCACTGTCTTGTCTTTGGGTGTGGTAGGTGAATTGAGCCCAGACTAACCGGGGGGGGGGGGGGGGGGGGGCAACGTGCCCGCTATCATTGTAATCATTGGTTTGGAGTCGAGGAGTGAAAGCTCTGGCCCCTGTATACACACACACAACAGAAAGTGAATCAAGTCATTCAGGGGTTAAGTGAGGAAGGAGGTGAGGTTCCTTTATTCTGGCAGGACCTGAAATATCTGTCAGAAACAATCCTTTCCCATGAAAATGCTCGGGTATTATGTATCTGGTTCCCAGCGATGCACAGACTCCTTTTGAGAGTCACGCAGAACCCGGTAATTCAAATAAGTTGCACTTAATCATTTAATGAGTGTTACTAAATGATACACATCTTTGATTGTGAATAAATCTTTGTATTTTTGACTAGGCTTTTACTGGGAGTTGTGCCACGAATTGACCGGAGAATTGTATAGCAACACTTTGATAGTGCGATTGCAGCAATGAATGCATCTTTGTACTTCGGTCAATTCAAAGACTGCCACCTGTTGAAATTAAAACGGAGAAAAAGGATCCCGGAGTTAGTGGAACAGATGAAACAAAAGATCCAGCTGTCAGGGCCTGAAGGATTCACTGCGAGCCTGGAGGCTAAACCTCCTGCTGCGGGAAACTTACCTGACAGCGAGGGGCAAACTCCCTGAGTGACAAAGTGGCGCTCCCGCACTGTCCCAGGGATTGCTTACTATGTCGCTAGGGTCAATGGAGCCGGCAGAGCGAGAGAGAGGGAGGGAGATCTTTACCCTGAGAAACACCCCGAAACTGATCACATTACTGCTTTTTTGAGGTGAACCATTTTATTAAAATAAATCTGCCTCTTTATTTGTGCAGGCCGGTCTATTCTATTTGCAAAATTTCATAGATACCTATCAATCATAGCCCATTGACAAAAGACATTGATGGAAACTGCTCGTGTCTCAGTCGCTGCTTTAGCCGGGTGTGATTAAAGATGTGAACTGGATTATCGAGTCTAACCTTTGCAGAAATGCGCCAATAAAGACAGACGCTGCATTCTTCAGTGTAATCACATCCATGTTATTGTTCCTGGTTCAGGACTAGCCGATTTGTGGATTTTTTAAAAATGAAATGAAAATACTTTGTGAAACAACGGGAGAAATTCGCAGTGAAGTTTGAGGAACTCGTTGTTCTGTTTAAGTTCGGTTAGTTGTAGATGACTCGGAGATTCGATGAATTACAATTGCCCCCGGGTGATTGTGGTGTGTTTTTTTGGGTTGTGAAACACGATTCAGAATCACATTTGTGATAACACTATTTACACACACGCAAAACATTTGTAAAGTTGGTTGTTCCTTGGAGATTATATCAACGCTGTCCCTGTCACAGTTCCTGTTAATGTTACTCTGCCAATCTATCAATCTCACCCAGACAGCAAGAAGCCCAAACCAGGTTGTTAACTCGTCTTCCTCTTGCAATTGCCTTGATGTTGTGGCAATGCCTGCTAGTCCCTGTCCATACTTTTGTAGTTCCCACTGCATTTACACTTCAGCTATGGGGGAAAGGTTGAACATTAACAATGGGTTCAGTGGCTTATTGTTGCGTTTTGTATAAACTCGAACCGGCTCGAGTGAAAGAGAAAGACGGAGTGTTGGTGCCTGTCTGTGAAAGTGGCGTCCACTTGTAGGAACTTCGGCAGGAGTCTGAAATTCTCCCCATGCATATCTTCACTGACTGCCCTTGGTTTAAGATATGCGATTCTGGGTTGGACATTTAAATGAAATGGGAGACACCAGTTCTGCCTCTGGAGGAGCCGAGGTGGTAAGTTCGGGTTCTTCTCTAGATTCCTAAATGTTGTACTTTGGGACGAGTCACTCAGAACTTGTCAGAAAGGAGGGTTGCAGTTTCAAACAGAAACGTTTTCCTCAGGTAGATGTGACAAACTTCACATTTATTCCATTTACCCAGTTCCTTTGGGAGAAATAAATTTCTCTAGCCACGGGTAAATTATTCCAGGAAAGCGAAGTGAATCCTATTTGGAGCGTGTTGTTTGATTAGGTGGAGCTCTTATTCCTCGCGCGGGCTCTCTCTCTCCAGTAGTGAAGACGTCATCAGCAAATTGAATAACTCTAATGGATATGTCAATTGAAAATGATATGCCGAACCATGTGGAGCTGACCTGTTCACATGCAAAAACTGGATAGCGTCTGACAGGACTTGGCATGACATACCAAGGCACTTACTCACCAAGATAACTTGACAACGCAATTGCTGTCATAAGTAGCAATCACCACTGCAGGCTCCAAATAAATTGCAAATTGTAGTTTTAGGCAAAAAAGCGAGGCCCTTTCCAAAAACTTCTGGGTGTCCAGTTCGATTTTGGAACCTTGTATAGTGAGGGGTAGGAAGCGGTCTGATTTCAAACCCTTTAGAAAAAGCGAGTTAAGTCTATTGTTCACTGCGGGACTATCCACTGCCGATTGCTAATGCTAATTTATGTAAATATGCTGTAAAGAGAAAAAAACATTTTGTCTTTTTGCCAGCTCTCTCATTAATCGGTAAACAGTGTATCCTTGGTAATTGCATTCCATATTTGCTAAACAAAAATTGTGTAATTAAAATAGATAATTATTTTACAGGATGCATATCCTGAACTGTGTCCTTGATAGAACTGTAAAGTCTCGCTATTGTTACTTATAATAACTCTTAATAATGTACAACATAAATTAAACTGAAAACAGTTAATATGAAAATACAAAAATAAATACTTGGCATGGAACCTCAGACTGTAAATCTAGAAATTATAAACGGAACAGTTTCTGCAACTCGTGACTGCATCAATACACAGACCGGGCTCAGGAAGTTGAGATTAAAAGATTGGACATAGAGGGATGTACTCTTAGGGACAGATTCCGAAAGAAGTATTTTGAAAAGGAACTGCATTAAGGTTAAATGACTTCCCAGGACTGTCGGAAATGCAAAGCCACCAGAATAGAGTATTCCAACGCGGCATTTAAATTTAAACCTCGACAGAAACATATTTCTGGATATTCTGAAGAGTGCAGGGGATTTCAATCTCCATCAATCTTCATTTTATGTTTTAACAAATACAGTTTCTCGTCCCATGTCCTTTTTAGAACTATGTTTAAAGTTTACTGAATTGCAGCATAAAGGTGCAAAGCACTCCAGTGATTGGAAATTAGGATAATGTGCCCAGATCATCTTTGCTGCGAATATATAAACTGCTCGATCCGAACTCCTCACTGTAATATACGCTATCTTTTATTCTGTAATTTAATTCAGTCCATTGTAGACACACAAACATCAGAATTGGATGAGGTGAATCCAACCTAATCCAACTCCAGTTTTTTTTAAAACACATTCTGCAGGTTAACAATTTTGAAATAAATTTTAATAATTTGGCCATTTGAACCGATTCAACATTTTTGACCAGTTTGTGATGACCGATGGTGATGTTTGTTTCCGGATCCCTGTAAATCTATCTTTGACCAACAGATGAATGATTTCACTCGCTTGTGGCCAATTGCTGGACACGAGCCTCGCAGTGGGAATTATTTCTGCACCGGTTTGCGGCAGATTCCCCGAATGCGGACGCGCTGAAACTGTTCCTTACAAACACTCTTTACTGTCCGATTTCCCGCTCGCTTCTCTCTTAGCAATTCCTTTCAAGTCTTGTAATCCCCTCCTTAGCCCCTGTTAGCACCTAACCTTCCCTGTCTCCATCTATTACTCTTTACTACAAGCTAAATCACATCTCTACCCCCTCCTTTCTTTTTAGTAACCTATTGTGCTCATCAATCTGATCTGTGGTCTTTTTGTTGCACTTTCGGACCAAGACCCGACAGTCATTATTTTCTCTTTTATCGTCTGCTGTCTTCCTTTGATTAGACTAGTCAGCCTTGACATTATGTTTCCGAGAGATCCTATCCATTACCCTGTCAGCAAGACGTGCAGCAAAACCCTAGCTGAGTCGCTACAGAAGGTGAGACATGAAATCATCAGCCATCTAAAGCTAATTACCCTGGGCTGAAGTTAATTAAATACTTGTTAGCAGCAGCAGGCACAGCAGCCTAATTAAAGTTGTCTAATAATGGCACATTGACACATGAAATTCCTATAAGGTCTAAATAAATTTGAACGGGGCAGATTATTGTGCCCGATCTGGATGGGGAGAGTCAATTTATTGATGCTGTAACTCTCATTTCCCCGACCACAATAGGTTCTTTTCATGCTCGACCATTCTACTGACAAACTCATTTCAAGTGCTTAGATAAAATACCCCAGTTAATTGATTAGAAACAATCCAGTAATTAAACCAATATATCAATTTGTAACAAGATTGTTATCCACTGGGTGTCCTGAACAGCACCCAGCTCCTCCCTGTGACAGAGATTTGGGAAAAGCATTCTGAATTTCACTCACTTCAGTGCAAAAATATTTATCTCCTATCTACCTGACTAAATATAGTTATCTTATTGTAATCATTAAATACAAATATCACTGATTATAATAATCGCACTTAATACAAGAACGTATGATTGTAATAGCCCTAATACATGTATGAATGAATAACTAATAATCCCATTTAATATATAATCCAATTAAATACATGAATGTAGATTATAATAATACCATCTAATATAAAAAGGTAGTCCAATTAAATGTATCATTGGTTGCAATAATCAAATTAGTGTCTGATTAAAATAATCCAATTAAATGTAAAAATGTACTTGTGCTTATCCAATTAAATATCTTTGATTATATTAATCTAATTTACTATAAAACTGTTTGGTTTAGAATCCAACCAAATATTGGTCTCTCCTGGTAATGATCCAAATACATGTGAATGTTTGAGTATAATTATTTTATCCTATTAATCTTAATTGTGAGAATGTGTGATTCCTGTAATGTTATTATATATTAAATATTTAATATACTTACACCTATGACTGTGATATATTCAGGAAGCTATAATCGTGACCATAATAGTACCATAGAATCATAGAATAGAATCATAGAAACCCTACAGTGCAGAAGGAGGCCATTCGGCCCATCGAGTCTGCACCGACCACAATCCCACCCAGGCCCTCCCCCCACATATTTACCCGCTAAGCCCTCTAACCTACCACTAAATATATTGACCAGGTTTCTACGAGCCTGCATTGGTTTTTCACTGTAATCTACCCGAAACTCACCAAACCCCAGAGCAAAAAGTTTCAAAAGCAAATTATATCAAAACTCAAATCGAGTTTCCCCAATCCTTTGAGCTCGTTTTTAAAAACATTGGAAGCTGGTCCCACCCTTCAAACTGACCGTGCTCCCGTGTGGAACAATTCACTAGCACATTTACTGTATAATCTGCGGATCTTAACATTAAGTTTTTGAAAGTAACACACATTCTTAAAAGCTTTTAAATGTATTTTTTATTTACTAGGAAATTGATAACCGAACCATTTGGTAGTTAGGGTGGTGGGGAGGACATTCGTCATTTTCAGTTGTTTAAATTCTGATTATTCAGGTGGTCTAAAACCTGATCCAAATGTTTATATTTTCTGATTAATCCATATTCCGCGGGAACAACAAACTGCAACAGGTTACTGCTTTTAAAATCTGAAAAAACTCCGCGCTACCTCATCATAGCTCAAACAGCTGGACATACACTTTGAGGGGAAAAGACAATTCTCTAAACCTAGCGCAATCTCGGCACAAGTTTCGCCCGGTTTGCACCCAAAGTCTATTCCTGCTGACGTTTTCATCCTTTTAAAAATATTTATTCTGGGCATGTAGGTGTTGTTGGCAATGACACGTTTGTTGTTGTTACCAGAAGCTGATAATGAACCATCTCCTTAAACTGATGCATCCATGTGGGTGAAAGTGCTCCCACAGTGGTCCTGGCCACACCTTCCTCTAGAGAACAGTGTCAGGTAAGGAGAAATGTACTCCTGAAGGGAATCAGTCAGACTGTGTGGAGTTTGCACATTCTCCTCGTGTCTGCGTGGGTTTCCTCCGGGTGCTCCGGTTTCCTCCCACAGTCCAAAGATGTGCTGGTTAGGTTGATTGGCCATGCAAAAAAATTGCCCTTAGTGTCGGTTAGAGGGGTTAGTGGGTAAATATGTAGGGATATGCGGGTATGGCCTGGGTGGGGTTTATGGTCGGTGCAGACTCGATGGGCCGAATGGCCTCTTTCTGTACTGTAGGGTTTCTATGATTTCTATGACTTTACATTGAGACACTCACAGAGTAGGCCAGACGTATTAACACCGTCAGAGAGGGGGCATTATGTGATGTGACTCATTCTAATCCCCATTACAGCATCAACCCAGCCCAGTTGGGGGGGGGGGGCTGGTGGGGGGGGGGGCTGGTGGGGGGGGGGGCTGGTGGGGGGGGGGGGGCTGGTGGGGGGGGGGGGGCTGGTGGGGGGGGGGCTGGTGGGGGGGGGGGCTGGTGGGGGGGGGCTGGGGGGGGGGGGCTGGTGGGGGGGGGGGCTGGGGGGGGGGCTGGGGGGGGGGCTGGTGGGGGGGGGGTGGGGGGGGTGGTGGTGGGGGGTGGTGGTGGGGTGGTGGGGGGAGTGGTGGGGGGGGTGGTGGGGTGGTGGGGTGGTGGGGGGGGTGGTGGGGGGGGTGGTGGGGGGGGGTGGTGGGGGGGGTGGTGGGGGGGGGTGGTGGGGGGGGTGGGGGGGGGTGGTGGGGGGGGTGGGGGGGGGGTGGTGGGGGTGGTGGGGGGGGTGGGGGGGGGTGGGTGGGGGGGGGGGTGGGGGGGGTGGGTGGGGGGGGGGGGGTGGGGGGGGGTGGGGGGTGGGGGGGGTGGGGGGGGGGTGGGGGGGGTGGAGGGGGGGTGGTGGGTGGAGGGGGGGTGGTGGGTGGAGGGGGGGTGGTGGGTGGAGGGGGGGTGGTGGGTGGTGGGGGGGGCGGGGAGTGGGGGGGGGCGGGGAGTGGGGTGGGGGCGGGGGGTGGGGGGGGGCGGGGGGTGGGGGGGGGGCGGGGGGTGGGGGGGGGCGGGGGGTGGGGGGGGGCGGGGGGTGGGGTGGGGCAGGGGGGGGCGGGGGGTGGGGTGGGGGGGGTGGGGTGGGGGGGGTGGTGGGGGTGGGGGTGTGGGGGGGGTGGGGGGGTGATGAGTGCAAGGGGGTGAGGGGATGGTGGTGGGGGGGTGAGGGGATGGTGGTGGGGGGGTGAGGGGATGGTGGTGGGGGGGTGAGGGGATGGTGGTGGGGGGGTGAGGGGATGGTGGTGGGGGGATGAGGGGATGGTGGTGGGTGGGTGAGGGGATGGTGGTGGGGGGGGGTGAGGGGATGGTGGTGGGGGGGGGTGAGGGGATAGTGGTGGGGGGGTGAGGGGATGGTGGTGGGGGGTGGTGGAGGGTGGGGTGGTGGGGGTGGTGGGGGGGTGGGGATGGGGTGGGGATGGTGGTGGGGGGGTGGGGATGGGGTGGGGATGGTGGTGGGGGGGTGGGGATGGGGTGGGGATGGTGGTGGGGGGGTGGGGATGGGGTGGGGATGGTGGTGGGGGGGTGGGGATGGGGTGGGGATGGTGGTGGGGGGGTGGGGATGGGGTGGGGATGGTGTTTGGGGGTGGGGATGGGGTGGGGATGGTGGTGGGGAGGTGGGGTGGGGTGGGAAGGGGTGGGGGGGTGGGGGGTGGGGTGTGGGGTGGGGCGGGGGGGAGGGGGTGGGGTGGTGGGCGGGAGGGGGTGGGGGGTGGGGTGGTGGGGGGGGAGGGGGTGGGGGGTGGGGTGGGGGTGGTGGGCCCACACTAAGGGACTTTAATGGGTGGGGGGGACCCACATCAGGAGAATTTAATGGGGAGGGGGTAGCCCCACACCGGGCGGGGGTGGGGGGTTTAATGGCTTCGCACAATCCCCTATGGTGCGGAAGACACCCTTCGAGTCAGGAGTATGATGGTGCACTCACCACTCGCCATCACAGCCATTCCCAGAAAGCTCGATATCACCCAGACTGCTTGACCAGTGTCCCTGCCATTGGACCCCCAAGTACACCCACTCCAGTCTTCACTTTTTGGGACTTTTTGGAATACTGTTTCAACCCCCAAATCCTCAGACTCGGAGGCGGGAGTCCTTCCGTTAATCTAAAGGCTCGCTGCTTACAGTGAACTACGAGAATTGCAGAATTTTTATTCACGAACCATGAAGGAAGATGCGAAGACAGGGTGGCGTGCGACTTGGGGGAAGAGGGTGGGGGGTTGAGGGGAGGTGGGGAGGTTGAGCCCACGGGTTCCCCACACATCATAATTCTGATTCCCACTGACGGAGGCTGTTTGGGAAGGAGGTGCTGTTGAAGGAACCTTGGTGAGTTTCTGCATTGAATCCTGTAGTGTCGATGGTAAACATTGTGGTCAGTGCACCCTGGTGGAGAAGGTGGACTTGGGGCTCCAGTGGCAGGGACAGTGGTCAAGCAGTCTGCTCCATCCTGGATGATGTCTAGCTTTTTGGGAATGGCTGCGATGACAGCCATGCAGGCGAGTGGTAAGTGTACCATCATACTTCTGATCTTGAGCTTGTAAATGCTCGAGTTGAAGAGATTAGGAAGTCATGACGGAGTACACAGCTGTTCTCTTTATATATTTATATTTATATATATATTCTCTTTATATATTAACGATCTAGATGACGGGACTGGGAGCATTCTGGCCAAGTTTGCCGATGATACAAAGATAGGTGGAGGGGCAGGTAGTATTGAGGAGGTGGGGAGGCTGCAGAAAGATTTAGACAGTTTAGGAGAGTGGTCCAAGAAGTGGCTGATGAAATTCAACGTGGGCAAGTGCGAGGTTGTACACTTTGGAAAAAAGAATAGAGGCATGGACTATTTTCTAAACGGTGACAAAATTCATAATGCTAAAGTGCAAAGGGACTTGGGAGTCCTAGTCCAGGATTCTCTAAAGGTAAACTTGCAGGTTGAGTCCGTAATTAAGAAAGCAAATGTAATGTTGTCATTTATCTCAAGAGGCTTGGAATACAAAAGCAGGGATGTACTTCTGAGGCTTTATAAAGCACTGGTTAGGCCCCATTTGGAGTACTGTGAGCAATTTTGGGCCCCACACCTCAGGAAGGACATACTGGCACTGGAGCGGGTCCAGCGGAGATTCACACGGATGATCCCAGGAATGGTAGGCCTGACATACGATGAACGTCTGAGGATCGTGGGATTATATTCATTGGAGTTTAGGAGGTTGAGGGGAGATCTGATAGAAACTTACAAGATAATGAACGGCTTAGATAGGATGGACGTAGGGAAGTTGTTTCCATTAACAGGGGAGACTAGGACGCGGGGGCACAGCCTTAGAATAAAAGGGAGTCACTTTAGAACAGAGATGAGGAGAAATTTCTTCAGCCAGAGAGTGGTGGGTCTGTGGAATTCATTGCCACAGAGGGCTGTGGAGGCCGAGACGTTGAGCGTCTTCAAGACAGAAATTGATAAATTCTTGATTTCTCGAGGAATTAAGGGCTATGGGGAGAGAGCGGGTAAATGGAGTTGAAATCAACCATGATTGAATGGTGGAGTGGACTCGATGGGCCGAATGGCCTTACTTCCGCTCCTATGTCTTATGGTCTTATGGTCTTACACACGCAGCCTGTTGAAGACATGCCGTTGCTATGCAGAGTCCATTTTAGTCTCTGAATATTTTAATTTAGAGCTGCCATAAGCTCACGGCCCTTTGGAAATATCTTGGCTCATTATAATTTAGGAAGGTTTTATAACTATCCCCTTCAGTAACTGAACAACAGTTGTTAAAACTATTAAACTAAATGAAAGCTGGAGAAGTCTGACATTGCCTGAAGTTTGCTATCTCTGGATTCATAGTAAAAAAGACAATTCATTGGATTAAAACTTGTCAACTTCACTCTCTATTCCCAAACTCATCCTAAAACTCAAACCCACCCTCTCTCTAGCGTTCTTCCCGGTTTTACTCAATGTAGGAGTATTGTATATCATCACCGACATTTTGCAAATGGATGGCCAATTCCCTGTCTTACCGCTTAACAGCGCACCACACAACACATCTCTTCACATGGTTAAGAGGACAGAAGGGGCTGAAAGAAACTCATTTGCTGCCCCACCCCATTTGATTAACCAGTCTAACTCCACGTGGATCTAAAGGTATATGTCCATCTACAGTAACTTCCTGCAGAAATTATCCTCCAATTCACCTCAGAAAGCGCTTGCTCTCAATACTCCCCACAGGAAATATCTAAGCAGTGGCCAGAGAATGGAGCAGTTAAGGTTCAGCACTGCCTTTTACAGCAAGTTAAACTCCAGGATCTAGAACGCTAATGAGCAGCCCCACAGGAGAGCAGCTAGTGTGAAATTCTAAACGCTGCTAGACATGAGGAACTATTCCCTGAGTGAGGGATAATCTTTCTATTGGAGAAGTCCTGGTCAACAAGCGTGTGCTGATGTGACAGAGTTAAACACACGCTAGCCTGTTCCTTCATTGTCATAGCTTACCTTTTTTGACATGATATAATTTTTAAGAATGGACAAACGATGTAAAATACATCGTTTCCATAAACTGGCTATAAATCTATAATCACACCAGTCTGGGTCGGAATATCTATAGAGATAAAACTTGGCAATTATATTGTATAGAATCTTGCGATGCAAGAGTGAAGCAGAGAATATGAAGCTGCAATTCCACAGCTGAGATCGGTTTTGTTTGGATCCGTCTGCGCTTTTCAAGCCTGTGCATTAAAACACATGTTCCCGTACTCGCTGTACTAGGGCGTTTATAGACTTGCTGTTAATGAGAATAAAGGGTGTAGATTTGGTTGGATCAGCAAAAAAAAGGCTTTATTCTTAATCTCATTTTCATTCACCGGTTTTGGGAGCCCGGGGTGGTCGTTAGCACTTGTGCAATGAGATTTCCCAGACTATGTCACTGCTGAGCCTGGGGAGGACACGCTTCTATAAACTTCCAAGGGGATGGAAGTTTTTCTTTCCATTGCGGCAGCACAACATTCCATCCATCTAGATGGTGTAGGAACAGCGACTAAGAATTCAAACATTGTGTACTAAAAACGTAAATGATCTCAACATTGGAATAAAACAACCAAACTAAAGGAACCAATACCGTAACGGGACGAATTCACTTCCTAAAACCGAATTCACAGATACACTGAAACTGAGTCATTATTTGATTTGATTCATTATTGTCACATGTATTAACATACAGTGAAAAGTATTGTTCCTTGCGCGCTATACAGACAAAACATACCGTTCATAGAGAAGGAAAGGAGAGAGAACAAAATGTAGTGTTACAGTCATAGCTAGGGTGGAGAGAAAGATCAATTTAATGCATTATGCATTATAAATGGACAAATTGGTGGTTGATTTACCTCACAGCGCATCAAGCTGAACATTTCTAAATGGTCGAAATTCAGTTTTGAATTTGGTTTTGGAGTAAGGAATGGATTTGGATTTTGCCCGGTCCATTCTGAGCATTAGCTTTGTAACTTTAAGGATGGAGTTAAAAAAATCAGTGTTTACTGAGATGCATTTGGAAATCCTATTTCCACGCGGAACATTAGACTGCATGTCTGTCAATGATATTTGATCACCTTCACCTCATGAGAAATCGGGGACAGTTTTGGGAAGCAATGAGGCAAGCGGACTCTCGGGAACCTCTACCTCAGCAGGATTCCGTCCCAGTGGCTCCCCGTTCATCTGAACACTTGGAGAAACATTTTAATTGGTTGTTGCTTGTGTTTACTGGGACCGCGCTGAGTGCAAATTGCATTTGCCTAATCTTCCAACAGTGACCGAAAGATTAATCTATTTGGTGTAAAGTATCTGGGACGCACAGAGAGCTGGGTGAAGGAGCAGGCCGGCATGTGTTCAAATCTGTCACATCAGCACATGCTTGTTGATCAGGACTTCTCCAACTGGAGGTTAGCCCTCTCTCAGGAAGTAGTTCATTGGCTCTTAAAGATCTCCAATTCTGTTTCATTCTCCGACACTCTGTCACTTCCCCCTGCCTGGACTCTGGACCACTGTGTCAGTTTGAACTCTGTGGGTAACACTTATGTCTCCAAGTTAAAAGGTTCAAGTTCCACACTTCCACACTTAAGCACAAAATACAGATGGACATTCCCAATGCTAGTACTGAGGGAGTGCTGCACTGTCAGAGGGTCAGTACTGAGGGAGTGCTGCACTGTCAGAGGGTCAGTACTGAGGGAGTGCTGCACTGTCAGAGGGTCAGTACTGAGGGAGTGCTGCACTGTCAGAGGGTCAGTGCTGAGGGGGTACTGCACTGTCAGAGGGTCAGTACTGAGGGAGTGCTGTACTCTCAGAAGGTCAGTACTGAGGGAGTGCTGGACTGTCAGAGGGGTAAGATGTTAAGACCCTCACTACCCTCTCAGTGGTCCCATGGCAGCACCCCAAGAAAAGTTCTCTGGTCAAAATTAATCCCATGACCAACTTCACTAAAACAGATTATGTGGTAATGATCACATTGCTGTTTCTGGGATCCTGCTGTTCACAAAATAGTTGCATTGTTTCCTATATTAAAACAGTGATCACACCAAGTGCTAGACTATTGAAAAATGTTTTTGAAAGTAATGTGATTGTGAATGTTATTCTTGATAAGAAACCCAGCAACACCTGTAACAGATTTAATGCATGTCAGGAGATGGTATTGGATAGACTGTCTGTACTGGGCTGGGTGAGATGCATCCAAGAATACTGAGGGAAGCGATTGTAAAGGCGCTGGCCATAATTTTCCAGTCTTAGCCTCAGGCATGGTGCCAGAGGACTGGAAACATTGTACACTTGTTCAAAAAAAGTTGTAAAATAAGCCCAGAAACTACAACAGTCAGTTTAACTTTGGTGGCCAGAAACCTTCTAGAAACAATAATTCAAGAGAAATTGAGATAACAGAGAGTGAATGAGGGTAATGATGTTGATTTGATGTACATGGACTTCCAGAAGGCATTTGATAAATGCCACATAATAGACTTGTGGGCAAAGTTAGAGCTCATGAAATAAAAAGGGAACTAATAACAAGGATACAAAATTGGCTGAGAGACAGGAAACAGAGAGTATTGGTGAATGAATGTTTGTCAGACTACAGTATGGTTTGTAGTGGAGTTTCCCAGGGGTCAGTGTTGGGATCCTTGTCCTTCTACTATATATTAATGATCTAGAGTAGATCTTGGCATAGAGAACACAACTTTAAAAATTGTAGATTAAACAAAACTTGGAAGCCATTTGAACTGTGAGGAGGATACTACAGAACTTCGAAAGGACATAGATAGTGGAATGGACAGACAAGTGGCAGATTAATTTTTAATGCAAAGAAGTGCAAAATGATTCATTTTGGTTTGAATAATGAAAAGAGACTGTATAAAATAAAGGTCACAATTCTAAAGGAGGAGCAGAGCGACCTGGGTGTATATGTACAACAATCATTGAAGTTGGCAGGACAGGTTGAGAGCTTGGATAATAAAGCGTACAGTTTCCTGGGCTTTATTGATGGGGGCATGGTATAAAATGAATGATGTTAAATTTTAAATAGAAAACAGGTTCTTTTTTATTTGTTCATGGGATATGGATGTTGTTGGCTAGGCCAGCATTTATTCCCCATCCCTAATTGTCCTTCAGAAAGAAGCAATGTGCCACCTTCTTGAACTGCTGCAGCCCATGTGGTGTACACATACCCTCGGTGCTGGTCGGGAGACAATTCCAGGATTTTGTCCCAGTGATCATGAAGGAACCATGATATAGTTCCATTTCAGGGTGGTGAATGACTTGGAGGAGAACTCCCAGGTGGTGGTGTTCCCATGCACCTGCTGCTCTTGTCCTTTTAGATGGTAGAGGTCTCCGGTTTGGAAAGTGCTGGTGAAGGAGCCTTGCTAAGTTGCTGCAGTGCATGGTACACACTGCTGCTGATAGCCCACAGCACCTCGTGGATGCCCAGTCTTGAAGATTCATGAAAAGGTTCCCAGGGATAAGGTACTTAGATATAGGAAAAGTTAGGACTGTTTTCCTTGGAACAGAGGAGGTTGTGAGATTTGAAAGATGTGTCCAAAATCATGATGGGTCTGAGCAGAGTAGATCGGGAGAAACTGCTGGGATCTGGAATGCCTGAGACTGTGGTAGAGGCCGGTTCAATCGAGGCATTGAAGAGAGAATGGATTATTATCTGAAAAGGAGGAATGTGCAGAGCTATACGTGGAAGGCGGGGGAGTGGCACTGACTGAATTCATCTTTTAGAGAGCCAGCTTTGACATGACTGGCCGAATGGCCTCCCATGGCGTGGAGCAATTCTGAGATTCCGTTATGAACAAGCTCAATCAAAAGCACAATAGGATTTAGACACTCAGTGAGGCCCTGCTGACTAATCCCAGGAAGTTTCTTCAAAATCCCTAACTTCCATTTGAAGGAGTTAATAAATATTTCTGGTTTCTTTCACCCTTCCAGTGGGCGGTCAGTCCTTTGTCTGAATGTGAGGTGCTCCAGATTGGCAACAGTTCTACTGAGAGTAACTTCACATTTTCTTTTCAGTTAATTATTTTTTCCAGTTGAAGGGGAACCAGCTTACCTTCATAATTTAAAAGATCAAAGACCAAAGCAATTTCCTTCAGAAACTTGTCCCTTTAATACTGATGTGAGTCTGGCCTGAACTCCTCGCTTATTCTAGTTACTGACCACTTTCTGCATCCCTGATGACCCTGCCAGGAATGTCGGCTGCTATTGTCATGTGTTTGGATCAATCTGCCATTGTTTGGTCCAATTATTCCACGTCAACGGATGGTGTCAGTCACAAGTCACAGATATGCTGATGAAGCTCATGTCTTCTGGAGAAGTGAGTGTCATTTCTAGTGCTGACGGGCATTTAGTCAGTATGGAAAAAGTGCTGATTGCCAGAAAATGCTGTGACTGCTCCTGATATGAACCGCTCTCTGCCATTGTGGAATCATTCCAGGCCAACTCACTTCAATAGTGTCAGAATCGCGAATGCAATTCTCTACATAATGACATGTTGCTCACGTCCCATCCTGGGAGAGTTCGCGCGATGAAGTTCTAGTGGCTGCAGAATCTTTTTTCTCCTCGTTTCACAAGTGCAGCCCAGTCAACTGCACTAATGGGATGTAAACATAATCCTGCATCAGGGCAAAAAGACCAAGCAATATGCTGTCATCTTGTCAAGTTTCTGTATTGCAAAAAAAAACCTGTTTGTACAGAAAAATAAAGGATTTGGATAAAACTGTGTCGTGTCTGGTTTCATGTTGTTTTTAGATAAATCTGCTGGACATATTTTATTTTACAGATGCAGCTTTGGGGAAAAAGTGATGTACAGTATATGAAGTAAATATTTTTACTCATGCACAACAGACAATTCAGATATATTTATGCTATGAAATAAGTGTTATTGTGTTTGGTGATCAGGAAGAATGCTTCCAGCACCTGGTTTGGTCAAATTCTAAACACATTCGGGCTAATTGTAATTTAAATGTTGAGGAGAAATGTAAAATGAGATTGGCTGTCCATTATAAACCTTTCTTCATCTTCATGACTATTGAAGTAAATGAGAAGGGAATATCAGCATCCAATCAGATAACACTTGTTTTTTTTGTCTAATATTGAAAATACCCTTTCTCAGTTGCCACAGCAATGAACTCATTGTAATTCCTCACCCCACCCCTGTCTGAAGGTGACAGACAAGGGCTACTTTTCAAAGAGGAGCTTCACTCATTGACCACATGTATCAGGAAATGGTGAGGTGCTCTCACCCAGTAAAAAATATTCATTGACCTGTAACCTGCAGCTTGTAAAACATGCATACATCAGCTTCCATGTTACCCAATGTAGCCTGCATCCTGAAAAGGAACAATATTGTGGAGTGACTCATGGTCATATCCAAATCTGTTGGTTTGATGTTAACCTGCTTGCAGGTTGGCACCTGTTAAAGGAGTGATCAGGGAAACAAGCCGGTTGTGTACAAACACTATAGTCTGATATTGCTAATACCTGTTTCTGAAAGCTGAACAATACTGCCTAGAATCTGTTGAGTTGGTGGAAATGTCCACTGGCAGAAAATCAGCTGAGTGAGGAATCCTTCTTACGCTCATCTGACTGTGACACCAATTCTACCCAGATCACACCATTCAATTCAGTCTTTGCCCATGTCACAGCACAGGTCAAATCCTCCTCTTCCCTCTTCATCTCGATTACTCCATCGACAGGTCAAAGTAATATCCTAACACAGTGACAGTTAGCATGAAATTGGCATGGTGGTACAGCGGTTGGTGCTGCTGTCTCACAGCACCAGGGATCCGGGTTCAATTCCAGCCTTGGAGTTTGCACGTTCTCTCCATGTCTGTGGGTTTCCTCCCACAGTCCAAAGATGTGCAGTTTCGGTGGAGTGGCCATGCTAAGTTGTCCCTTAGTGTCCCAAGATGTGTAGGCTAGGAGAATTTGGAGGAAATACGTGGGGTTAAGGGGATGGGTGGGCCTGAGTAAGATGCTCTGTCAGAGAGTTGGTACAGACTCGATGGGCCGAATGGCCTCCTCCTGCACTGTGGGAATTCTATGAAATCCCAATGGAATTTTGATGTAAAAAGTAACGTGATCTTATTGAACTTTAGAGAGGATTCCACATGCAAGAGTATAAATGGCCCTGGCTCACTATTGAAAGATGAACAGGGGAGTTCTCCACAGTGTCTTGGCCAATAATTACCCTGAAACAAAATCATTGAAACTGATACAGAAAGAGCTAGAAAATCTCAGCAGATCTGACAGCATCTACTAAGAGAGAGTAGAGCTAAGGGTTCGAGTCTGGATGACCAGATTTGAAACATTAACTCTGTTTTCTCCACAGATGTTGTCAGACCTGCTGAGATCTTCCAGCCTTTTCAGTTTTTGTTTCAGATTCCAGCGTCCGCTGTATTTTGCTTTTACCATTGAAACTAATTATCTGGTTCGCTATCACACTTCTGTTGGTGGGATCTTGATGTGCACAAATCATTGCTGCATTTCCCTATACTACAGTAATGACTACAGTTCAAAAATATTTGGTTGTAAAGCACTTTTGGACTTCCTGAGGTCATGGAAGTTGCTATAGAAACGTAAACTCTCTTTTTCTTTTTACAGCACTTTACAATGACACTCTCTAAAAATGGAGTTTTGGGACTCTTACAAATTAGCAACACCTTAGTTCGTTGATTCAGCATTTTACTCGACCCATGATAGTTATGCTTCACAAACACCTTGCTTTGAAAAACCTGCAAATAATGCATGAAGAGTGGTTCAGGTGGATCATTGATCAATATAAGCCCTGCCTCCACTGCCTGCTCCACTCACACCACAGCCAATGCTGCAACAGCCAGTGAGGAGACTATACTAGAGATCATACTAGAAAAATCTCAGTTTCAATTCCCAGTCTTTGTCTGAAGAAACAAGCCCCAGTTTCAAGAAGAGGCAGCGGAGTACTGGCCTCAGTACAGCAGGAGTAAATGAGACAACATTCGCATTGTGAACTCTTGAGGAGGCCATCTATCTGAAATTCCTGCTTCAGAAGTGGATTGATAAGAGTGTGGATAACACACACAATCAAGAGAACAATGAATAGAACCATCTCACTATCCGGAACCCTGACTGATCACAGAATCTTTCCTATGCTTCCTCAGAATTGGGTTCTAACATTACTTGAAGTATGTCTCGATAATGGGAGGCCATTGATGAATGGAAAGCAATCACTTTCTCCGTTTGACTGCATCTAGCAAACATCAACTACCCAAGCTACCAGAAAGACCTGTTTAATGCAAGGGGTTGTGGGTCTTGTCACACTAATTCCTGAATGGAGATGGTAAGAAGTCTCATAACTCCAGGTTAAAGTCCAACAGGTTTATTTGGTAGCAGAAGCCACAAGTTTTCAGAGCACTGCTCCTTCATCAGGTGAGTGAGAGTTCTGTTCACAAACAGGGCATATAAAGACACAAAATCAATTTACAAAATAATAGTTGGAATGCGAGTCTTTCCAACCATTATTTTGTAAATTGAGTTTGTGTCTTTATATGCCCTGTTTGTGAACAGAACTTCCACTCATCTGTTGAAGGAGCAGCGCTCTGAAAGCTTGTAGCTTGTGCTACCAAATGAAAGGGCACCTGCCATGATGTTTTGTAGTTGAGGGAATTTCATTGAATCAGATCCCAAAGGAGAATGGAAGAGACATGGCAGTCTCCTGGGAATAATTAGTGCCACATGACCAAAATTATTGTCTCAGGTAGGAAACAAAGCTTACCAGGACCAAAACATAACCCAACCTGTCAAAACAAAGGACAAATTAAATGCAGCACAGAGCGGTGTTGAAATGAGGCAAAAGATGAGGTGCTGAAGAATGGTATGAGAGATGCCATTATACAAAGCCAAAGGTTATCCCCAATGCTTCAGCTAGTAGCAGTGGGGAATCCGGTGTTGAAGATGAGATTGAGGAGTAATTAATCTGCGTAAGATCAATATCAATGAATTTTCAATTCACTTTAAGGATAAATCTTATGTTTTTGGACCTGTCCTCAGTGCCATTTTGACTAGTTCCCCATAGACCAGAGTATACATTGATCTGTAGGAAAATTGAATCGACTCCCTTACAGGTATGCTCCTTCATGTGTGAGACTTTCCTGTATAGAGGTTGTGCAGTGCATCGGCACACACACAGTAAAATCCCTCCTGTGTAGTGGAAGGTCCGGCTCTACTTTATACAGGAGCTGGCTTTAATATCTTGTGTTAAACCGGCAGGTAGAATTAACCCAAGAGATAAATTCATGAAATGTTGAGGCTTTCAATATACTGTATTTGTACAAAAATCTGTCAATATGCTTAAAAAGAGACTTTAAAAAGAAATACAGAAAATGACTTTCAAAAGATGTATTTAAGGACCACTCTAGGATCAGGTCCTATGATAGCTTTAGCCAGGATCCTTCTATCGAAGAACTAGCAATTTAAAAAGTTTCTACTTCTCTTTGACATAACAAATTGATTTTTAAATGGACTGACCTAAAGCTGGTCTGTAAAACAACCATATTTAGACTAGAGTGTACTGCTCACACCACTGCACATTGCAATCAACAGAGCATGTCCACCAGTGACAGCTCTCAAATGCTCTCGTTTCTTCTGCTGAGTGTGATGGAGGATGTCCCTCTCTTCTACATTCCCTAGAAACCGCATACAGTAATGCATTCTAAACAAGGTGAAAAAAAACTTCCCAGAGCTCTTAGTTGAGGTGCTGCTGTGTGTCCGAGGGGGTAAAAAGAAATGAAGACTTGATATTTATATAGCACTTTTCAGAATTTCAGGTCATCCCAAGATGCAGGAAATGTGGCAGCAAACTTGTGTACAGCAAGGTCCCAAATGCAGCAATGAGATATTAAGTAAGTGATGAATGACTTTGGGGGAACATATATTGGCTAGGACACTGATTTAAGCTGCCCAGTTTTCTCCAAAATAGATTGATGGGATATATTACTGGAAAAGACAGATAGGATGCCCGTTTAACATTTCATCTGAGTAGCAGTAACTCTGAAAATGCAGCAAATGCAGCAGAGCGCCTAAGTACTGTCATAACAACAGATCATAGCCCATAATTACTTACAGACATATTGAAATTTTAAGTAAGATGTGTTTTTAAAGAAAGAACATATAAGCAAAAACTGGCGGCGACTGCAAATGACTTGCTAGAATTCCTACGCGGATTACACTTGACTAGAGAGAATGGAATGTTGCACCTTTCTCAGACAGAGACACTTCAAAAGAAGAAATGCAATGCAAAAATGGAACTGTAATCTCCTGTAGGGATAACAAAGTCTGATTACCATCTCAGCAGAAACCATCTCCTGTGAGTTATATCCCAGAATGTGGACATGATGTGCGTTGAAAGAAAGCAGTTTCTGGGTGAAAGACATGTTTGAATTTTTCTCCTTCCAGGAATACAAAAGAAAAGAGGTTAAAAGCGAACTGTACCCCTGGTCTGTGTGCTAGTCTGATGCATTAGTTGTATTATGCTAGTGTGTGCTGTGAAGGTCACAGCTGAGGAACATCCATTAGGCATCCTGCACTTGCAGGTAAAAAAGTATCTTTCTCTGATTGTTGGAAGCAAGTCACAAGCCATCAAAGCCACATTCAAAAAGGAAACAGGACAACTCCTTTCAGCTAACCTGCAGAATGAAGAATCTTCAAACTGCTCAACTGCCCAAAGTCAGCACTACTGGAATGACCCAACTTGCTGACAAGCAAGTTGAAAGGGATTGAATCCCGAAAGCAGTGTGAATGGTTCAGGCACGCTAACGAGCTGATTGCTTGTATCAAAGAACCAAACCATTAACTGGGTGTGTTGATTGGTCAGTTGAAATGGAACTTTGGAAAGCTACGCCATCAGGAGTGTCATGGTCCAAGTGAGAGTAGGTTGGTAGATGTGTGCCTGGTCAGAATTAACTACACCCAGGGTCTTGAATAGAATATGGATAGACTTAAGGCCGCATCAATTGAGTGGGAAATGTGAGAGATGCTATGTACAGAAAGCTCAGTTGGAAAGGCTACATTTGTTACATTTGTGCAGGAAATGATGTGAATGCTTACAACAACATACACATTTCTTTTTCATATCAACTATTTAAAGTGAAATCTACTTTTCCTATTTGAAGAATCATTTGCTTAATTAATGTTTGAATTTGGTTGATTTTGGTTTGATTGTTACAGTAAGAGTTTTAAAAACTGAAATCTTGTCCATCAATTTTCTTTCCATTGACTTTGTAGAGATTCCTTTCTTTCAAAAAGGTTCAGTCTTTATCAGGATTATAATAGTCTCTTCGAACACAACGTTAGGTTGACTAAGTTCAATAATTTCGGGTTTACTACTTGAAATCTTAGAATTTTCTTTAACCAGAGTTCTGAGACTAGTTTCTTGTACTATTTTGTCAGTGATGCCTGTGATGTAGAAACCAGTGTCAGCATTGAGGGTGATGTGAGCGGATCAGGATTTTTAGATACAGACAGTAAGTTGCTACTATTTCACCATGAGCGTGTCAAGGGAAAACAAAGTAGTAGAGAAGTATACTTTTGCAAGTCTGGATTTAAAAATTTCCAAAGAGCATTCATGAGCATTCACAGCACATGGTCGATTGCAGCTACACTGTTATATACCTCCCTCTTCACAATCCATAATATCACAATATTGTGAAGTGGACGAGTTTTCAGTCTGTCAACATTCAGATGTTCTTTAACCATTAACTCAAAATCATGCATGTCAATTGAAACCTGGCATTTCTTGAGAACATTAGATTTTTTGGGTAAAGTTATCAAAGGGATATGGGGCAATATCTAGTGAATGGAATTGATGTAAGGATCAGCCACAATCCAATTGAACGGTGGATAGGTCTTGAGGGATTGAACGACACCAGAGACCTTTGCAAAAAAATTGAAGGAGGAAAGTGGGGAATAAATGACAAGCCAAATTAAAATGGAATACCCATGGTGCTGCCCTGAGTTTGTGAGCACATGGTGCAACAGTCTAGTGCCCACACCGCTCTGATGTTGCTGCAGGAGGTGGCTGCAAGGACAATGGGCTGATTAGCATCACTAGGACATATGTCAGTATTGCAGTATGCATAGAAGCAGGTGGAGGCAGGGTTGGGCTGATGTTGTTAACTGCAGGGGATCTTTGCTGCAGAAAACACATCTCTGGGGAGTCTGGCCTAAAAGTTAGAGCCACTCCTTTTTGCATTGAAATAAGAGAACACTTCTACCTGCAAGAATGGTAAAAGTGTGGAACTATGTTCTGCAAGTGGCAATTGATACTAGATCAATTGTTAACTTTAAATCTGAAATTGATTGATTTTTGTTAACCAAAGGTCCTAAGGAATATGGAGCAAAGGTTAGTAAAAAGAGTTAGAACTTGGATCAACCATGATCTCATTGAATGGTTCAAAGGACTAAATGATCTAGCACTTTCCCTATGTTCCTATGTTCCTCTGCATCTGGCTCTTTGTTCACCCAAAGCCTTCAAAGAAAACTCACTGATTACCAGGTATCTGTGGCAGTGTCAGCACATATGGATGAAGATACCTCAAAGGGTAAAGCTAATCAAACTTCAAGATTGCAATTAGGTCCCTGTTCAGAACTAAATGGATGGAGAAATGAGCACATGAGAATACTCCAGTATTCCAAAATGCACACCCAGCATGTGATCACACACACCAAAACTGATACATTTATCCTTTGGGCTTCTACTTGTTTCAGATACAGGGGTTTAGTTTTCTTCTGAGGAGGGAGATGTAAACATATCAAATCACATCATCGTCTCAGATTATTCTTTGTTCTGGAGGTCATTTGAGTGCAATGTAGAATCAAAGATGGCTGTGGACAAATGAACCAGTTTAATTAGCCCTGCCAGGAAGCTTTGTTCATTATTACTGACTGGTGTGTAATATCCAACATTACAACTTGACAACATTTAACTCTCCTCCAATCTTCTGGTACTACCCCTGGGTTTGATGAGTTGTGAAAAATCTCTACTTCTCCCTTTGTATCCTTAAGCATTCCTGGATAAATTCCATCTCATGAATATTCAAGTCTTCCAGCTTTTAATAACCATTTCATTACCCATCTCTATCTACATTATGAATACAGATAACATATCACTGCTACTGCCAGATAGAATGTACCAACAGCCTTTTAAAGTAAAAAATGTTGCAAGAAATATTTCAATTGCAAATTCTCCCTGCAATCTCACCTTTCATTGTCAGTGGTTTCTTCATGTTCCTCAATATGTTCTGGGATATGTGCTAACCCCAAACTATCCTTTGCAAATTTTTCACAATTTGTTTTTACATTTTGGTTTAAACATTTTTAATTTAATCTCTGTTTGCAATTGCCCTAATTTTTCTTTCAGTTCTTTTTTGAATGCTATTGAACCATTGGGGTCTATTTCCATACCATGCCATTGATATAAGAGCTTGATTCATTTGACTTTTTCTAATCTACGTATTTATGATATATTAGAAGTTTTGCACACAGTGCAGACTTTCATAAAGTATTGTATCTTCTTCCTCGAACACTTACTCACACTTTGACATTGTTCTGAAACAATGACTCCTCTGACTCACTGAGCAGCTCTATGGAATATGTGCTAGTGTGGGTGCTTAATATATGGAAGAATCTTACAACCCATGAGACATTAACACCTGCCAGAACTGATGTAGGAACACAGGAGGCCATTTAGAGACTTGAGCCTATTGTCATTAAATGAGATCATGGCTGATCTGCAACCAAACTCCATATACCTGCCTTTTCCCCATATCCCTTCATACCTTTGGCAACCAGAAATGTACCAATCTCAGATTTTACATTAAAATTTGACTGGGAATTACACTTTATAATTGGGAGTTCAAATCCCACCATTGCTGATGTCAACGGGAGATATTGGGAGACAGCAGAGGTGACAGAAAATATGGAGAACTTGCACAACGGAAAAATGAGAAATTTGGAAACGTTCGCAGGAATTTTACCATCCCACCCACCACGGGAATCGGAACGTGCGAGGGCGGTGCTTTGATCTCGGGCGGGATTTTACAGTTTTGGGATGACCTGCCTGTTAACTCTATATCTCTCCTGACAGACACTAGCAGACCTGCTCAGTTTTTCAAGCGCCTTTGTTCTTGTTTTGGATTCCAGCATCTGCAGTGTTTTGCTTATTTTTATATAAAAGGAAGAAATAATTGGAGACAAATAGAGACAAAACCAGAATGTGGAGAGATAAAAATAAGTCAAAATAAAACAGCAAACAAGAGTGATAGAAAAAAATATAGAGAATGCGAACAAATAAGAGAGAAACCTGTTAAAAGGAAGATAAAATGGAGCAGATATTTGTCATCTTGTCCAGACAGTAATCAGGTACAGCCAATTGCTGCCCTATTATAGGACCATACATTCCATTTAAATCAATAGAATGGAAATTGAGTGGGTTCTATAATAAAGGGGCATCTGCTGCCCAGAGTACCAAATGGATGAAGATATAAATCTGCCCTGAGAAATGCTTTGAGATATCAACTGGCATCAATTCCAACTCTTTCCCTTCTCCCTGCTGCTTGTTCCTCTCATTTTGTTTCCCAATTTTACCCTGGTTTGAAAATCAACCTTGCCACATTTCAATATCTGTTTTAGCCCTTATGCTTCCTCATGTCACCTCATGTGAAATACAGTGATATAACCATTAGCGCAACTATATTCCCCACTGCTAAATTCCCCAATTTCTCAGGCTATCTGCTGAACATGAAATCAAGTCTGTTTGAAAGTGTGCTGGGAAGCAGTGAGGGTCTGACTCCATCACTGACCTTTGGAAGATTATACTTTCTCATTCCATTTCAAATTAGGGTAATTAAAATCCACTATAATTATCACCCACCCTTTCCTCGATGCAGTCTATATTTGTTCAAATAATTCCATATAAATTTCCTCCCCTTGTCTGCAGTCGATACCAATTCCCAATTATTAATTTCTTACCCTTTGTGTTGCAGAAACCCACCCAAACTGGCTCAGATCAACTATCAAATGAAACTAAATTTATTTTAAGTCATCCTCATTTAGTCATTCTATCCATTCTGATTCACTAGTATATTGTTTGGCCAGTCCTGTAATATTTGTCTATCTTACTCCACATGAACCTTGTTTCTGATATACCATTTGACATTTACTGTAAAAACAATCCAACCTGTCAATGACCTAATAATCAATTCAATTACTGGTTAAACCATGTGTACATTTGGTTTGTTACCCTGAATATCACGCCCTTCCAGATTTTTGTTAACCATGATATTAACCCTTCATTTATGTTTATCAATCTCTGAACCTCCTCCTTAGGTTAAGAATTAAAGAAACATTTTACAGTTATATAGCACCTTTCAACAAAGAACAAAGAACAATACAGCACAGGAACAGGCCCTTCGGCCCTCCAAGCCCGCGCCGCTCCCCGGTCCAGGATTGAATCCTGAATCCAGGATCCCCGCCCAATTTTCCAGCCTATCGACATACCAATATCCTATCCACCGAGCTGTCCCTCACAGCTACGATGCTTTGTTCATTACAACCTATTAACTCACTCCCACCCCCCCATTCCAGACCATGTGATCTCCAGGGAGAGGCGAAAACCCAGAGTGAAAAAACCCCAGGGCCAATATGGGGAAAAAAAATCTGGGAAATTCCTCTCCGACCCCCTTAGGCGATCGAAACGAGTCCAGGAGATCACAATGGCCCTGATCGGAAAATGCTTCCCAACCCTAGTCATTTCCACTTCCACGAGAAACAAGGAACAATTAGCCCGCGCCGCTCCCTGGTCCAAACTAGACCACTCTTTTGTATCCCTCCATTCCCACTCCATTCATATAGCTGTCTAGATAAGTCTTAAACGTTCCCAGTGTGTCCGCCTCCACCACCTTGCCCGGCAACACATTCCAGGCCCCCACGACCCTCTGTGTGAAATATGTCCTTCTGATATCTGTGTTAAACCTCCCCCCCTTCACCTTGAACCTATGACCCCTCGTGAACGTCACCACCGACCCGGGGAAAAGCTTCCCACCGTTCACCCTATCTATGCCTTTCATAATTTTATACACCTCTATTAAGTCTCCCCTCATCCTCCGTCTTTCCAAGGAGAACAACCCCAGTTTCCCCAATCTCTCCTCATAACCAAGCCCCTCCATACCAGGCAACATCCTGGTAAACCTCCTCTGTACTCTCTCCAAAGCCTCCACGTCCTTCTGGTAGTGTGGCGACCAGAACTGGACGCAGTATTCCAAATGCGGCCGAACCAACGTTCTATACATCTGCAACATCAAACCCCAACTTTTATACTCTATGCCCCGTCCTATAAAGGCAAGCATGCCATATGCCTTCTTCACCACCTTCTCCACCTGTGACGTCACCTTCAAAGATCTGTGGACTTGCACACCCAGGTCCCTCTGCGTCTCTACACCCTTTATGGTTCTTCCATTTATCGTGTAGCTCCTCCTAACATTATTCCCACCAAAATGCATCACTTCGCATTTATCAGGATTGAACTCCATCTGCCATTTCCTTGCCCAAATTTCCAGCCTATCTATATCCTTCTGTAGCCTCTGACAATGTTCCTCACTATCTGCAAGTCCTGCCAGTTTTGTGTCGTCCGCAAACTTACTGATCACCCCAGTTACTCCTTCTTCCAGATCATTTATATAAATCACAAACAGCAGAGGTCCCAATACAGAGCCCTGCGGTACACCACTAGTCACAGGCCTCCAGCCGGAAAAAGACCCTTCCACTACCACCCTCTGTCTTCTATGACCAAGCCAGTTCTCCACCCATCTAGCCACCTCCCCCTTTATCCCATGGGATCCAACCTTTTTCACTAGCCTACCATGAGGGACTTTGTCAAACGCTTTACTAAAGTCCATATAGACAACATCCACGGCCCTTCCTTCGTCAACCATTTTGGTCACTTTCATGACCTCAAGGCACCCAAAAGAGCTTTACAGTCAATGAAGCACATTTGAGGTATAATCACTGCTGTAACGTAAGGAAGTGCAGCAGCCAATTTATGCATAGCAAGATCCCACAAACAACAATATGACAGTGAGCAAATAATCAGTTTCTGGTAGTTTTGGTTGGAGGATAAACATTAGACATTCTTCAAATTGTGCCATAGGATTTTCCACACCTACCTGAGAGGGTCGATGGGACCTCACTTGGATGGCTCTTACAAAAGGCAGCAATCCAACAGTGCAGCACTCCCTCAGTCCTGTACTGGAACTATCAGCTTGGATTTTATATTCAGGTTGCCAGAGTAGGATTTGGACCCATAATCCACTGGATGAGAGATGAGAGTGTTGCCCACTGAGCCACACATTTTATTCGGAACAATGAAATATCAGAAGTAAAGTCCCTGGTCTACAGGAAAGAACGTAAAACAGCAATCAAACAACTTACTCTAAAGCCAAAACCCCTTTGTTAGGCGAATTCTTCAACTGACTTGAGAATCAACTCCTTCCCTGGGAGTCTGTTCCACATTCATTATCCCATGGGATAAACGCTTTTCTAATTGCTAAATGGCAGGGTTATCTTTCTAACCAGAACCTCTCAATCATGAAAGAAGCATAATGAAGTCCCACTTACCTGCAAAATACTGGATTCTCCCTCCTACTGGCAAATTGATCATGGATGTGGGGGAGGGGCATAAAGTAATCAGGTTGCTATGGCTGCACCACCTTTTGCTGTTTTCCCGAAAGCTTGGCCTGAAGCTGCGGAGGAACCTGACAGCTCCGGTCTGCTCTTTGCTGCAAAAATCCATTCACTGCTATGAATATGATTAATATAACCATAAATAAGAACATGATTCACTTTGTTTATTATTTATTTGTTCATCATTTATTATCTCTGAAAATGGTTTGTGTTTTTCTTTTGGGCAAACCCACAATTCGGCAACACGGATAATACGAACAGTTAAAAATATTATTTCAGTAACATTTGCCTTGCTTCTGACAATCTGACTGCAGGACTCCATAGCTATCTTCTATGTTGGTGCAATATGGCACAATTTCTGGCTCACTCCCTTCGCTTCTCTGTGATGTCCTTTACTCTGGCACCAGAGAGGTAACACCCCATACAGGACTCACATCATTACAGAAATGTCCATCTGTCCCCCTTATTATGGAATCTCCTACAACAACTGCATTTCCACATGTTATTGCCCTCCTCTGTTCTGTCCCTCGTCCATTGGTGTCGTGGTCTGGACTGTACTCCTTCAGAGTATCATCACTCCCAACGGTCTCCAGTGCAGCGTATCTGTTTGAAAGTGACACACACCTCAAAGATTCTTGTACTCTCCGCTTCTTCCTACTCCTCCGATGGCTACGCACTAATCCTGAGCTCTTACTGTCTGTGGGATGACCATCTCCTGGATGGTCCAAGGAATTCTCATCTTTCCTGATGCTCCGCACAGAGTCCAGCTACTCCCAAGTTCGGAAACCCTGAGCTTCAGCTCAAACAACTGGTGACACTGCCTGTCATGTCACACAAGGCACAAAGTGTCCTGAAGTTCCTACATGATCCCAGATACCCATCCGTGATGTAAAAAAAGCCTCGTTATTCATTTTATCTCCAAATTTGCAGATGACACAAAGCTGGGTTGGAAAGTGAGCTGTGAGGAGGATGCAGAGATGCTTTAGTGTGATTTGGACAGGCTGAGTGTGTGGGCAAATGCATGGCAGATGTAGAATAATGTGGATAAATGTGAGGTTATCCACTTTGGTAGCAAAAACAAGAAGGCAGATTATTATCTGAATGGCTATGGATTGAGAGAGGGGAATGTGCAACGAGACCTGGGACCTCGTACACCAGTCACTGAAGGTAAGCATGCAGGTGCAGCAGGCGGCAAATGGTATGTTGGCCTTCACAGTGAGTGGATTTGAGTATAGGAGCAAGGATGTCTTGCTGCAGTTATACAGACAGAGCATTGGTGAGACCACACCTGGAATATTTAACATAGAACAGTACAGCACAGTACAGGCCCTTCGGCCCTCAATGTTGTGCCGAGCTTTGTCCGAAACCAAGATCAAGCTATCCCACTCCCTATCATTCTGGTGTGCTCCACGTGCCTATCCAATAACCGCATGAAAGTTCCCAAAGTGTCCAACTCCACTATTACAGCAGGCAGTCCATTCCACACCCAACCACTCTCTGAGTAAAGAACCTACCTCGGACATCCCTCCGATATCTCCCACCATGAACCTTATAGTTATGCCCCCGAGTAACAGCTACATCCACCCGAGGAAATAGTCTCTGAACGTCCACTCTATCTATCCCCCTCATCATCTTATAAACCTCTATTAAGTCGCCTCTCATCCTCCTCCACTCTAAAGAGAAAAGCCCTAGCTCCCTTAACCTTTCCTCATAAGACCTACCCTCCAAACCAGGCAGCATCCTGGTAAATCTCCTTTGCACTCTTTCCAGCGCTTCCACGTCCTTCTTGTAGTGAGGTGACCAGAACTGCACACAATATTCCAAATGTGGTCTCACCAAGGCCCTGTACAGTTGCAGCATAACCCCACGGCTCTTCAACTCAAACCCCCTGTTAATAAACGCTAATGATGTGGAGATGCCGGCGTTGGACTGGGGTAAACACAGTAAGAAGTTTAACAACACCAGGTTAAAGTCCAACAGGTTTATAAATAAACCTGTTGGACTTTAACCTGGTGTTGTTAAACTTCTTACTCTGAATAAACGCTAACACACTATAGGCCTTCTTCACGGCTCTATCCACTTGAGTGGCAACTTTCAGAGACCTGTGGATATGAACCCCAAGATCTCTCTGTTCCTCCACATTCCTCAGAACCCTGCCGTTGACCCTGTAATCCGCATTCAAATTTCCTACCAAAATGAATCACCTCGCACTTATCAGGGTTAAACTCCATCTGCCATTTTTCAGCCCAGCTCTGCATCCTATCTATGTCTTTTTGCAGCCTACAACAGCCCTCCACCTCATCCACTACTCCACCAATCTTGGTGTCATCAGCAAATTTAGTGACCCACCCTTCAGCCCCCTCCTCCAAGTCATTGATAAAAATCACAAATAGCAGAGGCCCCAGCACTGATCCCTGTGGTACACCGCTGGTAACTGGTCTCCAGTCTGAAAATTTTCCATCCACCACCACCCTCTGTCTTCTATGAGATAGCCAGTTACTTATCCATTCGGCCAAATTTCCCTCTTTCCCACACCTCCTTACTTTCTTCATGAGCTGACCATAGGGAACCTTATCAAACGCCTTACTAAAATCCATGTATACGACATCAACTGCTCTATCTTCATCTACACACTTAGTTACCTGCTCAAAGAATTCAATCAAATTTGTGAGGCAAGACTTACCCTTCACGAATCCGTGCTGACTATCCCGCATTAAGCTGCATCTTTCCAAATGGTCATAAATCCTATCCCTCAGGATCTTTTCCATTAACTTACCGACTAGCCGGCCTATAATTGCCAGGGTCATTCCTATTTCCTTTCTTGAACAGAGGAACAACATTCGCCACTCTCCAGTCCTCTGGCACTATCCCCGCGGACAGTGAGGACCCAAAGATCAAAGCCAAAGGCTCTGCAATCTCATCCCTTGCCTCCCAAAGAATCCTAGGATATATCCCATCTGGCCCAGGGGACTTATCGACCCTCAGGTTTTTCAAAATTGCTAATACATCTTCCCTCAGAACATCTACCTCCTCCAGCCTATCAGCCTGTATCTCACACTCATCCTCAAAAGCATGGTCCCTCTCCTTGCTGAATGCTGAAGAAAAGTATTCATTCATCGCCTCTCCTATCTCTTCTGACTCCATGCACAAGTTCCCACTACTGTCATTGACTGGCCCTAACCTCACCCTGGTCATTCTTTTATTTCTCACATAAGAGTAAAAAGCCTTGGGGTTTTCCTTGATCCGACCCGCCAAGGACTTCTCATGCCCCCTCCTAGCTCTCCTAAGCCCTTTTTTTCGCTCATTCCTTGCTACCTTGTAACCCTCAAGTGACCCAACTGAACCTTGTTTTTTCATCTTTACATACGCTTCCTTTTTCCTCTTGACAAGACATTCAACCTCTTTTGTGAACCATGGTTCCCTCACTCGGCCATTTCCTCCCTGCCTGCCAGGGACATAACTATCAAGGACACGCAGTATTTGTTCCTTGAACAAGCTCCACTTTTCATTTGTGCCTTTCCCTGACAGTTTCTGTTCCCATCTTATGCTCCCTAATTCCTCCCTAATCACGTCATAATTACCCCTCTCCCAATTATAAACCTTGCCCTGCCGTAAGGCCCTATCCCTCTCATTTGCAATAATGAAAGACACCGAATTGTGGTCACGATCTCCAAAGTGCTCTCGCACAAACAAATCTAACACTTGGCCCGGTTCATTACCCAGTAGCAAATGCAATGTGGCCCCACCTCTTGTCGACCTATCCACATATTGTGTCAGGAAACCCTCCTGCACACACTGTACAAAAACTGCCCCATCCGAACTATTCGACCTATAAAGGTTCCAATCAATATTTGGAAAGTTAAAGTCACCCATGACAACTACCCTCCGACCTCCACACCTATCCATAATCTGCTTTGCAATTTCTTCCTCCACATCTCTATTGCTATTTGGGGGCCTATAGAAAACTCCCAACAACGTGACCGCTCCTTTCCTATTTCTAACTTCAGCCCATATTACCTCAGTAGGCAGATCCCCCTCGAACTGCCTTTTTGCAGCCGTTAAACTATCCTTGATTAACAATGCCACTCCTCCACCTCTTTTACCAGCTTCCCTACACTTAGTGAAACATCTATACCCCGGAACTTCCAACAACCATTCCTGTCCCTGTTCTAACCATGTCTCCGTAATGGCCACAACATCGTAGTCCCAAGCACCAATCCACGCTCCAAGTTCACCTACCTTATTCCGGATGCTCCTTGCATTGAAGTAGACACACTTCAACCCCCCTTTCCTGTCTTAGTCTCCTTATCTGAGAAGTATGTTCTTGTTATAGAGGGAGTGCAGAGAAGGTTTACCAGACAGATTCCTGGGATGGTGTGACGGACATATGAGGAGAGACTGAGTCAGATGGGATTATATTTGCTGGAGTTTTGAAGAACGAAGGGGGATCTCATAGAAACGTATAAAATTCTAACAGGACTAGACAGGTTAGATGCAGGAAGATTTCCCGATGATGGGTTGTCCAGAACCAGAGTTCATAGTCTAAGGATACAGGGTTAAACATTTAGTACTAATGTCCTTTAGGGAAAGAAATCTGCCATCCTTACCCGGTCTGGCCTACATGTGACTCCAGAGTCACAGCAATGTGGTTGACTCTCAACTGCCCTCTGAAATGGCCGAGCATCCACTCAGTTCAAGAGCGACTAGGGATGGGCAATAAATGCTGGCCAGCGAGCAACGTTCATGTTCCACGAATGAATAAAAAAATACTGAGATGAGGAGAAATTTGTTCACCCAGAGAGTAGTGAATCTGTGGAATTTGCTACCACAGAAAGGAGCTGAGGCCAAAACATTGTATGTTTTCAAGAAGGGATTAGCTATAGCTGTTGGGGGTAAAGGGATCAAATGATAAAGGGTAGGCAGGATCAGGCTATTGAGTTGGATGATCAACCATGATCATAGTGAATGGTGGAGCAGGCTCAAAGGGCTGATTGGCCTTCTCCTACACCCCTATTTTCTATGTATCTTTCTATGTTTAACATTTCATTCACTTCCTAATTGCTTGTTGCAGCTGCATGTAAGCTTTTAGTGAATTATGAACAGGGCACCCAGGCCCCTTTGGACATTCACACTTCCAATCTCTCCCCATTTAAGAAATACTCCATTTCTGTTTCTCCTTCACATTTTCCACATTATATTCCATCTGCCATGTTCTTGGTCATTCACTTAGTCTGTCTAAATCTTCTTAAAGCCTCTTAGCATCCTTTTCCCAACTCACATTCCCACCTAGTTTTGTGGAAATATTATCCGGATTTTATGCTCCCCCACTGGTTCTCAAAGAACAAAATGTACAGCACAGGAACAGGCCTTTCAGCCTTCCAAGGTTGTGCCAATCATGATGTGGAGATGCCGGCGTTGGACTGGGGTAAACACAGTAAGAAGTTTAACAACATCAGGTTAAAGTCCAACAGGTTTATTTGGTAGCAAAAGCCACACGAGCTTTCGGAGCGCTGCTCCTTCATCAGGTGAGTGAAGGGGTAGGTTCACAAACACGGCATATAAAGGCAAAGACACAATTGCAAGATATTGACACTAAAGATATGAGGGACGATTCTCCCATACCGACGCATTAATTTTTTAGTGTGTCGGGGAGTTTCGCGCGTGCGCCAATTCGCGGGATTAGCGCAGGAAGCAGGCGGGACCAGCAGGTAAGTAATTTTAATCTTACTTTCATGTTATTTTCATGTAATTATTGGGCCCGGGATTGAATTTGCCAGACTCAAAAGCTTCTCCCCCCAGCCAGTACAATGTGACCCTGGCGGGGTTTAGAGTAGCTCCCCACTTTCAGTGAACTAGTAGAAGACCCCGCTGGGGTGAAGGGGGGCGATTGGGGCCCCCCAGGGGCTTGGGCGGTGGGGGTGGTGCCCCCAAGGCATGGGCACCCTGGCAGTGCCAGCCTGTGCCCCCGGCACTGCCCAAGAGGCAAAGTGCTCATGCCCAGGGGATGCATTGGCACTGCCCACTGGGCATGGGGCAGTGCCAATGGGATGGGGCCTAGGGGGCAGGGCCAAGGGGGCTGGGTCTAGTGGGGGCTAGCTGGGGGCGGGGTCTATGGGGGCAGTCAGTGCGGGCGGGGGGTCCCACTGCCACTCTGCAGTTGGGTCGATTGGGTTGGAGGGAGGCCAGTGATCGTGGCGGACTGGTGGGGTGGTCTGCCGGGGGGTGGGGCTGTCACCCAGGGGAGGTCTGCCTCCCATGGGGGGCATCCGCTGGGGTGGGGGGGAGTGATCGTCAATGCTGGGGGGATTGCTGGAGATCGGGACGCACCTGGATGGCGGAGGGGTCGGGGCTGGCTCGGGAATGCTTGTGGGGTCGCGATCAGGCTATGGGGGGGCTGGAGGAGCAGCATTGTGGGGGTCTCGGGCTGGCAAGTGATTGAGCTGGCCAGAAAACTGCAGGGGCCACTGCGCATGCGCAGAGTTCCGGAACGGTCAGATCCTGGCATGAATAGGCCCCGCCCCCTGAGCTTTCAATGATATTCACGATTGTGACCTCTGCATTGCACAGAGTGTGGGAGATTCGAGCCTGAACTCCCCTGAAAAAGCAATCGTGAATTACACCAGTTTTCCCGTGAATTCAGCACTTGGAACCTTTTTGGGAGGATCGCCCCCACAGTGTCTTTGCCCATATATGTCGCGCTTGTCAACCTACCTCAACTCACCAGATGACGGAGCAGCGCTCCGAAAGCTCATGATTCCAAATAAACCAGTTGAACTCCAACCTGGGGCTGCGAGACCTCCCACCGTGCCCACCCCAGTCCAACGCCGACATCGCCACATCATCTCCTTGCTGGGGGTATCCCTCACCTATTCCCCTTTTCCACACTTTTTTCCCTTCAGCTAATTATCCAATTCCTTTTTGAAAGTTATTATTGAATTTGCTTCCACCACCCTTTCAGGTCACCACACTACCAGAAGGATGTGGAAGCCCTGGAGAGAGTGCAAAAGAAGGTTCACAAGGATGTTGCCTGGGCTCGAGCGCAGTGGCTATGAGGAGAGTTTGAATAAACTAGGACTGTCCTCACTGGAAAGACGGAGGCTGAGGGGAGATCCGGCAGAGGTCTACAAAATCATGAGTGGCACAGACAGGGTGGATAGTCAGAGGCTTTTTCCCCAGGGTGGGAGTGACAATTACAAGGGGGCACAGGTTCAAGGTGAGAGGGGGAATGCCTAAGGGAGATGCGCGGGGGAATCTTCTCACGCAGAGTGTGGTCGCAACATTTAAAAGGCATCTGAATGGGTACATGAATAGGGAGGGAATAGAAGGATACGCACCGAGTAAGGGCAGAAGGTTTTTCTTTAGTTTAGTTAGGGCATCAAGATCAGCACGGGCTTGGAGGGCCGAAGGGCCTGTTCCTGTGCTGTACTTTTCTTTGTTCTTTGTTCTAATACATTCCGGATCAGACCACCTCGTTGGGTTTTCTTTGCCTCTCTGTGTCTGCTGGCATTGCCGCTTGCAGCCACTGATGGATGACATATCTGGCCCTGTCCTAAGGCACTTTGCCCCAAGACAATAATCCCCCCCCCACCTTACTTGCTCAGAAGACTAAGGAAATTTGGCATGTCAGCTACGACTCTCACCAACCTTTACAGATGCACCTTAGAAAGCATTCTTTCTGGTTGTATCACAGCTTGGTATGGCTCCTGCTCTGCCCAGGAGCACAAGGAACTACAAAAGGTCGTGAATGTAGCCCAATCCATCACGCAAACCAGCCTCCCATCCATTGACTCTGTCTGCACTTTCCGCTGCCTCGGCAAAGCAGCCAGCATAATTAAGGACCCCACGCACCCCGAACATTCTCTCTTCCACCTTCTTCCGTCGGGAAAAAGATACAAAAGTCTGAGGTCACATACCAGCCGACTCAAGAACAGCTTCTTCCCTGCTGCTGTCAGACTTCTGAATGGACTTACCTTGCATTAAGTTGATCTTTCTCTATACCCTAGTTATGACTGTAACACTATGAACAGTATGCTTTGTCTGTATAGTGCGCAAGAAACAATACTTTTCACTGTATGTTAGTACACGTGACAATAATAAATCAAAATCAAAATCATCCAACTCCCACCCCACCTCCCCTATCCTGTGTTGAACCAAGTGTTAATCGAGCTAATTGAACATCCAGATACATAAGACCCGTGAGATGCTTTTTCCTCTGCCTCTGAATCCTCCATCCCTTCAATTCATTTGCTCGGGAATAGTGAGGCCAATTAATAAAATTATAGAAGCCCTTCAGTGCAGTAGGAGACTATTTGGCCTATTGAGCCTGCACTGACAACAATCCCATCCCAGTAACGCCACGTATTTACCCCACCAATCCCCACTTGACCATCAACTCAACTATGGTGAACTGATTCATGGGATTAATGCCATCCAGCAGCTCAAGCCTGCTTCACCATTCAATTCGATTAGAGCTGATCTGTCATTTGCCCCATATTGCTGGACATCATGATGCCCTATCATGCCCAATCATGATGCCCTAACTAAACCAAAAAAAACCTTCTGCCCTTACTCGGTCCGTATCCCTCTATTCCCTCCCTATTCATGGACCCATCCAGATGCCTCTTAAATGTTGCTAATGTGCCTGCTTCCACCACCTCCTCTGGCAGCGCGTTCCAGGCACCCACCACTCTCTGCGTGAAAAACTTCCCCCACACATCTCCCTTAAACTTTTCCCTTCTCACCTTGAACCTGTGCCCCCTTGTAATTGACACTTCCACCCTGGGAAAAAGCCTCTGACTATCCACCCTGTCTGTGTTTCTCATAATTTTGTAGACCTCTGTCAGGTCTCCCCTCAGCCTCCATCTTTCCAATCCTAGTTTATTCAACCTCTCCTCATAGTCAACACCCTCGAGACCAGGCAACATCCTGGTGAACCTTCTTTGCACTCTCTCCAAAGCTTCCATGTCCTTCTGGTAGTGTGGTGACCAGAACTGTTCACAATACTCCAAATGCAGCCTCACCAAGGTTGTATATAGCTGCAACATGATTTGCCAACTCTTGTACTCAATGCCCCGGCCGATGAAGGCAAGCATGCCATATGCCTTCTTAATCACCTTGGCCACCTGTGTTGCCACTTTTAGGGAACTGTGGACTTGCATACGAGTAACATCAAACATCACACATCAGTTACCATCACAAATAAATCCTGACTTTTGATCAACACATATTTGTTTGTTTATTTGTTGTTATTTATTTGTTGTTCTCAGTGTCTGATGTGGGAGGTCCTGGAGTCAGCTAGCCTCCCGGACGTCCATATCTGCGCCAGGTGCGTCGAGCTGCAGCTCTTAAGGGACCGCATTGGGGAACTGGAACTGCAGCTCAATGACCTTCGTCTGGTTCGGGAGAATGAGGAGGTGATAGATAGGAGTTACAGGCAGATGGTCACACCGGGGCCATGAGAGACAGACAAGTGGGTCACGGTTAGGAAGGGGAAGGGGAAAGGTCAGGTACTAGAGAGTAGCCCGGTGGCTGTGCCCCTTAAAAATACGTACTCCTGTTTAAGTACTGTTGGGGGGAGCAGCCTACCTGGGGGAAGCAACAGTGGCCGTGCCTCTGGCGCAGAGTCCGGCCCGGCAGCTCAGAAGGGGAGGGAAAGGGAGGATGAGCAAACTGACCACAGCACCAAGGTACAGGGAGCTGTCCAAGTGGAGGGAGAAACAAGAAATGTCGTAGAAATTGGGGATAGTACACTTTTGGATGCTGTTGGGGGGGGGGGGGGACTTAGCAGGGGTAAGCCATGGTGTACAGGTCACTGGCTCAGAGTCTGTCCTTGTGGCTCAGAGGGAAGGGGGGAGAGGAGTAGAGGATTAGTCATTGGGGACTCCATAGTTAAAGGGACGGATAGGAGATTCTGTGGGAACGAGAGAGACTCGCGGTTGGTGTGTTGCCTCCCAGGAGCCAGAGTCCGCGATGTCTTGAATCGTGTTTTCGAAATCCTTAAGGGGGAGGGAGACCAGCCCCAAGTTGTGGTTCACATAGGCACTCAAGACATAGGTAGGAAAAGGGATGGGGATGTAAGGCAGCAATTCAGGGAGTTAGGGTGGAAGCTTAGGGCTAGAACAAACAAAGTTGTTATCTCTGGTTTGTTACCCGTGCCACGTGATAGTAAGGAGAGGTATAGGGAGAGAGAGCAGTTGAACACGTGGTTACAGGGATGGTGCAGGAGGGAGGGTTTCAGATACCTGGACAATTGGGGCTCTTTCTGGGGTAGGTGGGACCTCTACAAACAGGATGGTCTGCACTTGAACCAGAGGGGTAAAAATACCTTGGGGGGGAAATTTGCTAATGCTCTTCGGGAGGGTTTAAACTAATTCAGCAGGGGGGGGGGTACCTGAATTGTAGCTCCGGTGTACAGGAGGTTGAGAGTAGTGAGGTCATGGATGAGGTTTCAGAGTCACAGGAGTGTACTGGCAGGCAGGAAGGCGGTTTGAAGTGTGTATACTTCAACGCAAGGAGCATCCGGAATGAAGTGGGTGAGCTTGCAGCATGGGTTGGTACCTGGGATTTCGATGTTGTGGCCATCTCGGAGACATGGATAGAGCAGGGACAGGAATGGTTGTTGCAGGTTCCGGGGTTTAGATGTTTCAGTCAGTGCAGGGAAGGTGGTAAAAGAGGGGGAGGTGTGGCATTGTTAGTCAAGGACAGTATTACGGTGGCAGAAAGGACATTTGATGAGGACTCGTCTACTGAGGTAGTTTGGGCTGAGGTTAGAAACAGGAAAGGAGAGGTCACCCTGTTGGGAGTTTTTTATAGACCTCTGAAAAGCTCCAGAGATGTAGAGGAAAAGATTGCAAAGATGATTCTGGATAGGAGCGAAAGTAACAGGGTAGTTGTACTGGGGGACTTTAACTTTACAAATATTGACCGGAAAAGCTATAGTTCGAGTATTTTAGATGGGTCAGTTTTTGTCCAATGTGTGCAGGAGGGTTTCCTGACGCAGTATGTAGATAGACCAACAAGAGGCGAGGCCACATTGGATTTGGTACTGGGTAATGAACCAGGCCAGGTGTTAGATTTGGAGGTAGGTGAGCACTTTGGTGATAGTGACCACAATTCGATTACGTTTACTTTAGCAATGGAAAAGGATAGGTATATACCAAAGGGCAAGAGTTATAGCTGGGGGAAAGGAAATTATGATGCGATTAGGCGAGATTTAGTTGGCATAGGTTGGAGAAGGAAACTGCAGGGGATGGGCACAATTGTAATGTGGAACTTGTTCAAGGAACAGCTACTACGCGTCCTTGATAAATATGTACCTGTCAGGCAGGGAGGAAGCAGACGTGTGAGGGAACTGTGGTTTACTAAGGAGGTTGAATCACTTGTGAAGAGGAAGAAGGAGACTTATGTTAAGATGAGACGTGAAGGCTCAGTTAGGGCGCTTGAGAGTTACAAGTTAGCCAGGAAGGACCTAAAGAAAGAGTTAAGAAGAGCCAGGAGGGGACATGAGAAGTCTTTGGCAGGTAGGATCAAGGAAAACCCTAAAGCTTTCTATAGGTATGTCAGGAGTAAAAGAATGACTAGGGTAAGATTAGGGCCAGTCAAGGACAGGAGTAGGAAGTTGTACGTGGAGTCTGAAGAGATAGGAGAGGCACTAAATGAATATTTTTCGTTGGTATTCACACTGGAGAGGGACAGTGTTGTTGAGGGGAGTACTGAGATGCAGGCTGTTGGACTGGATGGGATTGATGTTCATAAGGAGGAGGTGTTAGCAATTCTGGAAAGGGTAAAAATAGATAAGTCCCCTGGGCCGGATGGGATTTATCCTAGGATTCTCTGGGAGGCTAGAGAGGAGATTGCAGAGCCTTTGGGTTTGATCTTTGTGTCGTCATTGTCTACAGGAACAGTGCCAGAAGACTGGAGGATAGCAAATGTTGTCCCCTTGTTCAAGAAGTGGAGCAGGGACAACCCTGTTAATTATAGACCGGTGAGCCTTACTTCTGTTGTGGGCAAAGTATTGGAAAGGATTATACGAGATAGGGTTTATAATCACCTAGAAAGGAATAATTTGATTAGGGATAGTCAGCACGGTTTTGTGAAGGGTAGGTCGTGCCTCACAAATCTTATTGAGTTCTTTGAGAAGGTGACCAAAGAGGTGGATGAGGGTAAAGCGGTTGATGTGGTGTATATGGATTTCAGCAAAGCGTTTGATAAGGTTCCCCATGGTAAGCTTTTGCAGAAAATACGGACACATGGGATTGAGGGTGATTTAGTGGTTTGGCTAGCTGGAAGAAAACAAAGGGTGGTGGTTGATGGGAAATATTCATCCTGTAGTTCAGTTACTAGTGGTGTACCGCAAGGATCTGTTTTGGGGCCACTGCTGTTTGTCATTTTTAGTAATGACCTGGATGAGGGCGTGGAAAGATGGATTAGTAAATTTGCGATGACACTAAAGTCGGTGGAGTTGTAGACAGTGCGGAGGGAAGTGGCAGGTTACAGAGGGACATAGATAAGGTGCAGAGCTGGGCTGAGAGGTGTCAAATGTAGTTTAATGCGGAAAAGTGTGAGATGATTCACTTTGGAAGGAGTAACAGGAATACAGAGTGCTGGGCTAATGGTAAGATACTTGGTAGTGTTGATGAACAGAGGGATCCGGGTGTCCATGTGCATAGATCCCTGAAAGTTGGCACCCAGGTTGATAGGGTTGTTAAGAAGGTGTACGGTGTGTTAGCTTTTATTGGTAGAGGGATTGAGTTTCGGAGCCAGGAGGTCATGCTGCAACTGTACAAAACTCTGGTGCGGCCGCATTTGGAGTATTGCGTACAGTTCTGGTCGCCGTATTATAGGAAAGATGTGGAAGTGTTGGAAAGGGTGCAGAGGAGATTTCCCAGGATGTTGCCTGGTATGGTGGGAAAATCGTATGAGGAAAGGCTGAGGGGCTTGAGGTTGTTTTCGTTAGAGAGAAGAAGGTTAAGAGGTGACTTAATAGAGGCATACAAGATGATCAGAGGATTAGATAGGGTGGATAGTGAGAGCCTTTTTCCTCGGATGGTGTTGGCTAGCACGAGGGGACATAGTTTTAAATTGAGGGGTGAGAGATATAGGACAGATGTTAGAGGTAGGTTCTTTACTCAGAGAGTAGTAAGGGCGTGGAATGCCCTGCCTGCAGCAGTGGTGGACTCGTCAACGTTGAGAGCGTTCAAGTGGTTATTGGATAAACATATGGATGATATTGGAATAGTGTAGATTAGAGGGGCTTTAGATTGGTACCACTGGTCGGCGCAACATCGAGGGCCGAAGGGCCTGTACTGCGCTGTAATGGGAAAAAAAGAAAAAAAAAATTTGTTTGTGTACTCAATCGTTCTGTCTCTGGTGATAGGTCCCAGTAGCTCCCCATAACAGATGTTAAACCGATTGGATAATTATCTGGGGTTTCTCCCTCCATCCCACTTTAAGTAAAAGCGCATTCTCACATATATACGTCACAAAGATATATATGTAACAAAGCAATTAGAGATTTCTGGGGTATTCCAAATTCTGGAGGAAATTGCTTTCCACCAACTCACTGTTCTTATGTCAGTCAAGTAGGATAGGATGCATTAGGGTGAGGATTCAAATTAAGGTGCCTTAATGTTCGGGTGAGGGTTAGAGTATGTTAGTATTCGGCTTTGGGAATGTTAGTATTAGGGTTAGGGTGCATTACAGTTTGGGTTAAGTTGCAGTAGTGTTACGGTAAGGTTAGGGTGCATTAGGTTTTGGGTGAGGGTCAGGGTGCATTAGGTTTAAGGTAAGGGTCAGGGTGCATTAGTGAAGTAGCAGGCTGGCTACTTTCCTTCTACCTTCTCCAGTCACCTGTATTTTTGCAATGGCGGTGGAAGCAAGGCCCTAACTGGACATGAATTGGCCAATAATTGTCTAGTTAAAGGTCTCAATAGGCACAAGAGCAGATGATTGGCTAATGCTTTATCCATCCACTATATTCTGGAGGAAAGTTCAGGAGTGGGCAGGGCGAAGTGAGCATTGCCACTCTGCAAATTCATCAGCTGGAGGGGCCATGAAATCCACCTCTGGATGTGGAGTGGTGCCTCTCAAGCTATATAACCAATTGTCTCTCTCTAATGGACAGAGATGTCCTTCTTGGATTATGGCTAATTACCATGACCAATGTGTTGTATAAATGCAAGTATTTCTTTCTTAATAAAGGAATGATTCCTTATTGGTGGAAATTAATACAATCTGATTTTAGTGACCATTACCTATTATTAGATTAGGAGAACATTAAAATGTAACAGCTTTTTAAAAAATCACAGTAGTATTCAATACACTGAATCGGGCTTTCACTGGAACAATATGGTTGAGGACACTAAATATACCCTGTGAACTGGCTGGACAGGGGTAGCAATGTGGGGATATTTGAGGAATGGGGAATTCAGGGGATTATTTTTTGGGACCTTTGGATAAACTGTGGGGTGTGTGACTTTCCTATTTCCATTAGTAAGTGTTAATTATCTGTATTTATTTCACATAAATCTTGAATGAATAATTTTCACTTTAGAAGCAGATAATAATCATGGAATAATTCTTTGATTTACTCAGAGTTCATTTTGTTTCACCCTTTGAAACAATGATTGTATTGATTTTGCTATTCTATTTCATTTCAGCATTGCACTCAGAATAGTATTTTACTGGTTAATGTACATAATTCAGTAAATAGAAACTCAGACGAGGTGCAGAAACATGGCTGGACTGAATGAGCTATTTTCTATGTGACTACCCATCACTCAACTTCTAGCTGTCTTTTGTTTATACTGGGCGCACAATAGGAGCTATAGACCTCCCAATACATCTTTTGTAAGAGTATTGTACCTCTGAATGTACAGACAGAATTGGCAGTGTGAATAAGCTTGGTGAATATTGCCAAGACACTATGCTTTGTTCAGCATTATTCTTCACAATGGATATCACACTTTGGAAGTAATTTTTAAAAGGGAATCAAAATAGTGGGTACTTTTAGCTTTTGTTTCTTTTACACTACCATGCATTCTGTCTCTCACTCAGCTGCTTCTATTATACTGACAAATTAAATAAACCACAGCATTACTGAAGGGCTTTGGGCAGCAATGCTTCCACTTCTCTGTCCTTCCACAATTCGAAGAGTGAACACTGTCTTGTGCTTCTCATGTTTTTGAAAGACTGCTTTTAAACCTAAATCCGTGTGTGCAATGTAGACGGCAGGGGAAATACTTCTGTTTGAAACAGTCTTGATCAGTTAACAGGAAGCTTGAAACCAATCGGCATTTTTCAGGTAAAATGAACTCTGCTCCAACATTTGCTTTTCCCAGCAACTTTCAGGCTCATCTGAGCTCCATGAGCAAATTTTTCATTACATGACCATAGTGTGAGTGAGTGAGTGAGACTGTGTGCAAGAGAGACTCGAGTGTGTACAAGTGTGAGTGTGTGTGAGTTAGTGTGTCACTGGATGCATGAGGTGCGAGTGAGACAGAGTGAGAGTGCGTGAATGGGTGTGTACATTTGAGAGTGCATGGGCGAGAGTGAGTGTATGTCTATATGAGCCTACATGTGTAAGTATATGCGGGAGTGAGAGAGACTGTTCCCGAGCCTAGTTCCCAGTGTTTGCAGATTTCCCGGTTAAACTATATCACTGGGGTTGCTCTATCTGCTTTGAATTATTTAATGTACAACTGCTAACAGCTATTGTTGGGCAGATTCAGACAGTGGGGTTCAATATGTTATGAAGGTTGAGAGAATTTACTTTTTAAGTTTATATTTGAAAGAATGCTTATTTAATGCTTTAAACAAGATGCAGATCCAGTTATTCTATCAAGAGGTTGAATATCTGTATTTTGGACTCTACACTAATGGGATTATTTTTATCTAATGACTCATTTGTTTTGAACTCAGTATCAAGTACAAAAAATAACCATGTGATTCAGAAAATTCTTCTTGAAAACATCCTCGAATTGTTTCTATGGCTCCAACATCATTCTTTCGTAAATTGTGAGCTATGCTATTTCAGTAACTTGGGCATGTTGACCAGAATATCTGCGAGCATTTTCATGCTTTTTCAAAATTTGCCCGATGAAGGTCACCTTTTAAAATTTTAATCAGCAGGTTGAAGAGATGATACAAAAACGTGTTAATTATTTGCATTCATTTGGAACCGTCAGTGAGGGAGGTTTGGTTATTGTTGATATTTATTGTATTGTTTTTGACTTTCACAGAAAAGGACACATTGTGTCCGTGCTGCTTTTAAAATGTGTTACATTCTTTAAAAAATAAACTTTGATGTAAGCATAAAACTTTGCTCTTGCAAGGGCAGATAATTGATAGAAATCCTGAGGTCTCCAGGAGATTTCTTTGTAACAAGTGAAGTTGTATCTTAGATACAAGCAGAATACTTTCCAAAATCTTCCACTGGTTACAATCAAGTAAATGCCAGTGTGAGGAGTTGGCTTTGAAGAGTTCAGCCACCAACGAGGATGACCTCATTTAGAATGCAAGGAATCAGAAGGACAGAAGTGGCCCTGCTGTGTTCCACCAGGACTAACCAGCTTCAGAGATAGAGAGCCCTGCATGCACACAGTGAAGTATTGAACCTAAGGAGCTTGAAATGGACAGTGTAGGTTTCATCTTTTATTACTGGGTAAGGACTTTCTAAAAAAGCACAGTCGAAATTCCCTTCAACTGTCTAAATATTCAGTATAATTCGTCTCAGGGGAAATTTGACTTTATGGAATCCTAAGATTCCCTTTATCCTCGTCCTTCTCTAAATGTCTGCAGGGTCTCCCAGTGAAAGGAACGGGCTGGAGGAGACAGCTGAAGGTCAGGGTTACCCACTGTGGTTTGACTTTTAAAATGAAGAGCTTTTCATTTCTCTTGTTGCCATGTCAGATCTAATTTACTCTACATTATGGTGCCAGAGTTTGCCTGCTCCTGACAGGAGGGGGTTAAATGAGATTACAAGCTTAAGAGCTTGTCAGCAGCAACTGCTGACTGCGATGTGAAATGCCGATTTAATGATCAGTTTTATCAGAGTTAGTGGAAAAAGTGCTGCCTTCAGCAAGTGGGCTGGATATTTGGCAGTTTTGGTACATTGGAGAGAGGACGAAACTGATCCAAATTTTCAGCAATAAGTTAAGGTTTCGATGCAATTGAGTCTCTTTGACAAGGGGGGGGGGTAAAAAAAAAGACTTGCGTTTGTATAGTGCCTTTCACGGCCACAAGACATCCCAAACTTCCTTACATCTAATGGAGTACTTTATGAAGTGCAGGCGCTGCTGTAATGAAGGAACACAGTAAGAGTTTTAACAGCACCAGGTTAAAGGCCTTTAAATGGACTTTAACCTGGTGCTGTTAAAACTCTTACTGTGTTCACCCCAGTCCAACGCCGGCATCTCTACGTAATGAAGGAACCCCAGCAATTAGTCTTCACACTATAAACTCCAACAAAAATAATTAAGATTTCACCTCCATCAAGTATTGCTGTCTCCCTCACATATTACTTGTTTCCATATCCAATCAATAAAGCTGATTTTTTTTTTAAAAAGGTTTTTCAAGTTTTAATTTGTAGTTGATATAAATTCCAATAGATTAGTAATATTGGTTTGTACATTATTTATTTATTAGTGTCACAAGTAGGCTTACATTAACACTGCAATGAAGTTACTGTGAAAATCCCCTGGCCACCACACTCCGGCACCTGTTCGGGTACACTGAGGGAGAATTTAGCATGGCCAATGCACCTAATCGGCACGTCTTTCAGACTGTGGGAGGAAACCGGAGCACCCGGAGGAAACCCACGCAGATATGGGGAGAACGTGCAGACTCCGCATAGACAGTGATCCAGATTAAAACAATCAGTTTGCATTTTAGTTAATTCCATTTTTTAACATGCGAGTTCATGCTAAAAAGTACTTTTCTCCCAGGCATTGGGTTTTAAACTGAATTCCTGCCATTACCAGCAGTGCTATTCTTCAGTAAATTTAACTAAATTTGAAAGAAAATACATGGCATTTCACTTTTTTCAAGATTTCATCAACAAAAGCTTACATTTATATCGCACCTTTAGCATCGAGAAACATCTCAAAGTGCTTCACATAGTGTGTTTTGCAGTGGTGGAAGTAGCCCACCATTGGCCAGTGGCTGGATCTTCCGGTCCTGCTGCTGTCAGGGCTTCCCACTGCGCACCCTCTGCCACCAGGGAACCCGGAGCGGAAGCACCCAGTAGTGGGACTGGACGATCCCACTGATGGGAATGGCTGGAAAATCCCACCCATTAAGTTGGTGACAAAAAGCTTGGTCAAAGAGATGGGTTTTAAGGACCAGGGTAAAGAAAAAGAGAGAAGTCAAAGGATTTCTGTAAAAGAATTCCAGATTGTTAAACATCTGATGGCATGATCCCCAATGATGGGTTGAAGTGAAGTGAAGTGGATGCACAAGTTGTCAAAGGAATGGAGAGTTTGGTTGGGATTGTAGGACTGGGAAAGGCTACAGGGATACTGGGTGGCAAGTCCTTGGGAGAAATTTAAGCACAAGGGTGAGAATTTTACTGGTGGTGGTGGAACCAGGAGATGATATAGATCAGAAATCATGAGGGTGATGGGCGGAATTTTGAATAAGTTGAGGTTTTTCAGACGGTGGAGGACAGTCTGGTAAAGGCAGCAGTGGAGCCTGAAGGGCATGTTAGTCAGGGATGAGGTGTTCCTTCGCAAATAGTCTAAGGAAAAGTTGGAGACAAGCACTATGGCAAAAGTGAAAGTAGGTTGATTTTGCAATAGAGTGAAAGTTTAACCTGAGACAGAGGCGAGGAAAGATATGGAATGAGTGGGAACGATACAGGGATAGTCATGGGCATCATAAACAATGGCGCCAGTTTTCCCAATGGTTAATTGAGGAATTGGGTAATTGCTCATTCAAGATTGAACAAACATGTCTCAATAGTGGGGAAGTGGACCTACATGTCATCTAGAAGCTGGCTACATGTCTGCAGAGAGACTGAGGGTTAAGAATACACCAAGGTCATAGATACAGAGGAAGTCATTCATATGATTTGTGATTCCAAACAGAACAGTACGACCACAATTTTCACCTTGTCCCTTTGGTAAAGGTAGCGCTTTGATTGAAGTGTACTGGAGTAAATGGTGCAACTCCTGCAAATACAATTATGCACAAAAATAGACAAATTAAAAAAACGTAATCTAAAGTTCAGTTGTCAAAGTGCGCACTCTTAAACAGTCTCCTTATGATTCAGTAAGAATAAAATGATTCATTCATGAGGTTAAATTTTTGTACTCCAATCCCAGTGAAAACGCAGCTCGAGATTGTGGATATTCAATTAAGCAGCTATTTGGATTTTTGTTTTATTACACATTGTACTTATCTGCAAAGAATTGCTGGTTTGAATGCGTGTTGTAGTTTGTGGTGGGTACAATACTATGGAATGATGGTTCAATTTCTATTCAACCTTCTGTTGCATAGTGTGAGGCCACATTTTATAATGGCAGCTTGTTGAATGGAAATGTAACTATCATTCCATAATTTTATGGAATGTTTATTTCCATGTTTCATAATATTCCTGTGAAGCGACTTCGGAGGTCTCATTACATTAAAGACGCTATATATAAATTGTTTTGTCTACCTGATAGGCCAGATGAGGTCTTGCTTTAACATGACTCATTTTCCAATGGTGCAACACCTCCTCAGTACAGCACTTCCCAGAGAAGTGTGAGATGATGCATTTGGGGAGCTCAAGCAAGGCAAAGGATTACTCATAAATGGGAGGGTACTGAGAATTGTAGAAGAAGTGAAAGACTTTGGAGTGATTGTCCACAGATTCCTGAAGAATGCACAGGCTGGTTAAGAAGGCATATCAAAACCTTTCCATTATTAGCTGAGGCATAGAATACAAGATTATGGAGGTTATGCTGAAACTATTTAAAGCATTAGTTAGGCCACAGCCTGAGTACAGTGTGCAGTTCTAGTCACCTCATTACAGAAAGGATGTAATTGCATTAGAGAGGGTACAGAGGAGATTTACGAAGATGTTGCCAGGACTGGCAAATTGCAGCTATGAGGAAAGATTGGATAGGCTGGGGTTGTTCTCCTTGGGACAGAGCAGGTTGAAGGGAGATTTGATTGAGATGGGCAAAATTGTGAGGGGCCTGGATAGAGTGGATGGGAAAGGTCTGTTTAGGAGAGGTCAGTGATTAGTGGGCAGAGATTTAAAGTGATTGGTGTAAAGATTAGAGGGAAGATGAGACATTTATTTTCACCTAGAGGGTTGTCAGGATCTGGAATTCACTGTCTGAAAGGTTAGTAGAGGCAGGAACTCTCAACTCAATTAAATGGTGTCTGGATATGTATCTCAGAGCAATGGGCCAAATTCTGGAAAGTGAGATTAGAGTGGGAGGCTCGTTTTTCAGCTGGCACAGACATAATGGGCCAAGTGGCCTCCTTCTGTGTTGTAAACTTTCTATGAATCTAATACCAGCCTGGATTAAGTATCAGGTTTCTGGAGTGGGAATTGAACTAATGACCATTTGACTTGGGGGTGACAGTGATATCCTTGGTGACACTAACTTGGCAAAGTTAAGGAAAGAATGAATATTTTTAAATATATCTTGAAGTCTTCTGTGGATTACAGTGCAGTTGTGGAATTGTGACAATTATATAATCACATCCTTCTCATCATATACACTCACTGCCTATTATCCAATCACAGATGCATCACTGGGTCAATCTGGTGTTTGCAGAGAAATACAACTTGCCTCCAAAATGGTTTGTGCCAGAAATGAGCTGTGCCTATTTAAAAGATCATCTGGGAAATTTTGGGGATTAATAAATTTAATATCCTGTTGAAATTCCCATGATTATGAATCACCATCAAACTGATAGCAAGGTTATCACTGCAACAATACTGGGACAAGAGATTGGAAATACATCACTGATGACACTGGGGGGTGAGGTTTTGCTGGGGTGAAGTTAACTGGGGTTGAATGGCAGGATTTTGTTTTTAATTTGTGTCCTGTCATGTATAAAGATCAAAAACACTTTTTAGAAATAATTTTAGCCATTCTTGTCACTTTGTCTCTTGTTCTTTCCAATTTCATTACAATACTGGAACAGTATTTCACAGAAGGAGAAGGTTTGTGCTGGTGATTCAGAGACTGTGCTCAAGGTTTACAGTCTGTCTAAGCAGCTGTCACATTCTTACATTATGGTCACTGAATCTGAATGAGGCTTTCCACATCAAAACCCTGCATCCTTTGTGATATCATCTCCTGCTCCAAGCTATAATGCTTATTAATTCTGCACCCTTACACCATGAGCTTCTGCAAATATATTCCATCAGCCTAGCATTTAATTTAATTAGAACAGCTGGGTTCTGATTCTGCTTTCTGTGTCAGCACGTTATGATATAACACAATTACTGATTACTTTTAGATAGGGCAAAATATGATTAGGGTTTGGGTGACTGTATCGTAAGCCTTATTAGATTCATTTTAAATCTAGAGATAAATAGAAAAGTTTTATTTGTGGTGTAATGAGATTATGCTTATTAGGGCAAGGCCTGGTAACCTAGAGTGGGATCAGTAAGTGGAGGATTATGCCTGTAGGTACACTCCAGGCTCGGTTTGTAATGGAGAATTCCTCCCTTTAACACACATCCTGCCCTTTCCTGATCCTTGATCTTCCTATCTGGACAAATCCATTCTGATCTAATTTTTTGGGCTTTGACATGCAGTGAAGCTGCAGTAGTCTCCGCACGCACATATATGTTGCAGGTTAACTAAATCTGATTCTCAAATACACACATCAGGTTATTCAGCAAAGTGTGGTTACCACTAGGAATATTCGGAATGCTCAAAGGCACACAGAAAGCTCCAGGTTCTTCAGTGGGGCTGAGAGTGAGAATAGGCTGATCAGTTAATGCAATCAGGTTTAATTATTGAACCTAGGGATTGGGGTGGAGTATTTGTGGATAATGTTTAGTCTGTATGATTAATTTGAGAGTTCTTGGCATAGAAATTATTTTAGGATGGGTACATCAATGTGTTTATGCCTGTATCTTTGTGTGTCTATATCACAGAATCAAACTGCACAGAAGAGGCCCTTCGGCCCATCGAGTCTGCACCGACACATTAGAAACATCTGAACTCCCACCTAATCCCATCTGCCAGCACTTGGCCCATAGCCCTGAATGTTATGACGCGTCAAGTGCTCATCCAGATACTTTTTAAAGGATGTGAGGCAACCCGCCTCCACCACCCTCCCAGGTAGTGCATTCCAAATCGTCACCATCCTCTGAGTAAAATAGCTTTTCCTCACATCCCTCCAAAACTCCTGCCCCTCACCTTCAACCTATGTCACCTTGTGACTGACCCTTCAACTAAGGGGAATAGCTGCTCCTTATTCACTCTGTCAATGTCTCTCATAATCTTGTACACCTCGATCAGGTCACCCCCTCAGTCTTCTCTGTTCCAACGAAAACAACACAAGCCTATCCAACCTCTCTTCATAACTTAAATGTTCCATCCCAGGCAGCATCCTGGTGAATCTCCTCTGCACTCCCTCCAGTGCGATAATGTGGCGACCAATGTGTGTGTATCTTGATTCAGTGTATTGTGTATAATGTGTGTATTGCGTGTATATTATGGGTGGGATTTTCCAGCCACACATGCCCCAAGACCAGAAATTCCCGCCCGGAGTCAACGGCCCTTTACAGTTTGCTGAAATTTCTGTCCCACCCACTACGATTCCAGCAGCAGGCGAAAATTCCACCCTGTGTGCATGTGCAGATTCTGTGTTTGTGTGAGCTGATTGTTTGTGTGTGTATTGTGACATTAGTGTACCTCTAAGAGATTTTTAAAAAATCATGCTCACAGCCTTAGGTGATGTCATTGTTGGGAGGAAAAAACTGTGGGCAGATCAGGTGACAAGGATTGATTTTCAATTTCAGTTTTGAGCTGCAGGTTTTAGAAGGGACAGCAAGCTAAAAAGAAGTGTTTTCCCTCTCTCCCTGTTTTGAAAATTCTCTTGTTTTCCCTGAAGGATGAAAGTTTGCTGCTGTTGAGAGCTGGACTCGAGTCTCTCTGGTGCTTTGGGAAGCTGTCTTGTCTTCAAACTGTTTGGGGTGAATCCAGAGAACTGCAGATTTTAACCAAAGGACTCAAATTTCATTGTTATGGTTCAGATTAGTAACTTCAAAGTGTTTTATGAAACCTGCCTGATTCATAAGTTTTGCATCCTGAATTTGGCTCAGATAAGCATGAGATGTTTCACTTCAGGTATGATTCAAGTGACCCACTAGGGAGCTTTTATCAAACAAAGTTTATTTAAGAATATAGTTAACATGTATATGAAGAAAATTAGCAAGAATTTTTATCAGTTACAAACAAGAAACAAAACAGCCACTATAATGTATAACTGTTCATGAATATCTCTAATGTGTTCCGATTAAACCCAAAACCCATAACAACAAAAACCCTTTTCACAGCTTTAACACAGCACAGACTAATGCTCATGTGACAATGGAAATTTGAGTCCCTTGGTTGAAGTCTGCAGATATTTCCCTGGGTGGGAGAGACGTTCTCCAATCACGGCTTGAAAAGGGAATGGGAGTGTTTGATCCGGAATGTGACTCCCACAGTCCGGCACCATGGGCACAGCAGAAATGCAGGATAAAATACAATCACCATGACCACCTGTGTGAACCATGATGTGGAGATGCCGGCATTGGACTGGGGCTGTGTGAGGCCAGTGAATGCATTCTGACATTACAGCTCATATCCATCACACCAACAATCTCTCCCTCTGCTCAATGCACCATACCCCCATCACTCACCCAGCAGCACTCACTGGCACTCAGGACATACACCGAATATTAATATACTAACCCTCACCCTCACACCCAACTCTTTCTGCCTTTCTTTCAGAGCTCCATCTATTTAGTCCATCACCCAATCACAGTGCTGCACAATCGCTGATGCTTTGCCCTCTCCTTTGCAGGAGGAGTTTGCTTGTTATCTCGGTGAGGCAGCAGTCTGGAGCGGGAGCTCCAAGACTTCATCCCGAAGTGGTGTTCCACTTTCTGGGGCTGGTGACAATGTAGCCTCTGGTTTCTAAGCAGCAGGAGGCAAACCAGGATGATGGTTAATGGCAATCTTTACACTTTCCAACTCCTTCCTCAACCTCATCCTGAGTTGTGGCATTAATTGGAAACTGAAGATGAAGTTGACCGTGGTCCTCCTGCTTTCCTCCTCAGTCCCCACTTCCCACACCCTAACACTCTCCTATTTGTATACTTTCAGATACAGAAAAGATTCTGCCTGAACAGCCTCAGTGGAGACAGGAGAAACAGGAACAGCTACCTTGCGAAAATAATGTGGAGACACTGATCTGACACTCACCACCACCAACTCCGATACCAGCACTGCTTTAGAGGCAAGTCCACAACAATATGTGGTGAGTCACTGGGCACATGTAGGTTGCAGCCAGGCCAAGGGGAAGGGTACTTGTGTGCCAGATCACTGGAGGGCAAGGCTGCAGATCAGTTCTACTGCGGGGACTGAGATGAAGATTTCAATGGGGCAGCGTACAGGAAGACGCTGATAAGCATACACACAGAAATGCTTGAGGCTTAGGCAGCGTTGCCAGACCATCTGTTGTCACAGTCAAGGAGGAGTCCAGCTCCAATATGGAAGAAGGCATTGCACAGAGTTGGGAGCCCATCCTTTGTACTGTGGAAATGATGGCCCATGACAGCACTGTTGGATTGACCCATGATGCAGCATCAGTGGCTGGGGTCTCAATGCAGTAAGAAGTCTCACAACACCAGGTTAAAGTCTCACACCACCAGGTTCTGTGACACAGAACTCCCACTTACTTGACGAAGGAGCAGTGCTCCGAAAACTAGTGGCTTTTGCTACCAAACAAAAACCTGTTGGACTTTAACCTGGTGGTGTGAGACTTTAACCTGGTGTTGTGAGACTTCTTACTGTGTTTACCCCAGGCCAACGCCGGCATCTCCACAGTCCAAAGATGTGCGGGTTAGGTTGATTGGTCAGGTTAAAAATTGCCCCTTCGAGTCTTGGGATGTGTAGGTTAGAGGGATTAGGGGGTAAATATGTGGGGGTAGGGCCTGGGTGGGATTGTGGTCGGTGCAGACTCGATGGGCCGAATGGCCTCCTTCTGCACTGTAGGGTTTCTATGATTCTATGATCTATGATCATGTCTCAATGCAGTCCCGGCAGAATCACCCTGATGTCTCAGTGAGGCTGTGGAGCGCAGATGGAAGTCACGAGGTCGATAGTATAAAAATATGCTGCAAAACCTCAGCAGATTTGGCAGAGAAACAAAGTCAATGTTTTGAATCCAAAATGACTCTTTGTTGAAGTCCAACAAATTACTCGGATTGCTGAGGCATTGTCCCAAGGCAGTGGCAGTAGCTCCAAGGAGCACAAACCTGCTGTCTTCTCACAGGTGACAGTACTATGCCCCCACTAATGCCACTCTGTCGGTGTTCTTGCTGTTGCCTCTCTGCTAGCCCAGACTGCTACCACTCGTACCAAGTTTGTACAGAGCTTGTGTTGCAAGGCCATCTACAGTTTCCCCCACTGAAAGTTAGCAGCCTTCCACCAGGCTTGCAGTGGGCACTGGAATAACACTGTGTAAGAGCATTAGAACAGGCAAAGGAAGATGGAAGACAGGATTTCACAAGGGTGAATCGTTCCTTGTTGTTTGTAGAAGTGCATAACGTTGTTAGGTTCAGATGTTTTCTGAAGGTTTTGTTAACGGCCTTTATTGCATAATGAAAGGTAAAGGGACATACTGATTGGGAGTGTGCAATGGGTGTAGGGGTGGCGATTGGTGGTTCCAACTTGATATGGGGAAAGTGTTTTGATGTGGAGCCCACAATGCACAGTCTGACATTCTGTACAATTACACAGAGTCCAGATACCCTTCACCGTTCCTCCTCCTCACAGAACTTCCCTCTCCGTCTTCTCCATCCCATTTCTCGGCCATGTTGCAGTTCCATATTGAATCATCTCAGATTGGTTGTATTCTCAAAATTGGCATAAAAATCACCAGCAACCCATCACAGAACTCCCACCAACTCTGAAACCCACCTCAACTCCACTTGTGGACTGGTCTTTAAATGATCACAGGTCTCCTCCTGCAGCTGCATACCTGATCTTTAGTTTGGTACAAATTCATTGGCTGGAAGACACAAGTAACTTCCCAGAATGCTGAGGAATCAAAAGTCTAACGAGGAGGAGGAATTGAAGGAAATTAGTGTTACTAGAAAAATAGTATTGGAGAAATTAATGGGACCGAAAGCTGATAAATGCCTCGAGTCTGACAATCTACATCCCAGGGTGCGAAAGGGAGTGGTCGCAGAAATAGTGGATGTGTTGGTTGTCATCTTCCAAAATTCTGTAGATTCTGGAACAGTCCCGGCAGATTGGAGATGGCAAATGTAACGCCGCTATTTAAAAATGGAGGGAGGGAGAAAACAGGGAATTACAGAGTGGTTAGCCCAACACCAGGAATAGAGGAAATACTGGAGTCTATTATAAAGAATGCACAACAGGACATTTATAACATGTCAATGGGATTGGACAAAGTCAGCATGGATTTATGAAAGGGAAATTTTATTTGACAAACCGCCTGGAGATTTTAAGGACGTAACTACCTGAATAGATAAGGGAGAATCAATGGAGGTGGTGCATTTGGATTTTCAGAAAGCTTTTGAGAAAGGCCCACTTAAGAGTTTATTGCGCTAAATTAAAGTGCATGCGATGGGGTAATATAATGGCATGGATTGAAAATTGGTTAGCAAACAGGAAAGAGATTAGGAATAATTGGGTCTTTTCAAAATGGCAGGCTGTGACTAGTGTGGCCCTGTAGGATTCAGTGCACGGGCCCCAGCTATTCACAATATACATCAATGATTTGGATGAGGGAACCAAATTTAATATTTCCAAGTTTAGTGGCTGGGGAAGGTCTAGATCTAGGGGTAACAGTTTCAGGACCTGTGTAGACCATTTAGTAAGAAGTCTCACAACACCAGGTTAAAGTCCAACAGGTTTATTTGGTAGCAAATACCATAAGCGTTCGGAGCGCTGCCCCTTCGTCAGATGGAGTGAAAATCTGTTCTCCAACAGTGCAAAGAGACACAACATCAAGTTACAGAATACTAATTAGAATGCAAATCTCTACAGCCAGCCAGGTCTTAAAGGTACAGATAAGGTGGGTGGAGGGAACATTAAACACAGGTTAAAGAGATGTGTATTGTCTCCAGACAGAACAGCTAGTAAGATTCTGCAAGATCAGGAGGCAAGCTGTGGGGGTTACTGATAATGTGACATAAATACAACATCCCGGTTTAGGCCGTCCTCATGTGTGCGGAACTTGGCTATCAGTTTCTGCTCAGCGACTCTGCGCTGTCGTGTGTCGTGAAGGCCGCCTTGGAGAACGCTTACCTGAAGATCCAAGGCTGAATGCCCGTGACTGCTGAAGTGCTCCCCCACAGGAAGAGAACAGTCTTGCCTGGTGATTGTCGAGCGGTGTTCATTCATCCGTTGTCGTAGCGTCTGCATGGTTTCCATGCCTCGGGACATCCTTTCCTGCAGCGTATCAGGTAGACAATGTTGGCCGAGTTGCAAGAGTATGTACCGTGTACCTGGTAGATGGTGTTCTCACGTGAGATTATGGCATCCGTGTCGGTGATCCGGCACGTCTTGCAGAGGTTGCTGTGGCAGGGTTGTGTGGTGTCGTGGTCACTGTTCTCCTGAAGGCTGGGTAGTTTGCTGCGGACAATGGTCTGTTTGAGGTTGTGCAGTTGTTTGAAGGCAAGAAATGGGGGTGTGGGGATGGCCTTGGCGAGATGTTCGTCTTCATCAATGACATGTTGAAGGCTCCGGAGGAGATGCCGTAGCTTCTCCGCTCCGGGGAAGTACTGGATGACGAAGGGTACTCTGTCCGCCGTGTCCCGTGTTTGTCTTCTGAGGAGGTCGGTGCGGTTTTTCGCTGTGGCGCATCGGAACTGTTGATCGATGAATCGAGCGCCATATCCTGTTCTTATGAGGGCATCTTTCAGATAGACCATTTAGGACAGAGATGGGGAGAAACATTTTCACTCAGAAGGTGTTGAACCTGTGGAATTTTCTGCCAAGAGGCTGTGGAGGTCAAATCACTGATTTTTTAAAAAAGGAAATAGATCGATTTCTCGACTCTAAAAGCACCAAAGGGTATGGGGAGAGTGCTTGTGTTTGGTGTTGAGATACAGGATCAGCCATGATCATATTGAAGGGCAGAACATGCTTGAAGGACCAAATGGCGACATGATGGCATAGTGGGAGCGACATGGTGGTACAGTAGGGGCGGCAAGGTGGCACAGTGGGGGTGACATGATGGCACAATGGGGGCGGCATGGTGGTACAGTCGGGGCGGCATGGTCATATTGTAGGGGCGGCACAGTGGCAAGCACTGCTGTCTCACAGCTCCTGTCTCACAGCTCCATGGACCCGGATTCAATTTTGGAGTTTGCACATTCTCCTGTGTCTATGTGGGTTTCACCCGGTGCTCCGGTTTCTTCCCACAGTCCAAAGATGGGCAGGTTCGGTGGATTGAAGCAACTGAAGGCACTGTTGCTAAGTTTGCAGATGATACAAAGATATGTAGAGGGACAGGTAGTATTGAGGAAGCAGGGAGGCTGCAGAAGGACTTGTACAGGTTAGGAGAGCGGGCAAAAAAGTGGCAGATAGAATACAATGTGGAAAAGTGTGAGGTTATGCACTTTGGAAGGAGGAATGGAGGCATAGACTATTTTCTAAATGGGGAAATGCTTAGGAAATCAGAAACACAAAGGAACTTGGGAGTCCTTGTTCAAGATTCTCTTAAGGTTAACGTGCAGGTTCAGTCGGCAGTTAGGAAGGCAAATGCAATGTTAGCATCCATGTCGAGAGGGCTCGAATACAGGAGCAGGAATGTACTTCTAGGGCTGTATAAGGCTCTGGTCAGACCCCACTTGGAGTATTGTGAGCAGTTTTGGGCCCCATGTCTAAAGAAGGATGTGCTGGCATTGGAAAGGGTCCAGAGGAGGTTCACAAGAATGATCCCTGGAATGAAGAGCTTGTCGTATGAGGAACATAGAACAGAGAACATTACAGCGCAGTACAGGCCCTTCGGCCCTCGATGTTGCGCCGACCAGTGGTACCAATCTAAAGCCCCTCTAATCTACACTATTCCAATATCATCCATATGTTTATTCAATAACCACTTGAACGCTCTCAACGTTGACGAGTCCACCACTGCTGCAGGCAGGGCATTCCACGCCCTTACTACTCTCTGAGTAAAGAACCTACCTCTAACATCTGTCCTATATCTCTCACCCCTCAATTTAAAGCTATGTCCCCTCGTGCTAGCCAACACCATCCGAGGAAAAAGGCTCTCACTATCCACCCTATCTAATCCTCTGATTATCTTGTATGCCTCTATTAAGTCACCTCTTAACCTTCTTCTCTCTAACGAAAACAACCTCAAGCCCCTCAGCCTTTCCTCATACGATTTTCCCACCATACCAGGCAACATCCTGGGAAATCTCCTCTGCACCCTTTCCAACACTTCCACATCTTTCCTATAATACGGCGACCAGAACTGTACGCAATACACCAATTGCAGCCGCACCAGAGTTTTATACAGTTGCAGCATGACCTCCTGGCTCCGAAACTCAATCCCTCTACCAATAAAAGCTAACACACCGTACGCCTTCTTAACAACCCTATCAACCTGGGTGCCAACTTTCAGGGATCTATGCACATGGACACCCGGATCCCTCTGTTCATCCACACTACCAAGTATCTTACCACTAGCCCAGTACTCTGTATTCCTGTTACTCCTTCCAAAGTGAATCACCTCACACTTTTCCGCATTAAACTCCATTTGACACCTCTCAGCCCAGCTCTGCAGCTTATCTATGTCCCTCTGTAACCTGCCACTTCCCTCCGCACTGTCTACAACTCCACCGACTTTAGAGTCATCCGCAAATTTACTAATCCATCCTTCCACGCCCTCATCCAAGTCATTAATAAAAATGACAAACAGCAGTGGCCCCAAAACAGATCCTTGCAGTACACCACTAGTAACTGAACTCCAGGATGAATATTTCCCATCAACCACCACCCTTTGTTTTCTTACAGCTAGCCAATTCCTGATCCAAACCACTAAATCACCCTCAATCCCATGTGTCCGTATTTTCTGCAAAAGCTTACCATGGGGAACCTTATCAAACGCTTTGCTGAAATCCATATACACCACATCAACCGCTTTACCCTCATCCACCTCTTTGGTCACCTTCTCAAAGAACTCAATAAGGTTTGTGAGGCACGACCTATCCTTCACAAAACCACGGTTGAGGACTCTGGGTATGTACTTGTTGCTGAGTGGAAGGATGAGGGGAGATCTTATTGAAACTTACAGGATACTGCGAGGCCTGGATAGAGTGGACGTGGAGAGGATGTTTCCACTAGTAGGGAAAACTAGAACCAGAGGGCACAACCTCAGGCTATAGGGATGATCCTTTGAAACAGAGATGAGGAGGAATTTCTTCAGCCAGAGAGTGGTGAATCTGTGGAACTCTTTGCCGCAGAAGGTTGTGGAGGCCAGGTCATTGAGTATCTTTAAGACAGAGATAGTTAGGTTCTTGATTAATAAGGGGATCAGAGATTATGGGGAAAAGGGAGGAGAATGGGGATGAGAAAAATATCAGCCATGATTGAATGACGAAGCAGACTTGATGGGCCAAGTGGCGTAATTCTGCTCCTATGTTTTATGGATTGGCCATGCTAAATTGCCCCTTAGTGTTCCAAAATGTGTAAATTAGGTGGATTAGCCATGATAAATGTGTGGGGTTACAGGGAGAGGAACTGGGTAAACACTGGGTCAGTTGGTGTGGACTCAATGGGCCAAATGGCCTCTTCTGCACTTAGGGATTCTATGATTCTATGGCCGACTCCTACTCTCTATGTTTCTGTGGACATTGTAAGAAGTCTCACAACACCAGGTTCAAGTCCAACAGGTTTATTTGGTAGCACGAGCTTTCGGAGCGCTGCCCCTTCATCACTCACCTGATGAAGGAGCAACGCTCCAAAAGCTCATGCTACCAAATAAACCTGTTGGACTTTAACCTGATGTTGTGAAACTTCTTACTGTGTTTACCCCAGTCCAACGGCGGCATCTCCACATCTGTGGGCATTGGTCAGTGGAATTTCCAATTGAGCTGCGAGAGGTCAGTCCAAACTGTTTCAGCACACCTACGGACACACCTTTACAGCATGGCCTGTTTTTGGTAAGTGCTGCAACGCCTCTGTAGCGCCTCTACAAGCACAGTGAGTTTAATATACCCCCCCTGACATTCAATGCTGCCACCTAAGGCAAGTGTTCCGTTTCACTCCTGGTTGGTGGGGAGATTTTGAGGGGGTGGGAAGTGAGCTGAGAAAACACTGCGTCTGCCATTCTCTTGTAGCCATAGTGTTGGTCAAGCTGCTCCAATCCACCCTTTGGTCAGTGGTCACTCTTGAATGTTGATCAGTGGTGTGAGGTGTTGATACTATTTGTGGTCAAACGCTGCCAGATTCTGAGGCTTATTCACTGAAACCTGGAGGCAGCTTGGAAAGATCTGAATCAGGGTCTATTTAGTGTTGAACATTTCAGCTGGAGATAAGAATCTGAGAGCAGCTTCTTTTAAAACAATCTGTGCCTGAGCGAATGAAACAGTGCCAAGTATCCGAAACAATCCCTACCTCCGTCAGACATCTGAACACAACCATCAATGAACTCTCTGCTGCTGACTTGGAATTTTACCCAATTGTATGTTTTAACAGTTTCATTTACAAGCTGTAAGGTTATAAACTTACGCCGATTCTCGGGTTGTCAGCTTTTCTGTAATTAACGGTCAGCTTTTCTCAGTTGGAATGTGACAGCACATTTGCTTCAATCTCGCTCAGCATTACCAGAACACTCCACACCCTCTTCACTGCCTGCAGTGTTTATCAGTCCAATTACTAAATTATCTTCACATTAAGTAACTTGCTAATCACTGAAAGAAAGGGGTGAGATCCCTGGGGTGAGATCCCTGAGCGTGGGCAGGGTGGGGTGGGGGCTGGGTGGGGGCGGGGACAGGGTGGGACGGGGTCAGGGGCGGGGCAGGGGGGTTAATGCTGCTCCAGACCAGGAAAATAGAGGGAGGGGCTCTCTGGGCTGATTGGCAGCCAGCAGTGCCGCTCCGCACAATGCCTGAACCATTACATGAGTCCCACACGCCTCTCACAGCCCCAACACCTACAGAAATAGGTTGTCTCAGCATCTGCAACAATAAAGCCTTCCTCAACACCTGCATACAGTTCTCTTAAAATCCTGCAGCAATGCAATTGCCTCACAATGAATGCATAAGACTGTAAGACATAGGAGCTGAAGTAGGCCATTCGGCCCATTGAGTCTGCTCCACCATTCAATGAGATCATGACTGACCTGATTAGCCTCAACCCCACTTTCCCACCTTATTCCCATAACCCTCGATTCCCTTACTGATTAAAAATCTGTCTATCTCAGTCTTAACGACCCAGCCTCTGCAGCCCTTGCAGTAAAGAATTCCACAGATTCATGATCCTCTGAGAGAAGAAATTCCTCCTCATCTGTGTTAAATGGGCCACCCCTTTACTCTGAGAATATGCCCTCTGGTCCTAGATTCTTCCACAAGGGGAAACAACTTCTCGACATCAACCCTGTCAAACTCCTGAGAATCTGATATGCCTCAATAAGATCACCTCTGATTCTTCTAAACTCCAATGAGTACAGGCCCAACCTACTCAACCTCTCCTCATACGAAAATCCCTCCATACTCAGGATCAACCAAGTGAACCTTCTCTGGACTACCTCCAATGTCAGTATATCTTTCCTTAGGTAAGGGGACCCAAACTGTTCACAGTATTCCAGATATGGTCTAACTAGTACCTTGTATAGTTTTAGCAAGACTTCCTTAATTTTATACTCCAGTCCCTTTGAAATAAAGGCCAACATTCCATTTGCCTCCCTATTACCGGCTGAACTTGAATGCTAGCTTTCAGTAATTAATGAACGAGGACCCCCCCCAAATCCCTCTGTGCTGCATCTTTCTGCAGCCTTTCTCCATTTAAATAATATTCTGCTCCTTTATTCTTCCTACCAAAGTGCAGAACTTCACATTTTCACACATTATATTCCATCTGCCAAGTTTTTGCCCACTCGCCTAACCAATCTATATCCATCTGTAAACTCTTTGGTTGGAATTTTCCCATCCTGCCTGCCACGGGAATCATAATGGGTGGGACACGGACCATGCAAAGGTCCGTTGACCTTGGGCGGGATTTTCCTGTCTTGGGGCGAGCGTGGCTGAAAAATCCCCCCTTTGTGTCATCCTCACGACTTGCCTTCCCACCTATTTTTGTGTCATCTGCAAACTTGGCAATAGTACATTCGCTTCCCTTGTCCAAGTCATTAACATATACTGTCAATAATTGTGGCGCCAGCACTGATCCCTGTGGCACTCCATTTGTTACAATTTGTCATTCTGAAATTGCCCCTCTTATCCCAACTCTCTGTCTTCTATTAGTTAGCCAATCCTCTACCCATGCTAATATACGGCCCTCAACACCATGGGCTTTTATCTTATCAAGTAGCCTTTTGTGCAGAACCTTACTGAACACTTTGTGGAAATCCAAGTATATGATGTCTACTGGTTTCCCTTTATCTACCCTGCTCATAACCACCTCAAAGAATTCCAATACATTTGTCAGGCATTATTTCACCTTCATGAAGCCATGCTGACTCTGCTTAACTATATTATGTCATTCTAAATGCACTGCTATTGCATCCTTTATAATGGGACTCTAACATTTTCCCAATGACAGAAGTTAAGCTAACTGGACTATAGTTACCTGTTATCTGTCTCCCTCCCTTTTGAATAAGGGTGTGACAGTGGCAGTTTTCCAATCCTCTCAGACTTTTTCCAGAATGTTTTGATTCTTGGAAGATTACTCCTCGTGTATCCACCAACTCTGTAGCTACTTCCTTTAATATCCTGGGATACAACCCATCAGGCCCAGGGGATTTATCGGCCTTTAACCCCATCAGTTTCCCTAATATATTTTCTCCAGTGTTAGTTATTATATTTATTTCCTCCCCACCTTTTGCCGATGTTCCCATAGACCTTTCTCTTCCTTTTTATATATTTAAAGAAGCCATTACTTGCCCTTTTTTAGTTTTCTTTCAACAGCCCGAATTCTCTGGCCGTTCACACCCCGCTGCCATTGCCAGCAAGAATGGAGAATTTGGCGCTCAGCCAAATCTCTGTTCGCTGCAGCGGGACTGGAGAATCCTGGCTGCAGGTGAGATGGGACCTGTACAGAAAGGACGGGTTGCGTCTTAACTGGAAAGACACTAACATCCTAGCAGGGAAATTTGATTGTGCAGTTCAGGTGCATTTAAACTAATAAGGCGGGGGTGGGGGGGTGGGGGGGGGGGATCCACAGCAGTAAGTCAGAGAAACTGTGGAGAACTCAGTGAATAGGTCCAGTAAGGCTAAGAGAAATAAAACACAGGGAGAGTGTACAAAACATGACCGGACTGATGGTCTGAGGTGTGTTTGCTTTAACGCAAGGAGTATGACAAGGAGTATGAACTTAAAGCTTGGATTACTACATGGAACTATGATGTTGTGGCAATTACAGAGACTTGGATGAAAGAAGGGCAGAACTGGCAGCTTAACATTCCAAGATTTAGATGCTTCAGACGAGATCAAGAAAGTGACAAAAGAGATGGAGGTGTTGCTTTACTAATTAGGGAGAATGTCACAGCTATACAGAGGGAGGACACCTTGGTGGGATCATGCAGTGAGGCCATATGGGTAGAACTCAGGAACAGGAGCAGTGCAATCACACTGTTGGGGTTGTACTACAGACCTCCCAACGGCCAGCGTGAAGTGGAGGAACTGAAATGTCAGCAGATTATGGGAAGATGTAAAAACAACAGGGTTGTTGTGATAGGTGATTTTAACTTCCCCAACATAGACTGAGAGTCCTTCAGTGCCAGGGGCTTGAATGTTGCAGAGTTTGTTCAGTGTGTCCAAGAATGCTTCTTGAGGCATTATATAGATCGTCCAACTCAGGAAAGGTCTATCTTAGACATGGTTCTGGGAAATGAGCCCAGACAGGTGATAGATGCCTCAGTGGGGAACCATTTTGGGAACAGTGATCACAATTCTATAAGTTTCAAGATATTTGTAGAAAAGGATAGAAGCAGGCCCAGAGTGAAAGTACTAAACTCGAGGAATGCTAACTAGGACAGTATTGGGCAGGAGTTAAGGAATGTAGACTAGGGGGCGGTAGTTTGAGGGTAAATCCACATCCGCTATGTGGGAGTCTTCTAAAAGTCAGTTGTTAACAATTCAGGACAAGTATGTCCCTATAAAAATGAAGACAAAGATGGCAAGATTCGGGAACCCTGGATGATGAGAGATTGTGAGCTTAGTGAAAAAGAAGAAGGAGGCATACATAAATTTCAGAAAATGGAAAGCGGATAAGGCTCTTGAGGAATACAAAGTTAGCAGGAAAGAGTCATAGAGGTTTACAGCATGGAAACAGGCCCTTAGGCCCAACTTGTCCATGCTGCCCCTTTTTTAATCACGAAGCTAGTACCAATTGCTCACATTTGGCCCATATCCCTCAATACCCATCTTACCCATGTAACTGTCTAAACCTTTTTTAAAAGCCAAAATTGTACCTGCCTCTACTACTGCTTCTGAGCTTAAACAGGGACTTAGGAGAGCAAAAAGGAGCCATGAAATGTCCTTGGCAGGCTGGGAATAAGGAGAATTCCATGGATTTTTATGCGTATATAAAGAGGAAGAAGATAGCTAAAGAAAGGGTGGGTCCACTCAAGGACAGTGGAGGGAATTTGTGTGTGGAGCCAGATAATAAGACCATAAAATTTAGGAACAGAATTAGGCCATTCGGCCTATTGAGTCTGCTCTGCCATTCAATCATGGCTGATATGATTCTCAACCCCATTCTCCTGCCTTCTCCCCGTAGCCCTTGATCTCCATATTGATCAAGAACCTGTCTATCGCAGTCTTAAAGACACTCAATGAACTGGCCTCCACAGCCTTCTGTGGCAAAGAGCTCCACAGATTCACCACCCTCTGGCTGAAGAAATTCCTCCTCATCTCAGTTTTAAAGGAGCATCCCTTCACTCTGAGGTTGTGCCCTTGAGTTCTAGTCTCTCCCATTAGTGGAAACATCCTCTCCACGTCCACTCTATCCAGACCTCTCAGTATCTTTACGTTTCAATTAGATCACCACTCATCCTTCTAAACTCCATCAAGTATAGATCCAGACTCCTCAACCGCTCCTCATATGATAAACCCTTCATTCCTGGGATCATTCTTGTGAACCTCCTCTGGACCCCCTCCAAGGCCAGCACATCCTTCCTTAGGTATGGGGCCCAAAACTGCTCACAATATTCCAAATGGGGTCTGACCAGAGCCTTATACAGTCTCAGAAGTACATCCCTGCTCTTGTATTCTAGCCCTCTTGACATGAATGCTAACATTGAATTTGCTTTCCTAACTGCCAACTGAACCTCACATTAAGCTTAAGTGAGTCCTGTACCAGGACTCCCACGTCCCTTAGTGCTTCAGATTTCCAAAACCTTTCCCCATTTAGAAAATTGTCTACGCTTCTATTCTTCCCACCAAAGTACATGACCCCACTCTTTCCCACATTACATTCCATCTGCTACTTCTTTGCCCACTCTCCTAGCCTGTCCAAGTCATTCTGCAGTCTCCCCATTTCCTCAGCACTATCTGTCCCTATACATGTCTTTGTATCATCCACAAATTTAGCAACCATGCCCTCAGTTCCATCTTCCAGATCATTAATGTATATAGTGAAAAGTTGTGGTCCCAACAGTGACTCCTGTGGAACACCACTAGTCACCGGTTGCCATCCTGAAAGGGACCCCCTTATCCCCACTCTCTGCCTTCTGTCTGTCAGCCAATCTTCTATCCATGCCAGTACCTTGCCTCTAACACCATTGGCTCTGAGCTTATTTAGCAGCCTCCTGTAAAGCACCTTGTCAAAGACTTTCTGGAAATCCAAATAAATCACGTCCACTGGCTCTCCTTTGTCTAACTTCTTTGTTACCTCCTCAAAGAACTCTAACAGATTTGTCAGACATGACCTCCCTTTGAAGAAGCCATGCTGACTTGACCCTATTTTACCATGCATTTCCAAGTACTTCGTAATTTCATCCTTAATAATGGACTCCAAGATCTTACCCATGACCGAGGTCAGGCTAACTGGCCTATAATTTCCCTTTTGCCTCCCTCACTTCCTAAACGGGAGTGCTTTATTCCAGTCCTCTGGGACCTTCCCTGCCATGATGTGGAGATGCATGAGGACCTTCCCTGCCTCCAGTGATTCCTGAAAGATCACCACCAATGCCTCCACAATCTCCTCAGCTATCTCCTTCAGAACCCTGGGGTGTAGTCCATCCAGTCTAGGTGATTTATCCACCTTCAGACCTTTCAGCTTCCCTAGCATCTTCTCCTTAGTGATGGCCACTACATTTACCTCTGCCCCCGACTCTCTTCAAGTTCTGGCATGTTACTCTGGTACCTCGCCTGTGGCAAAAGAGGATACATCGATTTTGGCCAAGGCCTCAGCAATTTCTTCCCTCGCCTCTCTCAGTATTCTGGGATAGACCCTATCTGGCACTGTGCAAACTGATACAAAGTACCCATTCAGTTTCTCTGCCATTTCTTTGTCCCCCTTTACTACTTCTCCAGCCTCATTTTCCAGCAGTCCAAGGTCCACTCTTGTCTCTCTCTTACCTGTTATATATCTAAAAAATACTCTTGCAATCTTCTTTTATATTACTAGCTAGCTTACCCTCATATTTCATCTTCTTCACCCTTATTGTTTTTTTAGTTGTCCTCTGCTTGCTCTTAAAGGCTTCCCAATCCTCTGGCTTCCCACTAATCCTTGCTTCATGGCCTGCTCTTTCCTTTGCTTTTATGCTAATCCTAACTTCCCTTGTCAGCCATAGTTGCCTCATTCTGTCCTTAACATCCTTACTCTTCCTTGGAAAGAATTTATGTTGTGCCTTCTGAATTATCCCCAAAAACTCCTGCCACTGTTGCTCCACAGAGTCTGCTAGGCTCCCTTTCCAGTCAAATCTTACTAGCTCCTCCCTCATGGCCTTGTAGTTTCCTTCACCCAATTGTAGTACAGTTATATCAGATTCCAGTGTCTTCCTCACAAACTGCAAGGCAAATTCTACCACTTCTACTGAGCCCTGCTCCCCACTAACTAGTTTAAAGTCCTTGTGACTTCCCTATTTAGCCTAGATGAGGTGTGTGAGATCCTTAACGAGTACTTTGCATCAAATTTACAAAGGAGAAGGGTGTAGTGGATAGCTTGTGTAGAACAGAGGATGTTTACATTATAGGACATGTTGAGATGAAAAGGGAGGAGATATTGGAGGTTTTGAAAAACATTAAGGTGGAGAAGTCCCCAGGGCCAGATAGGGTCTATCCCAGGATATTGAGAGAGGCGAGGGAAGAAATTGCTGAGGCCTTGGCCAAATTCGTTGTATCCTCTTTAGCCACGGTGAGGTACCAGAGGATTGGAGAGTAGCTAACATTGTTCCTCTGTTTAAGAAGGGCAGAAGAGACAATCTGGGAAATTACAGCCTGTGAGCCTCACATCAGTGGTGGGAAAATTATTGGAGAAGATTCTCGGGGACAGGATGTACTCACATCAGGAAGGGAACAGGCTTATTAGCGATAGGCAGCATGGTTTTGTGATAAGGAGGTCGTATCTCACAAACTTGATTGAGTTCTTTGAAGAAGTGACAAAAAAAATTGACCAGGGCAGGGCAGTGGATGTTGTATACATGGACTTTAGTGACACCTTCGATAAGGTTCCTCATGGCAGGCTGGTACAGAAGGTGAAGTCATATGGGATCTGAGATGAGCTGATAAGATGGATACAAAACTGGCTTGGGCATAGAAAGCAGAGAGTAGCAGTAGAAGGGTACTTTTCTAACTGGGGGTTTGTGACAAGCGGTGTTCCACAAGGATCAGTGCTGGGACCTCTGTTGTTTGTAATATATATAAATGATTTGGAGGAAAATGTAGGTGGTCTGATTAGTAAATTTGCAGATGATACAAAAATTGGGGGAGTAGTGGATAGTGAGGAGGATTGTCAGAGGATACAGCAGGATATAAATCAGCTGGAGACCCGGGCCGAAAGATGGCAGATGGAATTTAAACCCGGACAAATATGAGGTGATGCAATTTGGAAGGTCTACTGCAGAAAGAAAGTATACAGTAAATGGTAAAGCCCTTAGAAATATTAGCATACAGAGGGATCTAGGCGTGCAGATCCACAGTTCCCTGAAGGTGGTAACTCAGGTGGACAAGGTGGTCAAGAAGGCGAATGGCATGCTGGCCTTCATCGGTCGGGGCATTGAATATAGGAATTAGAAAATCATGTTGCAGCTGTAAAAGACTTTGGAATATTGTGTACAATTTCGGTTGCCATACTACCAGAAGGATGTTGATGCATTGGAAAGGGTGCAGAAGAGATTTACTAGGATGTTGTCTGGTTTGGAGGATATGGACTCTGAAGAAAGATTGAACAAACTTAGATTGTTTTCACTGGAGCATCAGAGGATGAGGTGGGACCTGATAGAGGTTTACAAGACTATGACAGGCTTGGATAGAGTGGAGAGTCAGAGTCCTTTTCCCAGGGTCGAAGGGTCAATTACTTGGGGGCAACGGTTGAAAGTGAGAGGGGCAAAGTTTAAAAGAGATATAAGGGGCAAGTTTTTCACACAAAGGGTGGATGGCTGGAATGTACTACCGGAGGAGGTGGTGGAAGCAGATTCTATAACCATTCAAGAGGCATCTGGATAGATACGTGAGTAGGCAGGGAATAGAGGGATATGGACCACGTAGAGGCAAGAAAATATTAGCAGCATCTATGTCGGCACATACTTGGTGGGCCAAAGGGCCTGTTCCTGTGCTGTACTGTTCTTTGTTCTTTGTAAACATTGTTGATTTACCCCCTTCCTAGAATCCTTCTTCCTCACTGGGATATATCTTTGCTGTGAGTCATGATCTATTTTCAGAAACATTTGATCCACCATCTTTCCCACTAAACTCCTTTCCCAGTCCACTCCAGCCAAATCTGTCTCATTCCTTTCATAATTATCTTTATTTAAGTTTACCCAAGTTTCTCACTCTCGAACGGAATGCTAAATTCTACCATGTTATGGTCACTGTTTCCTGGGGAGATTGTTTATTAAACCTGCCTCATTCCACATTGCCAGGTCCAAAGTAGCCTGATCCCTGGTTGGATCCACAACGTATTGTTCTAGGAAACTGTCCTGAATACTCTATGAATTCTGCCTCATGGCTACCTCAGCAATTATACTTTCCAAATTCACATGAAGATTAAAGTCACCAATAATTAATGTCCTGCCTTTTTTACATGCCTTTATTATCTCCCGAGTTATTCTCTGTGCTACAGTATAGCTACTGTTAGGGAGCCCATAGACTACTTCCACCAGTGTCGCCTTCCCCTTGTTATTTCTTACCTCCATTCATCTGGATTCTCCAGCTATTCACGACCCACCGCTGCTGCCAGCGGAAACGGAAAATCTGGCACTCTGTCAAATCTCCGTTCACTACAACTGGACTGGAGAATCCCAGCTGCGAGCGAGGTTGAAGAATCCAGCCCTACATCTTCCAATCAAACTAATTTCTTGATATTGTACTTATTCCATCTCGTACTAACAAAGCTACCCCTCCACCTTTCCTTCCTGCCTGCCCTCATGAAAAATCATGTATTCTTAAATATTTAGTTTCCAGCAACTTGGCAACAGTGGAGTCCTGAACACTCGCAATACAGCTCCCCCTTCACCTACACCAATATATTGTGCAGTTCTGATTAAGTAATTAGCTAGATTTTAAGAACAGGTCCGAGAATGGGGCTTGAGCCTATGACCTTAAAAATGAGAGTTCCAACTGGTTTGATGGTGTGGGGCTGATTCACAAACAAATTGTGTGGAAAATATTCTGTTTTACCAACAATTCTCAACCTATTTATTGTATTTCACACTCCTCTTAAGATTACATTTTAATTATGTTATGTAACTGGATAACAATGAGAGATCAATGGTTTAAATAGAAACCAATTTGAGGATGAATGATAATAGCTTGAGAGCTGAGGTTATTACTTTAACTCTAAAGTATTTCAAAAATGAGTCTTTAAATATAATACATTTCTTTTGCTTTCCAACATACAATATCTTTTGGGTGAATAAACTTTATTGTCTAGGAAATTGACTTACTTAATGTTCCTACTGTGTCACATATTGTGTTTAAGTAAGAATTTCTAAATTCTAATGTAATTCACCCAGAAGAGTATATTATATTCCAATCTGTCACAAACAGTGTATTTAAAGCGTGCATTTAAAGACTAATATTTTAAAAAGGAAGTTTATGAAAAGAACATAATAGCAAAGTCAGCACTCAAGAAGTTCTTGTGATCTCCCTCAGGACCTCCCCAAATGTACTCATTGCGAATGGTTGCTCCATTCAGCATTGGTTATTATACAAAATAATAGCAACTGAGGCTGTGAGAAAATGGGTCCAATGGCAATTTGTAATTTACAGCTGAACTGTGCATGTATCATTGTATTGTGGTGCAAAGTGCTGCACATCATTAGACTCCTTCACAACCCTGATTTCTATATTCAGATGGATTCAGACGTGCGTGTATAAAGTGTTTAACAGGTCCTGAAATGGGGCCCAAGGAATACAGGGAAACGGGCAGTGTTTCAATTTTGGTCATCTCTTCCTCCAAATAAAGGCATGTCTCCTTTTCATGAGTTTGCTATTGTCAGATCCAGGGCCTGAAACATAGAAACAAACAATAGGAACAGGAGCAGGCCATTCGGCCCTTCGGGGCTGCTCTACCATTCATTATGATCATGGCCGATCGTGTAACTCTTGATCCCACCCTCTCCCCATATTCTTCAATCCCTTTAGCCCAAGAGCTATATCTAATTCCTTCTTGAAAATATTCAATGTTTTGGCCTCAACTACGTTTTGTGGAGAGAATTCCACAGGTTCCCCTCTCTCTTGGTGAATAAATTTCTCCTCCTTTCTGAAGGTTAACACAAGATAAGTTCATTGATGTGGCCAGGAGCTGGCCTGAAGGGAACATATATTGAAGAGTCAGTGTTACTATGTCCTACCTCTCTTACAGCAGCAGGTATTAGTGCATTTATCCTGAGAACAACACGACCTTAACCTGAACAGAATTCATCCATTCTAACCCAGAGATGACAACATCTGGAAATATTATTAGCCAGGTTGGCACAGGGAGGAAACAATTTTAAACGGCTTAAAGGGATTCAGCAAGAGTTTGTCCAGCTCTGGTTATACTGGTGTAATTTGGGAACATTTGTTTTGTTGATTGTGTCCAGCCCTGGTGATGTTGTTCATATTTAAACACAAATATCTGTCTCATTCAAATTCAAAATGTACCATAAAAATCCAATACATTTGATTAATTTTCCATCGAAAACAGCCTCATGAACATTTATTTGCGAGCCTGGGATTTACAGTATCTAACTGTGGTTATACTATATAATGGACACACAGCTCCTGACTAAGTGTAGTTATACTGCACCCAGCGCATACAGTCCAATCTGCACTGGAGGCCTAGAAGATGGGTGAGTGGGGCAGGTTCACCAGTCAGTCAGGCAGGTCCCAGTGAGGGAGGGGGTTGATTGGTGGAGCTGGTTAAAATATTCCAGCCACACAGTTTGTTTTTACATGAACACTGATGACTCCCAGCTCTCCCTCAGTACCATGGCTCTTGCCCTTCCTCTGACTTTAAATTGTTAGACTGTCTGACATCCAGTGCTGGGAGAGCAATTTCCTCCAGCTAAATGTTTTCTATAGGCCGCCCAATAGTAACAGGGAGGTGGAGGAGCAGATAGGGAAACAGATCCTGGAGAGATGCAGTAATAGCAGAGTTGTTGTGATGGGAGACTTTAATTTCCCAAACATAGATTGGAATATCCCTAGGGTAAGGGGGTTGGATGGGGAGGAGTTCGTTAGGTATGTTCAGGAGGGTTTCCTGACACAGCATGTGGACAAGCCGACAAGAAGCGAGGCTGTACTTGATCTGATACTGACTAATGAACCTGGACAGGTGTCAGATCTCTCAGTGCGAGAGCATCTTGGGGATAGCGATCATAACTCTATCTCCTTTATGCTCGCATTGGAAAAAGAGAGGATCAGGCAAGCTAGGAAAACGTTTATATGGAGTAAGGGGAAATATGAAGACATAAGGCAGCAAATTAGAGGAGTAAATTGGAAGGAGGTATTCTCGGGGAAATGTACTGAAGAGAGGTGGCAGTTTTTCAAGGAATGTCTGTCTAGAGTTCTACAGGACAACATTCCGAGCAGACAGGGAAGTGTTGGTAAGTTAAAGGAACCGTGGTGCACGAAAGCTGTGCGGGACCAAGTCGCGAAGAAAAGGAAAGCGTACAAAAGGTTCAGAGAGCTTGGTGAAGATAGGGATCTAGATGAGTATATGGCTTGCAGGAAGGGACGAAAGAAGGAAATTAGGAGAGCCAGAAGGGGTCAAGAGAAGGCCTTGGCAGGTACGATTAAGGAGAACCCTAAGGTGTTCTATAAATATGTGAAAAGTAAAAGGATGAGACGTGAAGGAATAGGGCCTATAAAAGGTGAAGGCGGGAAAGTCTGTACGGAACCAGTAGAAATGGCAGAGGTGCTTAATGAGTATTTTGCCACGGTTTTCACAGAGGAGAAGGACCTGGGTGGATGTACTGCGGGCTTGCGGTGGACTGAAAAGATTGAGTATGTGGACTTTAACAAAGAGGTTGTGCTGGAATCTTTGAATGGCATCAAGATAGATAAGTCGCCGGGTCCGGATGGATGTACCCCAGGTTACTGTGGGAGGCGAGGGAGGAGATTGCAGAGCCTCTGGTGATGATCTTTGCGTCGTCGATGGAGACGGTAGAGGTGCCGGAGGATTGGAGGATTGTGGATGTGGTTCCTATTTTCAAGAAGGGGAATCGGGATAGCCCAGGAAATTACTGACCGGTGAGTCTAACCTCAGTGGTTGGTAAGCTGATGGAGAAGATCCTGAGGTACAGGGTTTATGAGCATTTAGAGAGGTTTAGTATGCTCAAGAATACTCAGCATGGCTTTGTCAAAGGCAGATCATGCCTTACGAGCCTGGTGGAGTTCTTCGAAAATGTGACCAAACACATTGACGAAGAGAAAACGGTAGATGTGGTTTATATAGATTTTAGCAAGGCGTTCGATAAGGTCCCCCATGCAAGGCTTCTAGAAAAAGTGAGGGGGCATGGGATCCAAGGTGCTGCTGCACTGTGGATCCAGAACTGGCTTGCCCAAAGGAGGCAGAGAGTGTGTATAGATGGGTCTTTTTCTAAATGGAGGTCGGTCACCAGTGGTGTGCCCCAGGGATCTGTTCTGGGACCCTTGCTGTTTGTCATTTTCGTAAATGACCTGGATGAGGAAGTGGAGGAATGGGTTGGTAAGTTTGCTGCCGACACGAAGGTTGGTGGGGTTGTGGATAGTCTGGAGGGATGTCAGAAGTTACAGAGGGACATAGATAGGATGCGAGACTGGGCAGAGAAGTGGCAGATGGACTTCAACCCAGATAAATGCGTAGTGGTCCATTTTGGCAGGTCAAATAGGATGAAGGAGTACAATATAAAGGGAAAGACTCTTAGTACTGTAGAGGATCAGAAGGACCTTTGGGGTCCGGGTCTTTCGGACTCTAAAATCAGCCTCGCAGGTGGAGGAGGTGGTTAAGAAGGTGTATGGTGTGCTGGCCTTTATCAAGCGAGGGATTGAGATTAGGAGTCCGGGGATAATGATGCAGCTATATAAGACCCTCGTCAGACCCCACTTGGAGTACTGTGCTCAGTTCTGGTCGCCTCATTACAGGAAGGATGTGGAAAAGATTGAAAGGGTGCAGAGGAGATTTACAAGGATGTTGCCTGGATTGAGTGGCATGCCTTATGAGGATAGGCTGAGGGAGCTTGGTCTTTTCTCCTTGGAGAGACGTAGGATGAGAGGAGACCTAATAGAGGTATATAAGATGTTGAGAGGCATAGATCGGGTGGGCTCACAGAGGCTTTTTCCCAGGGTGGAAATGGCTGCTACGAGAGGACACAGGTTTAAGGTGCTGGGGGTAGGTACAGGGTAAATGTTAGGGGGAAGTTTTTCACACAGAGGGTGGTGGGCGAGCGGAATCGGCTGCCGTCAGTGGTGGTGGAGGCAAACTCAATGCGTCGGTATTCACAAAGGAGAGGGATGTGTTGACTGGGAGTGTCTCGGAGGGGAGTGTTGACCCGTTAGAGAAAATCTCCATTACAAGGGAGGAAGTGTTAGGTTTTTTAGGGAATATAAAGACTGACAAATCCCCAGGGCCTGATGGAATCTATCCAAGGCTGCTCAGGGAGACGAGAGATGAAATCGCTGGGCCTCTGACGCAAATCTTTGTCTCGTCACTGGACACAGGTGAGGTCCCAGAGGATTGGAGGATAGCTAATGTGATCCCGTTATTTAAGAAGGGTAGGAAGGATAACCCGGGAAATTATAGGACGGTGAGCTTGACGTCCGTGGTAGGGAAGTTGTTGGAGAGGATTCTTAGAGATAGGATGTCTGCACATTTAGAAAGGAATAAACTCATTAACGATAGTCAGCATGGCTTTGTGAGAGGGAGGTCATGCCTCACTAACCTGGTGGAGTTTTTTGAAGAAGTGACTAGAATGGTTGACGAGGGAAGGGCCGTGGATGTCATCTATATGGACTTCAGTAAAGCGTTTGACAAAGTCCTTCATGGTAGGTTGGTGCAAAAGGTTGGATCTCATGGGATAAAGGGGGAGGTGGCTAGATGGGTGGAGAACAGGCTTGGTCACAGAAGACAGAGGGTGGTAGTGGAAGGGTCTTTTTCCGGCTGGATGCCTGTGACTAGTGGTGTTCCGCAGGGCTCTGTATTGGGACCTCTGCTGTTTGTGATTTATGTAAATGATCTGGAAGAAGGTGTAACTGGTGCGGCCGCATTTGGAGTATTGCGTACAGTTCTGGTCGCCGTATTATAGGAAAGATGTGGAAGTGTTGGAAAGGGTGCAGAGGAGATTTCCCAGGATGTTGCCTGGTATGGTGGGAAAATCATATGAGGAAAGGCTGAGGGGCTTGAGGTTGTTTTCGTTAGAGAGAAGAAGGTTAAGAGGTGACTGAATAGAGGCATACAAGATGATCAGAGGATTAGATAGGGTGGATAGTGAGAGCCTTTTTCCTCGGATGGTGTTGGCTAGCACGAGGGGACATAGCTTTAAATTGAGGGGTGAGAGATATGGGACAGATGTTAGAGGTAGGTTCTTTACTCAGAGAGTAGTAAGGGTGTGGAATGCCCTGCCTGCAGCAGTGATGGACTCGTCAACGTTGAGAGCGTTCAAGTGGTTATTGGATAAACATATGGATGATATTGGAATAGTGTAGATCAGAGGGGATTTAGATTGGTACCACTGGTCGGCGCAACATCGAGGGCCGAAGGGCCTGTACTGCGCTGTAATGTTCTATGTTCTATGTAACTGGGGTGATCAGTAAGTTTGCGGATGACACGAAAATGGCTGGACTTGCAGATAGTGAGGAACATTGTCAGAGGCTACAGAAGGATATAGATAGGCTGGAAATTTGGGCAAAGAAATGGCAGATGAAGTTCAATCCAGATAAATGCGAAGTGATGCATTTTGGTAGAACTAACGTAGGAGGGAGCTATACGATAAATGGCAGAACCATAAAGGGTGTAGATACACAGAGGGACCTGGGTGTGTAAGTCCACAGATCTTTGAAGGTGACGTCACAGGTGGAGAAGGTAGTGAATAAGGCATATGGCATGCTTGCCTTTATAAGACGGGGCATAGAGTATAAATGTTGGGGTCTGATGTTGCAGTTGTATAGAACGTTGGTTCGGCCGCATTTGGAATACTGCGTCCAGTTCTGGTCGCCACACTACCAGAAGGACGTGGAGGCTTTAGAGAGAGTGCAGAGGAGGTTTACCAGGATGTTGCCTGGTATGGAGGGGCTTAGTTATGAGGAGAGGTTGGGCAAACTGGGGTTGTTCTCACTGGAAAGACGGAGGATGAGGGGTGACCTAATAGAGGTGTATAAAATTATGAAAGGCATAGATAGGGTGAACGGTGGGAAGCTTTTTCCCAGGTCAGTGCTTACGTTCACGAGGGGTCATATGTTCAAGGTGAGGGGGGGGAGGTTTAACATGGATATCAGAAGGACGTATTTTACACAGAGGGTGGTGGGGGCCTGGAATGCACTGCCGGGCAAGGTGGTGGAGGCGGACACACTGGGAACATTTAAGACTTATCTAGATAACCATATGAACGGAGTGGGAATGGAGGGATACAAAAGAATGGTCTAGAACATAGAACATAGAACATTGCAGCGCAGTACAGGCCCTTCGGCCCGCGATGTTGCGCCAACCAGTGGAACCAATCTAAAGCCCCTCTAACCTACACTATTCCAATATCATCCATATGTTTATCCAATAACCATTTGAATGCTCTTAATGTTGGCGAGTCCACTACTGCTGCAGGCAGGGCATTCCACGTCCTTACTACTCTCTGAGTGGAGAACCTACCTCTCACATCTGTCCTATATCTCTCACCCCTCAATTTAAAGCTATGTCCCCTCGTGCTAGCCAACACCATCCGAGGAAAAAGGCTCTCACTATCCACCCTATCTAATCCTCTGATCATCTTGTATGCCTCTATTAAGTCACCTCTTAACCTTCTTCTCTCTAACGAAAACAACCTCAAGCCCCTCAGCCTTTCCTCATACGATTTTCCCACCATACCAGGCAACATCCTGGGAAATCTCCTCTGTGCCCTTTCCAACACTTCCACATCTTTCCTATAATACGGCGACCAGAACTGTACGCAATACTCCAAATGCGGCCGCACCAGAGTTTTGTACAGTTGCAGCATGACCTCCTGGCTCCGAAACTCAATCCCTCTACCAATAAAAGCTAACACACCGTACGCCTTCTTAACAACCCTATCAACCTGGGTGCCAACTTTCAGGGATCTATGCACATGGACACCCGGATCCCTCTGTTCATCCACACTACCAAGTATCTTACCATTAACTGTATTCTGTATTCCTGTTACTCCTTCCAATGTGAATCACCTCACACTTTTCCGCATTAAACTCCATTTGACACCTCTCAGCCCAGCTCTGCAGCTTATCTATGTCCTTCTGTAACCTGCCACTTCCCTCCGCACTGTCTACAACTCCACCGACTTTAGTGTCATCGCAAATTTACTAATCCATCCTTCCACGCCCTCATCCAGGTCATTACTAAAAATGACAAACAGCAGTGGCCCCAAAACAGATCCTTGCGGTACACCACTAGTAACTGAACTCCAGGATGAATATTTCCCATCAACCACCACCCTTTGTTTTCTTACAGCTAGCCAATTCCTGATCCAAACCACTAAATCACCCTCAATCCCATGTGTCCGTATTTTCTGCAAAAGCTTACCATGGGGAACCTTATCAAATGCTTTGCTGAAATCCAAATACGCCACATCATCCGCTTTACCCTCATCCACCTCTTTGGTCACCTTCTCAAAGAACTCAATAAGGTTTGTGAGGCACGACCTACCCTTCACAAAACCGTGTTGACTATCCCTAATCAAATTATTCCTTTCTAGGTGATTATAAATCTCTTATAATCCTTTCCAATACTTTGCCCACAACAGAAGTAAGGCTCACCGGTCTATAATTACCAGGGTTGTCCCTACTCCCCTTCTTGAACAAGGGGACAACATTTGCTATCCTCCAGTCTTCTGGCACTGTTCCTGTAGACAATGATGACACAAAGATCAAAGCCAAAAGCTCTGCAATCTCCTCTCTCGCCTCCCAGAGAATCCTAGGATAAATCCCATCCGGCCCAGGGGACTTATCTATTTTTACCCTTTCCAGAATTGCTAACACCTCCTCCTTATGAACATCAATCCCATCCAGTCCAACAGCCTGCATCTCAGTACTCCCCTCAACAACACTGTCCCTCTCCAGTGTGAATACCGACGAAAAATATTCATTTAGTGCCTCTCCGATCTCTTCAGACTCCACGCACAACTTCCCACTACTGTCCTTGACTGGCCCTAATCTTACCCTAGTCATTCTCTTACTCCTCGTTTGGACCAGGGAGCGGCGTGGGCTTGGAGGGCCAAAGGGCCTGTTCCTGTGCTGTGTTGTTCTTTGTTCTTTGTTCAACCGGAACTTTTAAGAGACTCCCGGATGAGTACATGGGACTTAATAGGATGGAGGGTTATAGGTAGGCCTAGAAGTTCGGGATATGTTCGGCACAACTTGTGGGGCCGAAGGGCCTGTTTGTGCTGTAGTTTTTCTATGTTCCATGTTCTAAATATTGGAACAACCAAAGCCATTGGGCACAAAGCACAGTCTCTGGCGTGAAAGGTGGTGTGATTCTCACCAGGTGGACCAAGGTAATTCCGATTGCAATCCACCCACACTTGGACAATTTTTGGGGAGATTTTAAATGTGAAGGAAATATGTGGGACCTAAATTTGCCGCCAAGGCCAGTTCCTCAGAGATTGAGGCGCCATTTTTGAAGGGCACGACAATCTCAAAAGAACACTACAGAACATCCCCCCCTCCCAACCAGCTTCAGGGTCACCTCTGTCCTTGGCAGTACCAATCTGGCACTGCCCCCGGCATCCTGGAAGTGCCAGGATGCCCAGCTATATTTCTAACCACCCAGGGGCTCCAATGGCTGAGTCCCGCAGCATGGTCATCGCGCCTGGTCTCCACTTGTGGATTTCTGCCAGCTTCACGTTGCAGCGTCCAATGAATGAATTCCAGAAGCCAGGTGAATCTGGCTTAAAACAGATCCTGAATAGTTAAATAAGTGAAATTGGTTCACATCCTCACTGGGCATGAACCAGATTACATCGCCAATCGGAAGCATGGAGAATCTCAAAACGTGTTCTCCCCAGCACAAATCACATCATGGCTCCTCTTGTGAGAGTCTCTGGCCATAAAGGGATTTGCATCTGTGTGAGCAATCACCCCCATTATCATTGGTCCCCATTACAAACCCCACTCCTTAGCCACTGATATCATCACTCTTCCTAGCAACTGGCTAAACAAATCTGTTCGCAACCATGCTGTTATATTTGACCCCAAAATCATCTTTTTACCTGAAAAGTGCACCATCCCTCAAGACCGCCTATTTCCATCTCCTTAATACCACCTTATGTCTGTCCCTGCCTCAGTTCATTTACAGTCAAAATAATGTCTTTGTTACCGGCTATTTGACTATTCCAATGCATGCATGCCAGTCCCCATATTCTCCAGAAACTTGAAATCATCCAAACTCTGTTGTCCATTGATGCACTATCAATCAAGCAAAGACTAGTTTGTATGCAAGAACAAATAGGCTTTTATTCACAAAAGACTTGGAGCACACCCATGCTGATGAACTGGTCCAGCGACTGAGGCAGGGGGGTTGGGAGCAGTCACCTTTATACCTGGACCGGGGGGGAGGAGTTTCAGGCAGGGCCGGCAGGGGCATGTCCAGGCATGTCACACACACACACACACACAGGCAATAAGCTTGACAGTGGTTTAGCACATTCACTCCCAGCTTTTTAAAAAAAGAGTCCAGCGGGGGTGAGGTGGGTGGAGCGATATTTACAGAATTACAAATTTACAAATTCAGTCTCTCTGGAGGCTTGATCTGCCGCTGTGACTGCCGTAGTGCCGGTTGTGGTGTCGGTTCCGGTGGCCGCAGTGTTGGTTCAGGCGCCAGGCCGTAGTCGCTCGAGTCGTCTGTCGTCCCTTCCAATTGTCGGGTGCGTGGTGGCGGCTCCTGGGGCTCAGGCGTGCTCCATACGGGGGCTAGGGGAGCGTGCTGTGGCCCTGGTGCTGTATGGACAATGTTGGGGGTTGGGGGTGTGGGGTTGTAGGTCATCGTGGTCCCTGGGGCACCTGCGGGTGCCAGGTCTCGAATGGAGACCATGTCCTCCCGCCCGTCGTGGTACGCCACATAGGCGTATTGGGGGTTGGCGTGGAGGAGCTGGAACCTTTCGACCAGGGGGTCCGACTTATGGGTCCTCACATGCTTCCGGAGCAGGACAGGGCCTGGGACGTCAGCCACGATAGTAGTGAGGTCCCCGAGGAGGACTTCCTGGGGAAAACAAACATTCTTTCATGAGGGGTAGCATTGGTAGCTGTGCAAAGGAGTGATCTAATCAAGTGTAGTGCATCAGGGAGGACCTCTTGCCAGCGGGTGACTGGAAGACCTTTAGACCTCAGAGCTAGTAAAACGGCCTTCCAGACTGTTGCGTTCTCCTTCTCTACCTGTCCGTTCCCCCTGGAGTTGTCGCTGGTGGTCCTACTCGAGGCTATGCCTTTGGAGAGCAAGTACTGTCGCAGCTCATCACTCATAAAGGAGGATCCCTGGTCACTATGGATATAGCTAGGGAAACCGAACAGGGTGAAGAGGCTGTGCAGGGCCCTGATGACCGTGGCTGAGGTCATATCCGGGCAGGGAATAGCGAAGGGGAAACGTGAATATTCGTCAATGACGTTGAGGAAGTATATGTTGCGGTCAGAAGAGGGGAGGGGGCCTTTGAAGTCGACGCTTAGGCGTTCGAAAGGGCGGGTGGCCTTTATGAGGTGTGCTCTGTCTGGCCGATAGAAGTGCGGTTTGCACTCTGCGCAGACCTGGCAGTGTCTGGTTATAGACCTGACTTCCTCAATGGAGTAGGGCAGGTTATGGGCTTTAATGAAGTGAAAAAACCTGGTGACCCCCGGGTGGCAGAGGTCATTGTGGAGAGTCTGCAATTGGTCTATTTGTGCGCTGGCACATATTCCCCGGGACAGGGCGTCTGGGGGCTCATTGAACTTCCCGGGCCAGTATAAGGTGTCGTAATTGTAGGTGGAAAGCTCGATTCTCCACCTCAATATTTTATCATTTTTGATCTTGCCCTGCTGCGTGTTGTTAAACATGAATGCAACTGACCGTTGGTCCGTGAGTAGGGTGAATCGTTTACCAGCTAAGTAGTGGCGCCAGTGCCGTACAGCTTCCACTATGGCTTGGGCCTCCTTTTCGACAGAGGAATGTCGAATTTCAGGGCCTTGGAGGGTTCGTGAGAAGAAGGCCACAGGTCTGCCCGCCTGGTTAAGGGTGGCGGCTAGGGTGAAGTCAGACGCATCGCTCTCCATCTGGAACGGGATGGATTTGTCTACAGCGTGCATCGTGGCCTCCGCGATGTCTGCTTTGGTGCGGTCGAAGGCCAGGTGGGCCTCTGCCGTCAGGGGAAAAGAGGTGGATTTGATGAGCGGACGGGTTTTATCCGCATAATTGGGGACCCACTGGGTGTAATACGAGAAGAAGCCCAGGCATCTCCTCAGTGCTTTGAGGCTGGTGGGGAGGGGAATTTCCAGGAGTGGATGCATGCGGTCAGGATCGGGACCGATGACCCCGTTTTCCACAACACAACCAAGGATGGCGAGGGGGCGTGTGCGGAATATGCACTTCTCCTTATTATAGGTCAGATTTAGGAGTGTGGCGATGTGGAGGAATTTGTGGAGGTTGGCGTCATGGTCCTGCTGATCATGGCCACAGATGGTGATGTTATCCAGGTACAGGAAGGTGGCCCGCAGCCCGTTCTGGTCTACCATTCGGTCCGTCTCACGCTGGAAAACCACGCTGGTGACGCCGAAGGGGACCCTAAGGAAGTGATAGAGGCGGCCATCCGCCTCGAAGGCAGTATATTGGCGGTCTTCCGGGCAGATAGGGAGCTGGTGGTATGCAGATTTTAAGTTGATGGTGGAGAACACCCGATATTGCGCAATCTAATTAACCATGTCAGATATGCGGGGAAGGGGGTACGCGTCCAGCTGCGTGTAGCGGTTAATGGTCTGACTGTAGTCAATGACCATGCGATGTTTCTCCCCAGTCTTAACAACTACTACTTGGGCTCTCCAGGGGCTGGTACTGGCCTCAATGATCCCCTCCCCTAGGAGCTGTTGTACTTCGGACCTGATAAAAGCCCTGTCTCCCGCACTGTACCGTCTGCTCTTGGTGGCGATGGGCTTGCAGTCGGGGGTGAGATTTTGAAACAGTGAGGGAGGGGCGACTTTAAGGGTCGTGAGGCTGCAGGTGGTGCGCGGTGGGCGATCTAAGAACTGGTGATTGCAAACAGAGAGCGGGGGAAAAGGCCCATTATACTCCATGGTGACGCTCTTAAGGTGACACAGGAAATCTAGCCCCAGGAGTACGGCAGCGCAGAGTTGTGGCAGCACGAGGAGCCTGAAGTTTTTGTACACTGTGCCCCGTACAGTCAGGGTCGCCACACAGTACCCGAGGGCATCCACCGAGTGGGACTTTGAAGCCATGGAGATCGTTTGCTTCACTGGCAGTACTGAAAGGGCGTAGCGACTCACTGTGTTAGGGTGAATAAAGCTCTCCGTACTCCCACAGTCAAATAAACAGTTTGTAGTGCGACCGTTTACCTCGATGTCCATCATGGACCTGGCGAGTTGGTGAGGCCTGGATTGGTCCAGTGTAACCGAAGCCACCGTTGGATTTTGCGACGCGCTGACGGCATCCAAGATGGCGGCCCACACGGCTCACACGCGGCTGAAGGCGTCCAAGATGGCAGCCCGCACGGCTCACACGTGGCTACCGGCGCCCAAGATGGCGGCCCCTGCAAGTCGCATGTGGCGCTACTGGGCTTGGAGGTTGACTTCGCCCTGCATACCTTCGGGTAATGGCCCTTCTTTCCACACCCAGAGCAGATCGCATCCTTCACCGGGCAGCATTGTCAGGGGTGCTTCCCCAGGCCGCAGAAGTAGCACTTCGGGCCTCCAGAGACTGCCGCAGCGGTCGGCTCATTGGTGGGACGTGGCGTGGCGTAGGCCTGCGGCCCTCCCGAGTACAGAGGTGGCGGCGACTGCGGCGTCCACGATGCACCCCGTGGTCGGGGGTGTAGGCCTCGAGATTACGGAAGGCCAGCTCTAACGAGTCGGCAAGCGCTACAGTCTTTGGCAGATCCAGCCCACCCTGTTCCAGCAGTCGTTGCGGATATAGTTTGACCTGATACCCGTGACATAGGCATCTCTGATTAAGTCCTCAGTGTTTTGGGCGGCTGTTACGGCCTTGCAGTTGCAGGCCCTGCCAAGTGCTCGCAACGCACGCAGGAATTGATCGCCCGATTCTCTTGGCTGTTGTCTGCGAGTAGCCAGAAGATGTCTGGCGTAGATTACATTAGTCTGTTTGTTGTACTGGCCTTTTAAAAGTTCGATCGCATCCTCGTAAGTTTCAGTGTCTCTAATCATCGAGAATACTTGATCGCTTACCCGGGCGTGGAGCACGTGTAGCTTGTCGGTTTCGGTCCGGACGACGGAGGTGGAGGCGGTGAGGAAAGTTTCGAAACATCGCAGCCAGTGATCGAAGTTGTTCGAGGGTCCTACGGCTTGAGGATCCAATTCTAATCTATCGGGTTTTAGTATCTGCTCCATCCCAAAACTTTCTGCAAATAAAATTGATGCACTATCAATCAAGCAAAGACTAGTTCGTATGCAAGAACAAATAGGCTTTTATTCGCAAAAGAGTTGGAGCACACCCATGCTGATGAACTGGTCCAGCGACTGAGGCAGGGGGGTTGGGAGCAGTCACCTTTATACCTGGACCAGGGTGGGGAGGAGTCTCAGGCAGGGCCGGCAGGGGCATGCCCAGGCATGTCACACACACACACAGGCAATAAACTTAACAGTGGTTTACCACATCCATAAGGGCAGAACGGTGGCACAGTGGTTAGCACTGCTGCTTCACAGTGCCAGGGACCCATATTCGATTCTGGCCTCAGGTGGAGTTTGCACATCCTCCCTGTGTCTGCGTGGATTTTCTCCGGGTGCTCCAGTTTCCTCCCACTGTCTCAAAGATGTGCAGGTTAGGGGACCATTTTTAAAGGACACAACGATCTGAACGCAAACTGGAGGAACAGCAGCTCATCTTCCGGCTCGGCACTTTACAGCCTTCCCGTCTCCACATCGAATTCAACAACTTCAGATGATTCGCTCTACCCCACCTTTGTTTTCATCCTATTTTGTTTAATTTTTTTACTGTTCGCACCCTTTTATTTCTTTATTGTCTTTCTTCATTTTTCTTCCCACTCTTTTCCCCACTTTACACCCTTCCCTTATCTTTTCTCCCCCTTTGCTTCTCCTTCTGTAAATCTTACCTCTATCCCATCCATTTTTCTCCCCCCCATCTTCATTTTAGCTTCTCTGCCGTTTGGCCATTCACACCCTTTATTCTCTCTATGGACTGCTATTAGCAGCCTTTCCCCTTGTTTCTGTGGCTATGACTCATCTTTCATTCCCTCCCCCTGCAGTATAAATATCTCCCACTTTCTTTGCCTTTTAGCTTTGACAAAGGGTCGTCTGGACTCGAAACATCAGCTCTTTTCTCTCCTCACAGACGCTGCCAGACCTGCTGAGATTTTCCAGCGTTTTCTCATTTGGTTATTTTATGCGGGTTAGGGGGATTGGCCATGCTAAATTGCCCCTTATTGTCTGGGAGATAAGCAGGGTAAACATGTGGGGTTATGGGGATAGGGCCTGGTTGGGATTGTGGTCGGTGCAGACTCGATGGGCTCAATGACCTCCTTCTGCACTGTAGGGATTCTATGATTCTATGTAAGTGGCCACAGTGGCTAGAACAGACTGAGAATTAGTCAAATCCTCTGCTTTACAGATGTGATTTAGGAGTTATAGCCATTCTTTTATGTTAGATGACAAGGCATCTAATAGGGTCCAAGGTGCTTGTGCTAATTCAGTTATTTGTCATCAGCATTACAGCAAAGCAGAGTGTGTATACATACACACACACACACACACACATACACATGCACACACACATACACACACACACACACACGCACATATATAATGCTCTCCATTAATACTGTGTAGAATTTATCCTGTTTGGTTGGAGAAATCACTTAATCCCCATCTTCCCAAAGAAAACACAGAAACTTGTGATTTTCCTCTTTCATTCCAGGTGGACAGTAAATAATTCATAATCTCTTCGGAGAAAATTAAAACTCTTGTTATGAAGTAATACTGTTATAAACATATATTGATATAAATACATTGTAATATAGTTATACACTAATACTGTTATCCAGTTACACAGCCATATCGCTACACAATTAAATAATTACACTGCTTGACAGTAACATAATTATACAGTTACACCAATATTATATGTTCATACAGCAGCACTGTTATGTGTTATACAGATACACAATTATTAAATCCTAGGAGTAGAACAGTAGATTTTAACACCAAGCCAGAACTAGCAGAATAGAGGCAAATGGAAACAGAGTCCAACACCAGAGAAACAGAACAAAATATTCAAAAAAAGTGATGCCACAGTAAGTGGAGAGTGTGAAGCAGCTCAGGGTTACAGTGATGTATAAAGTTTATTTGTTAGTGTTTTTTTGTCATTAACATTTGTGATTTGGTATTAGCTGAATAACTAACTAGCTGTCAAGATAAAAATCATCTACAAATACATATAGGCAAAGAGGTAATGGACTGAAAGCATCAGGGAGAGATTTATAAACAGCTAAATTGTCAGCATAAGAGGAGCTGTTGAGCGTTTCCCCCCCACCCCCACCCCCCCCCCCCCCCCACCCCCTGCCCCCCCACCACCAAGTCAGATTGGGGATAAGTCTTGAGTTTTATTTTTGGAAAGTGTAGATTATAGTGTCATAACTAGTGGAATAGCAGGGTCTCTCGGATCTGCCAAATGCACATCCTGTCCCATGTGGGAACACGAGAATACTGGCAAAGGTGATGGTTCCTCTGGGATCCCTCAACCGGGATCTTGGGTTCATGTCACACTATCTTAACCCCCACGACTTGCCTGTGCTTTCAAAATCTCACTAACTGTCCTGGCTGGAGACAATACGCATCTCTTTAACCTGTGCTTAACCCTCTCTCCACTCACATTGTCTGTACCTTTAAGACTTGATTACCTGTAAAGACTCGCATTCCAACCATTATCTTGTAAATTGAGTTTGTATCTATATATGCCCTGTTTGTGAACAAAACTCCCACTCACCTGATGAAGGAGTAGCGCTCCGAAAGCTTGTGGCTTGTGCTACCAAATAAACCTGTTGGACTTTAACCTGGTGTTTTGAGACTTCTTACTTTGAGTATAGCCAGTGCAGAGGCCATTGCAGCATGGCTAGTTCAACTGTACAGCAAGTAGGGAGGAAGATTAGGTAAACAATAGTGATCAGAAATTCAAATGTCAGGGTAACAGACAGGCATGATTCCAGGATGGTATGTTGTTAATAATATCGCTGAGTGACTGCAGAACAATCTGAAAGCAAAGGGTAAACAGCTAAAGACAGTGGTCCTTATCAACACTATTAACATATGTGAAAGAGGGATGAGG